>NC_086220.1:6470938-6777605 GCF_035770615.1 Melospiza melodia melodia | reverse complement strand
AGACCATTGTTCTATTTGTCCTTACTTTTCTACTGCTCACTAATTTTAACACTTAATATTCCTTAATAATAACTCCTTAAGCATTAATACACAGACCATTGTTCTATTTGTCCTTACTTTTCTACTTCTCACATAATTTTCCTGCTGACCAGTCTCATGGCTTCTGCTTAGCTCCAATCACAGTTCTGCTGTTTCTGAGGCTGCCTTTTGCAGCTTTCCCACAGCCCTGTGATTTTAAGGACTCCCACACCCAGAGCTCACCTTCTCGAAGTACTTGACCTCATACTCGGTGCCATTGGCAGTGAGCAGGCCTGGCTCCTGCCAGGACAGGGTGACACTCTTCTGCTCCACTCTGTCTGTGCGGATGTCAGTGACAGGAGCTGGCTCTGGAAATGCAGAGAGGAAAAAGGCACTGACTGAGGGGCTGCTCCAGTAAAACATTTCACTTAAACAGAGTGTGTGGCTTCTGCAGATACCAATCCCCTCTCTCTGAATCAGGACTTGAATAGGTCCAGGATGAGCCGGTGGCCATCCACTTCCCATCAAATCAGGACATTCACTGGACCTGTCTCTGTCCCACCAAGACTCCTGTGGAAAGGAACAAGTCCCTAGAAAGTAAACTTAAGTATCTGTGAAATTTTGTATTTATTACTTAGCTCATTAATCTTTGCTGAAATAAAAAGCCCTCATGATATTTTATTCATGGTGATTTGCCCCTTGATTCCAAGTCACTTTGGCTGCCTGTGAGAGGAGTCAAAGGGGCTCCTGTGCAGCTCCATGGCCCACACACAGCTCCCTCAGGGTGTGGGACATAATCCAACATTATCCCCCAACACCTGCCTTGGGTCCTGCTCCTGTGAGATAAGCTAAGTGCTCCTTACTGTGTTGTATGATCCCCATCAATAAAATATCACCCAGCTGCCCTCCTGTGTCTCTGAATCCTGGAAATGGACTGGAGAGACCTGACTGTGTGGTCCTGACTGTTAACAAAGTCATCAGGAAAAATCCTGCTCACTCACAGATGGGCTTTAGAGCAGAGCCCGTGGTACATGACAGAAAAGCAGGTGCCAGCCTCAAACATGTTTTAAAAACATTAAAGAAAATCACACAGGCTATAAAGCATTTCACACTGTGAAGAAAAAAATGTGTTTCCCATCAATATTTTAAGCTCTCCTATCATTGCCTCTATTTGAAAAAGCAAACATTAAATTATTCACCACTCAGCCTGATTTTATAAACTCCATTCCCCTGTACGTGGGTTTTCTCCTGTTGATTAAGCAGGGTAGCAGCAGAACAGGCATAAAACTACAGCAGAACAGGCATAAAATAACATGTGGCACTGTGTCCTTCCCCAGAACAACTCACTGCACCCAACAGCTGCACTTGGGCACAAACATCAAATCCCCCTGCTTGTGCAGATAGAGCTACCTCTCCCTTCCCTCACCAGTTACTAACATCCCAACACTGAACATGCCTCAGATATCTCCATTTCAAGGCAGAGAAGCTGCCTCACCATCAAGAGGCACCTTTTCAGGACAAAGACCCCAGGAGCTCAGACTTTTGCTGCTCATCCTGCAGCCCCACTGCCCCACAATGACTGAGTCAGCCTTGGGCACACACAGGCAAATCTGCTTTGGAGGACCAAATCCAGCTCAACCCCCATTTCCAGCCTCAGGAAGGAGGCTGCATTCTGGCACTGGCTGCATTATTAATCAGCAGCAGATTTAAAAGCTCTTTAAGGCAGGAGCCTTGTATTCCTGCCGGGAATACAAATGACAGTGGCCTGGAGTGCACATTTACATGGCTAATGCAGCTCCACTCCTGCAGGCAAACAGCTCCCCTCACTCCTCAAACACTTTTATTTAGTCTCATGCTGGGGACAGATTAGAAAAAACACAGTATTAATTTTGCCACCTGCAGACTAAATTGCATCTCTTCTTTTGGCTGCAATTACAAGGAGCGATGGACAATTCCCTCTGGTGAGTGCTGGAGGGGAAGGACAGCAAGGAGCTGGATTAGAGGAGCAGGCTCTGACAGCTAAATAAGGTCTTGCTTCTTGTTTAATTTTTCCTCTGAACCTGCTTATCAGCAGACAGAGCTCAGGAGACAAGCTTCTCCTCAGTTCTCCCCTTTTTTGTTGACAGGAATGGGTTAACCATCACTGTCACCCCCTGCCAATGGTGCAGAGGCAAGAGGAACCAGGGCAGAGCAGCCCCAGCAATAAAAACTGTCGGTGTTCCAAGAAACTTCCGAGCCTCAGCTGCTTGGGTAATTCCCAGCCACCACCTGCATCTGGAGACTTGACAGCTCAACAAGAGACATTGATTTTGAGCAGATTACAGGATTAATTATCCACATTCTTGACGTGCATTTCAGTTCCCTCAGGAGTACATGGTATTGAGCAAGGGGCTGAGATTTCCCCCTCCCCCAGGGGAAAAGCTGTTCTGAGCAGCCAAGGACTGTTGGGAAGGATGAAAGTTTGACAAGGAAGTCTCACAGATATGTGGGCTTAGCAGAAAGATTTTTAAATGTAGAGTCTGATGAAGGAATAGAAAAGAAAGCAAGTTTTGATATAGAAGAAAAGAATTGCTGAGCCAGTCTTACTGGATAACCAAGGAGGCAAAGGGTGTGTTAGTTAGAAGGGGTTTTATGGCTTAGAGCAAAGGATAAACCCACCCCAAACAAGATGTTTTTACCAAGCAGAAAGATAGCACAGGCAAACAAGCCTGCTGATGTGACAAGCAGGAAAAAGGTCTCAGAATTTTCCACTGCAAGAAAAACCAACTTCTAGCTTAAACTGTAATGTACTGACTTTTAGTGATTGGAGAATAATAACATGAATATGGTAATTATAGTAGTTCTGATAGGCTATAGATAAAAGTTAAGGTGTATTGAGATGCTCAGCAAAGAAAAGTATAGAATGGATTGTAACAAAAGAAAAGTATAGAATGCATTGGGACTTAAAGAAAAGTATATCATGTGTTGTAACCAAAACCAAAGGGTCTCCAGGCCTGCCTGCAGCTGGAGCTGACAGCTGTCGGCACAGCTCTGTCACCCACAACCCTGGACTGCTGTAACACCTTGGATGGAATAAACTGCATTTTGAAGAGCAGCCTGGAGTCCCACATCTCTCATTCAGGCTCTTACACCAAGGCATGGCTGGCATCACTGACTTGCTGCTTTGCTCCCTAAGAAAACAGGGCACTCACTGCCCACACCTGAGCTTGTGCCAGCTCAGACCTGGGGGCCCAGGCAAGGTGGCAGCTCCAGGTCTCTCTGCCTGCACCAGGATGGAGGAATGGCTTCTCACCACACCCCAGCCTGTTCTCTGTGCCCCTGGCCTGAGCTCAGGAGGCAGAAGACCTTCCCAGAGCTAAATCCATCCTTGAACAGCAAAGATCCTAATGAGGAGTGACAACTCAGCTGAGGAGCAGTCTGCAGCACAGCATCCCCCAATGCAGCCACAGGGATTATGGCATGAGGGAAGAGAAAGCAGCAACGTGCACAAAAAAGCATTTGATCAAGTGGTGGGAGAATGTTTTCTAACAAGATCAAAGTTTAATCTCTTCAGATGAAATTGTTGGCTGCTTCCTGCCAAGAGGTACCTGAGGATCATCTGTCTCCATTAAGTGTGGCTTGGGAAAGGGTTTTCATGCAAATTAATAATGTAACTGCAGAGGAATGGACAAGGACACGACAAGCCAGAGCTGACTGTCCTTCAGCAGAGCCAACAGCACAGGAGGGACCTGACTGTCCTTTGGCACAGACAATACCTCAGGAGGGACTCCTGAGCCAACCCCTCTGCTCAGGGACCTGTCCACAGGATGGGCACTCACTTCCCCTTACCCAAGGGAACAGAAATGCCAAACTGGAAATGGAAAGGGACAGTTACAGTAAGAATTGTGTCACAGACCAGCACAGGATAGAGAGAGGAAATCAATTTTTTTGTTTCTGAAGGATAGCCAACATTTGAATTATCTATTTTAAGGAGGGTTTTTTGATGAATGGGCTGGAAATGCTGCTTCATCAAAGGGGGTTTTATGATTTATAAATTCAAACTGCAGCCAGATCTCAGAGCAGACTTGTCCCTTCACATCTCAGGCTGTCACCAGGCTCACTCCTTGTGTAGGAGCGATGGGGGTGGGACAGTGGGGATGGACAGAGAGCAGAGATCTCTGCAGCCAGGTCTGGGAACTTCGGGTTTATTGCAAAGGGCCTGGGTGCAGGGCCCTGCTGGGAGCTGCCAGCCACAGCTCAGAGCAGGCTGAGAGAAGAGAAGGGGAGAGAGGGTGAGAGAGAGGGAGAGACAGTAAAGAAGGTAAGAGGGTAAGAGAGCAAAGTTCCCCTTACAATACCATAAATCTTCTTCTTTGCTGAATATTCTCATTCTCACTAACCAGTCCAGTGCAAGATAAAAATCCTACAGCATTTCCATACAGCCTAGAAGAATCATTACATTCCCACACTGGGTTACATTTTAAACCCTAAAAACTCCTCTTTGGGCCCTTCTGCCAAGCTGGCAGGGTCTGCTCTGAGCCTTGGGCCTGTCTGCAAGCAGAGGGGATTGTTTGATCCAAAGGGGATCACCTTCAGCTGGCCATGCCATTGTTTTCCTGTTGTTCAGTAACTGAGGGATCTCAAAGCTTGCTTTCATTTCAATCTCACTTATAGTTTCCATTTTCTCACAATCTTTTGCCAGGCAATCATATTTATGAGGCTTTCCTGTCTCACCTTCCCCAACAGCACCTTGCCTCCCAGAGGAGTGTCAAATACAACATGCCAGAGCAAAGCAGCCACAGGGGCACAAAGCAGCGAGCTGTCCCCATCTGTGCTCTTGCATTGTGATTTCAGGGTTTACCCCAGAAGCCCAGTTCCTCCCGTGATAATTCCCTCCCAGGTGTGTCAGTCCCCTCTCCTTTCCCCTCCCAGCACTGTCTGTCAGTCCTGGAGTTCCAGAAGGTGTCGAGTGATTGGCAGATTCAAAGGATGCCCTCTACCTCTGGGGGCATTGGACCATCCAGGTGTCCTTTGTCCCTTTGTCCCTCCCCTCCTGTCCCTGCTTGGTGGCTCCCTGCCCCTTCCCTGCCCCTCTCCCCGGGTTCAAAGGAACAGCACCCACGGGCTCAGGGAGTTCTGCTGGAGCTGGTGCTGCATTCAGAGGCCTGTGGGCCAGAATAAAGCTCTGCATCCAAACCCTCCATCAGAACTGACTCCTTTCCTTCACCATCACCTTAAAGCTTCTCTGCCAGAGGGAAACCTGAGGAGCAGCCCCTGTTATGGGAGGAAGCTCCATCCCAGCACCCCCAGAGCTCCTGCAGGCCTGGACTTGTCCCCACGGGCCCAACTGCAGCACCCAGCCAGCCCAAAGTGTCTGTGGGGTGAAACACCACACACCCAGCCAGCCCAAAGTGTCTGTGGGGTGAAACACCACACACCAGCCGGCCCAAAGTGTCTGTGGGGTGAAACACCACACACCCAGCCAGCCCAAAGTGTCTGTGGGGTGAACACCACACACCCAGCCAGCCCAAAGTGTCTGTGGGGTGAAACACCACAGTGCTGCTGTTTGGTTCAGCGGCAAGGCCAGACAAGCTCAAGCACATCCCATCCAGCTATATTGGTAATTATTCCAACAGTGTCACCTACCTGTGTGCCCAGTGGACACGTTGACCTCAGCATACTGCTGCCCTCCCAGCGGGCTGACGGCCGAGACGCCGTTCAGCGCCAGCACGCGGATGGTGTAGGTGACGTGGGGCAGCAGGTTCAGCAGCGTGGCCGTGCGCTCCACCAGCCCCGTCTGCTGTGGCACGAAGCCCACGCTGGTGCCACACTGCTGGCAGTGCCCTGGTGGCCCCGCGGGGCAGCGGGCACACCACAGGCTGTAGGTGAGGTCGCTGCGGCCGCCCGCGTCGGCCGGGGCGCTCCAGTGCAGCACCAGCGAGCTCTGGCGCAGGCTGTACACCAGGTTCCTGGGGGCTGAGGGGGGGCCTGCAAGGAAAACAGGGTCAGGGCACAGGTGTTGGGGTAAACATATAGGAATGTGCTCTCTGTTGGTGGAGTGACTGAATTATTCTGTCTGCTTCAATTGGGATAAAGCCCACAAGTTCCTCTCGCAGTTTGGACCTTGGGGACTTCACCTCAGACCTGGGGCTGCCCAACTGGACAGAGGCCAAGAGCTCCCACTTAGTTAATTCAACAAAGCAAATAATCACTTTTGTGAGGTGTTTTAGCACCTCTTGCCCCTGAAAAACCTGGCTGGGTTTTTCTCTCTAAGAGCTTTGTTATTTTGCCTTTTATTAAACCTTTTTCTGTTCCCAACACTGCCTCAAAAGCCACGCTGCTAATTTTATGCCGTTCAGGGTAGCTGAGCTGTCTCAGGTGTGATGGGTTTCTCTGAGAGCTCATAAGACCTGGCTCAAAGAATAACACATCACAAACCTAAATGTTCTCTTTGGGAGCAGCAGAGCAGGCACTGGGGGTAGAGCACAGGGGGACAGTCCTGGACAGCCACAGGCAGGGGTGGCATGAGGAGACAGGGAGGTCCTGGATATCCAGGGGTGGCACAAGGGGACACAGAGCTCCTGGACAGCCAGAGGTGGCACAAGGGGACATGGAGGCATTGGTGGGATGTGGGACAGAGGATGCCAGCTGCAGGGGTGTGTGTGCACCACCAGCCACAGCTCACAGTGAGGAGCACCTGGCTTGTCCCAGCACCTCCCTGAGCAGCACCAGCCCTGGGAGCCCACTCCTGGTCACACACTGCCCAGCCATGCTCAGCAGACATGGAGGGTTCCTCATCCCTGTGCTGCCAGCTGGACAGCATCCATCACCAGAGCAGCTGGAGTCCAGTCCAATTAACTAGAGGCCATTTAATTAAAACCTGTGAATTATAGTGACTAAATGACAGTGCCCCAGTTTATCAGGGAGTCTGTGAGCCTGACTGCACATCTGCCTCACCAGTCTGGGTTGTAGGGACAGCCCCTCCATCCCCACCCCAGCACAGACTGAGGTGAGCACACAGAGCAGGCAGGCACAGCCCTGGGCACTGCAGGACAGACAGGGTGCCTGGACAGACAGACAGACAGACAGAGTGCCTGGGCAGACAGACAGAGACGTACGTGTGCAGGAGGCAGATGGTGGGTCTGAAGGAGACCTGGAGTAATTTGTCTGGCACAAACAGAAGGTGGAGGCTTCCTCATGTGTGAAGCTGTGCTCAGGGCACGGAGAACACAGAGGGAGACGGAGGGAGAGCTTGTAAAACCCTGGAAGGCAAGCTGAAAGAGAGAGAGGCTGTTAAGGGGAGAGACACACAAATTGGGACACATCTGATGAGTGCATTTCCCTGTTTCCTGGAGCCTCCTTTGCAGACACCACCCTCTAAGCTGCTTTCCCTGAGCACCTGCATGATCCTGGCACCAACAAAGAAAGATTCCCTTTTTTTTTTTACTTTTTACTTTTTTACTTTTTACTTTTTTTACTTTTACCCATTTGGGTTCTGTAGCTCTGCATTGACTTTCCCAGTAATGTCATTCCCTGTCTAGGGTGCTGGATAAACCAGGAAAAAATAGCAAATGTTAAAATGACTCCTGAAATTTCCAGTTCCCTCTTTAGAGTTGAGAAACCAAATCAAAACTTGTAGTGTATTCATAGAATGGAGACACAGTGTGGTTTTTTCATTTAGTTAGGCAGCACTGACCACCACACAGGGCAGAAACATCACTGCATCAGACAGGAAAATCAATCCTGTTGACAAACATGTTGGGATCCAACACTAAACCCAGACCCCATCCCTCAGATGTGCCTGTCACACAAATCTGACATCTCATGGCAGGAAACTGAACATTCCCAATTAGAAGTGTCTTTCAGAATGGCCCACCCTGTTTTCCAACAGCCAGAAGTAAGTTTACAGAAGTGCCTGACATTAATAATGCCACAAAATGCCCCAATTTGCATGTCTCAGGAGCAGGCACCACATGTGAGTATGTTCCACAAGGAGCTATGAGCTTTATTTGCTTTTTTTTTTTTTTTATCTTGGCTGTCCAAACCTTGCCCTTGAAAAGAACAAAAGTGCCCAGCACATGTGATGCATCATGTGTGAGTCTCTGCTTCTTTTTTCAGACAAACTCCCACCCTCTTCCACCTCATCCTACGAGTGTTTTTCTTGGTCTCCAGCTGGTTTAGGTGTCCCTGTCGTTTCACACTGCTTATTTCTGCAGTGGGAATGTGACAGCTCTTTGGGGGATCAGGTCATCAATTTATAGAATGAAATTCTCTTTTTTTGTACACTGCTTTCTGTCATGTTCCTGGTCCTCTGGTGCTACCACAACTAAATTATTAAACAATGAAATTCAATGATTCATTGTCCCAGAGCCAAAGAGAAGCAGTCAGATGGGTCAGATGGATCGAGTGCCTCTCTCCAGCTCCACCATGCTGACCACAGGAGCTCCTCAAGAGGGGAGGAACACATTTAGGATCCTGTCACTGCCAGGGAGAGCACATTCCCCCTCTGTAACACTGCCTGCACACTGCCAAAGCAGCAGCACTCATTTGTGAGGCAGCTTGGCTAATTAGCCAGCATGGAGCAACCTTGGGAAAGGCTTCTCTTAGCACCAGGGTGTTTTTGGAAAGAGCAACGTCCTCTCTCATTCCCAGCCTGTGCCATGGGGAAAGCAGGGGTAACTGAGGATGCAGACCTAGAAAATGCATGGTTTCCTACTCCAGTGGCACAGCACAGCTTTCCATTCCCCTTCCCAGTGAAGTCCTACCAGCAGCAGTGCTGTGTGTGCCAGCATGAATTAATAACAGCTGCAGCCTCACTCAAAATGCCTATACAGGCATTTATAATTAACACTACAACTGGGTTGTCTTCCAAAATCAATTCCTTTCCAGTTTTGGTCCTGGAATTGTATTTGACAAAGTTCATCTGCTTTAATGTGTGTTAATTTTCTCTGTTGAAGCAGACATTCATAAAAATGCTCTTTAGGAAAGCCACAGCTGGGGAAACAGGCAGCCAGCACTGGGGGTGCCACAGCAGGAACCAGGACAGCACCACAGGCAGCCTGACAGCCCAAATCCCTCCCAGCAAGGGCAGACTGGGAGCACTGGGCCCCTCCAGCCCTCCCTGAGCAGCACTCAAACCTGCAATGTCACCTCTGTCACCCAAATTGTTCCCAATGCATCTCTCACAGGAGCTCCTGCTGACCCCTCACTGGCACAGCCCTACTCCATCCATCCAAATCCCATTATCAAGTCACTGTTTATTATGTTCCAAACATTTCATCAGTGCTTCAGAGGCAAAGTGCCTCAGGCCAGCACAGGGGGAAGGAGGGAGCAGCAGCCCCAAGGAGGGACAGATGCTGCCAGCAGTGCCCATGGACAAGGACACCCTGCCCAAACCAGCCAGGGCACCAAATCACTGACAGAGCTTCAGTGCTGTGACTGAGGTTACAAAGAGCCTTGCTGAAAACATCCTTAGGTGGCAGAGAGGCTCCTGCCCCTCCATGCTGAGTTTGAGGTCTCACCTTGCCTTGCTGCACCAGCTGGGATCAATACTGCAGGCAGAGAGGAGGGACAGCACCCATGTCCAATCTCTGTGCCTCTGTGAGAGGGACAAAGCCAGCATGAGGAGCAATCAATGCAAGCACTGAGTCAGGCTCTTCTCACCTTGTTCCATGGCTGCCAGGATGGGAACTTTAGGCTGCACCACCCCAGAGAATCCAAAAGCCTTCCACACAATTTGGAGGTTTTTAATAACTGATTTTCAACAAGCAGCCTATAGTCCAACACATTGCCAGCAATTCTGACACCTCTAGACAATGCTACTCTGTAATTTTTGTCCTTGTTAAATAATTTGTGGAGTACTAAAACGAAAACCTGAGTCCAAGGGCAAGATCCTTGTGCATCCCCAACAAGGAACTCTTAATAGCAGAAATTAAATTTGATGATTTAGCCCAGAAGAAAGACAGTCTGGAAATATCTACCAGAGTGCATGTGATGAATCCAGCCAGGACTGACAGAACCTCATTGTGCTATTTATGCCAGAATGTTCCTCAAGGACACACTGAAGCAGGCACATCCTCTCAGCCAAGTGCAATTCACTGCTGTGTTCTCAGCTCCCTAATGCAGCCACCAAGCAGCTCCTGGTGAAGGACTGGCTGACCAGTCAGACAGACAGACAGAAGGACAGCCCTGCTGAGCACTCTGAGCTCACACAAACCCCCTCAGCTGTGGGCAAGACACGTCCCCTCTGGATTTCAACAGCCCATCCAACACGTTATCCATGATATCCATGACCTTAACCTCACAGGAATCCTGCAAACAACTTGTGATGCTTGTAATTGTCAGAGCAGCTTGCTCTGAAATTAAATGTCACGGAGCGATTTGTGTGTGGATCTGTCACAACTTCCAAAGGCAGAATTATTTCAGACACGCTGCGAGCAGCAAGGGAACGTGCAGTCCCAAAGGATGGACACCTCCAAGGCTGGACATTACTGCACAGGGACTCTTTTTGCTGCTCCATGTGTGTGGCTGGTGGGCAGCAGCACCCAACACCCAGCTGATCTCACCTTATAACCCTCCCTCAATGTTCCCAGATCCAGAATTCCTCTGGAATTTCCTCCAGTTCCACACAGCTGCAAGAATGAGACACTCATTCTGCTGCTCCATGTGTGTGGCTGGTGGGCAGCAGCACCCAGCTGATCCCATCCCTCACAAACTCCCCTCAATGTGTCCAGCTCCAGAATTCTCTGGAATTTCCTCCAGTTCCACACAGCAGCAAAAATTAGGGACTCATTTGAACTCATTTTGCTGCTCCATGTGTGTGGCTGGTGGGCAGCAGCACCCAGCTGATCCCACCTCACAACCTCCCCTCAACATGTCCAGCTCCAGAATTCCTCTGGAATTTCCTCTGGAATTTCCTCCAGTTCCACACAGCAGCAAGCACAGGGCCTGACTGTGGGATGCCTGTGGCTGCATCTGTGATGAAAGCAAAACCTGGTGCTCTGTGCAACTTGCAGAGCCCCAGGAGGAAAAATAAATGTATGCATAATCCTCCAGCATCAGTCAGCAGATAAAGAACACTCCAGGAGCACTTACAGGTTTGTAAGCTAATGTATAAAAGATGAAACAAATCAAAAGCTCCAAGTGCTGTACACTTGGATCCATCTTTTTTCTATTTAAACAGAAAAGCAGACCTCAGGCTTCAGGAGGTATCTTTGCAGTAAATGACAAAATATTGTCAAAAATTGCTCTAACTTTCAATGGAACTATTTCTTTTCCACCTAAGGACACTGCAGTGACACAATGCTGTGGATGGGACACATCCAAAGGACAGAAGAACAACTGACTCACCCCACATCCCACTCCCACCCTAAACCTCTGCTTTCTCCCTAAGAGAAATACAAATAAATCTTCCTTGTGTCTTGTCCATAGCTGGCTGAATTCAACATGCTGCTCAAAAATCCACCCAGTGATGCAGACAAGGAGGGGGAATTTCTGTTATTCCCCATTTCAAACAGCACCTGTGGACAAGGCTGTCACTGCAGCCACCTCCTGTGTGAGGTTTTAAAGGGATGAGCAACCCTCATCTCTTTAAAAGGTCACTTAAAAATCCTGACAAAGCACTAGAAACTATTCCAACTCTAAAACTGTTTCCAGTGATGTCATTCCCACGTAGCCAAGGGACAGGGACACTAATTAGACCATCATTGACCAGACCAAGCTGGGCTCCAGGTGCTGGTGGGGGCAGCAGAGCATGGGACACAGCAGCAGGGCAGAGCTGGCTCCTGCCAGGGCTGTCAGAAATGGAGGGAAATGAATTGAGGAGGAAACTTTGCCAGAGCACAAATTTACTGTTTCTGTCAAAGAAGAGTGGCTGGCTGCTATTTTTGGTAACTGGCCTCCATCATATTAATGCAATGTCTGGTTTAAGTTGTCTTATTTGCAGCAAATCTGGCTGGTAAATATTAACCTTGAGCTTTGCTGAAATTCTCCTTGCAGATATTACCCGGGATTGGATAGAAGAGAGGAAGCAGAGGGAGACAACTTTGAATGAAAATGTCAGGCAGATCCCCCACACCAGGGCTTCATTTACACAAAACAACCAGCACAAAGGGGCTACAGCTCACACCTGACAAAATTAATGGCAAAAACACATCAAAGCTGAGAAGGCAAGTGAAAACAAAACAGGGATGGGCAAGGGATCATCCACAGAGCACAGGGCTGCCCAATTGCCTGCTGTGTATCTGCTGGGAATGTGTTTTATGGTCAGAGGAAGCACACAGCAGCAACTGGCTGCAGAGATACATCAGGCAAGACAAGTCTGAGTGTATTTTCAGTGACAAACTCTCCTCTTCTTTGTGGGTGGATGTTAAACAGACACTAAAGTTGTGCAGTCCCACCCCAGAGATGGCTGCACTCCACCAAACAGAAAAACAATTCATCAGAAACATGCAAACTTGTCAGTGGTGCAGGACTGAAGGCTGGACATGGGAAGGCTCAGCTTTCTCCTTAGCTTCTCCTTTCTCCTTAGCTTCCTTCATGGCAAGGCTAATTCTCCTGCAGGCAGAATTAGCAGAGTCAGAAATCCTGTTGTCCTTTTTGTCATCTCTCCTAATTTCAGAGTGAGGACACAAACCTTCTCTTGGTACAGGATGCTTTCAGTAATTCAATCAGGGTTACAGGGACACCAGCTCTGCCACCAAGGGTAAACACCTTCAGCAGTTCATGTCCTGCTTCCTCCACTGCTGTCACCTCCACAGTCCTGGTGCCACCACAGTCCTGGTGCCACCTCCACAGACCTGGTGCCACCTCCACAGTCCTGGTGCCACCTCCACAGTCCTGTAACTGTCCTGGTGCCACCACCACAGTCCTGCTGTCACCATAGTCCTGCTGTCACCTCCACAGTCCTGCTGCCACCTCCACAGTCCTGCTGTCACCTCCACAGCCCTGCTGCCACTACCACAGTCCTGGTGTCACCATAGTCCTGCTGTCACCTCCACAGTCCTGCTGCCACCTCCACAGTCCTGCTGTCACCTCCACAGCCCTGCTGCCACTACCACAGTCCTGGTGTCACCATAGTCCTGCTGTCACCTCCACAGTCCTGCTGCCACCTCCACAGTCCTGCTGCCACCACCACAGCCCTGCTGTCACCACAGCCCTGCTGTCACCTCCACAGCCCTGCTGTCACCACAGCCCTGCTGTCACCACAGCCCTGCTGTCACCTCCATAGTCCTGCTGCCACCACTACCCTGGCCCCCATGCCACCCCACAGGCACCAGCAAAGCCCCTACCACCCCCAGTCCACCACCCAGACCTCTCAGGCCCACAAAACCTGCAAAATAAACTGTGACCAAGAGGTTTCATGCAGGATTCACACCCTCAGAGTCCTCCAAAGCCTCCACAGGATCACAGTGGTGGTGCCAGGTGTGTTGTGCCATTACCTGGCTGGTTTAACATCCCCAAACTCCCAAAGCTGCCTCCAGCTCAAGGGCTTTTGTCCTCACTGAAGGATTTCCACAGCTTTCATCAGGAATCTTTTCAAGCTATTCACTTAGCACTATCCTAATGCAGGGCTGCAAACAAACCCAAAACTTTCAACCCTTAAAAACTATTTTCTGATATTTGACCAGACATCAGACGCTGCTCCACAGAGAATGACTAATGACCTGCTTTCTGTGAGAGGGGAGAGAAACTTAATTATGTCCATTAAATTACTTCAAATATTTTTCCTCAGAGAATATGAATTATTTAAACTCAACACAGAGAAACCTGAAACATTAGCAAAAGCCTTCTGGGACTCACTATGTAAATCCCCACTCCAAACAGATGTGGGAAGCGTGGCAAGCTGCCATGCAGCCACGGAAGCAATCAACAGCACTGAGATTTCAATTTGATAGCTTTAATAAGGTCTTCTTAAGGAGAAGCCACTGCCCAGAGCACTGGGAAGGGCATCCCACCAACCTGGAGCAAGGCAGAACCTCCAGCCTGGATGTGCTCCTGGAGGGCAGAAAGCTCAATCTCCTACTGCACCTCCTGCCTCCAGTGTGGGGAACTCCAATGCCTGGGACTTTTAGCTGTTTTCTTCTCAATGTGTTTGTGAGGTGAAAAGGGACATCCAAGGTATCACCTGGACATCAAAGGGTCTTTTCAGATGTGTTTTACTGAAGAATTCACCTCCTCCCCCAGGTCCCAGCTGGCAAGAAGGTGCCCAGGGGTGGCATTAGCCCAGCAATTCTCTCCATTCAGAGGCTGCACACTCTGAGGAAGAGCACGGCAGCCAGCATCCCACACCTGGCTCTGACCTGCCTGTGAAAGGGAGATGGAAGTGGTCCCAGCCCCAGGTTCATTAGTGGGATGCCTTGTTAAGGCAGAGGGTGCATCCATTTGTGCAGCTGCCCTTAAACACAACCTTGTGAGCTGTACAGTCACCAAATCATTAAACCGTGTCCAAAGCGTATCAATAGGGATATTAATGTTCTAGAGTAATTTTAACATTACAGATAAAGCTGTGGGAAATGCCTGCCAGCATCCTGAGCTCTGACATGTCTGCCCAAGCAGCACCAGGCTGCAGAGCAGCCCCATGCCCTCCAAACAAAGCTCTGGTTCTTCACTGGAGAGCTGCCATCACCCAAACAAACATACTGCTGCAAAAGACAATTCCATTTATCCAAATATCCAATATCCTTTTATCCAAACTGTGGTCAGGCACCAGAGAGCTCTGGCAGCAGTCCTCAGCCCACCAAACCTGCTCTGACAGGTCTGCAGAGCAGCCCCATGCCCTCCAAACAAACCTCTGGTGCTTTACTGAGGAGCTGCCATCACCTAAAGAAACATATTGCTGACAAAAAACAATTCCACCTGTCCAAACTCTGCTCAGGCACTAGAGAGAGAGGTCTGGCAGCAGTCCTCAGCCCACCAAACCTGCTCTGATACTTCTGGAGAGCAGCCCCATGCCCTCCAATTACCACCCTCCAAATAAACACTGGTGCTTCACTGGGGAGCTGCCTTCACCCAAACAAACATATTGCTGCAAATTCCACTTATCCAAATATCCAATATCCATTTGTCCAAACTGTGCTCAGGTACCAGAGAGGTTTGACAGCAGTTCTCAGCCCACCAAACCTGCTCTGACACATCTGCCCAAGCAGCACTATGCTGCAGAGCAGCCCCATGCCCTCCAAACAAAGCTCTGGTGCTTCACTAAGGAGCTGCCATTACCTAAAGAAACATATTGCTGACAAAAGATAAATCCACCTGTCCAAACTGTGCTCAGGCACCAGAGAGAGAGGTCTGGCAGCAGTCCTCAGCCCACCAAACCTGCTCTGATACTTCTGCAGAGCAGCCCCGTGCCCTCCAAACAAACCTCTGGTGTTTCAATGGGGAGCTGCCTTCACCCAAACAAACATATTGCTGCAAAAGACAATTCCACTTATCCAAATATCCAATATCTATTTGTCCAAACTGTGCTCAGGCACCAGAGAGCTCTGGCAGCAGCATGGACTGACACACACAAAAGCTGCCAGGACACCAATGGCCACTTTTACCTCTGCATGCCCCATCCTTCTCCTCGAAGCCAGGGCTGCACATGCACTTCCCGATGGGCACCAGCCACTCTCCCTCTGCGCTGCAGTGCATCCGAGGGGGGTTATCCACATCCACCTCAGCATGGGCCACACAGGTGCCCTGCACCTCCACCAGCGTCACAAAGGCCGTCTCTGCCACCGTGTCGGGGAACAGCGCCAGGTTCTGCACCGTGCTCAGACACTTCTTGTAGTAAACCCGCACGGAGACCAGCGCCACGCAGGCCCCCACGTCCTGGAAGCCCAGGTGGAAGCCTCTCTTGCTCAGGTGCCCAATCTCCCTGAGCTCAGTGTTGAGCTTCATCTTGCGCTCGCCCAGGTCGCCCTGCGTGAAGCTCTCGTCGGCGGCGATGGTGTCGATCTTGGTGGGCTTCCCCTCGTGGACACTCCAGCCCAGGTCGGAGTCAGACTCCACGTAGTACAGGTTGAAGGTCTCCTTGCAGGTGCTGGTCACGCCAGGGATGCTGTTGCAGTCCCTCAGGGTGAACTTGAGCTCGATGAAGATCCTCTGGCCGTCGCGCCGGGCGATCCAGCCCGTCTGCAGCCAGTTGTTCTGGTTGGGCTCCATCACGTTGCACACCTGGTACGTGCGGATGGGCTTGTAGGTCTCATCCACGCCGCTGATCTCTTCCCACTGGGGACAGAACACAAAGCGCGGGAGCTGGCCCAGCAGAGACATGCTAACCAGCAGAAATGTCACTGCCACAGCCTCCCCACCACAGGTCAGTATGTTTTAGGCACTGGAATCCTCAGCCCGCCAAACCCACCAGCTGCTCCTGGACCACCCAACACCTGAGATCTCCACAGAGGTAAAAATGTGAAAATGCAACCAAAAAGGGAGCAGATTTTGGAAAATAAAGCTTGGTTCTGGACACATCATCTGCTGAGGAGCCAGAGCCTTCATCTCCCACACACTCCTCAGATTTTCCGTCCCTGGGAAGGTGATGTAGGCACTGGAAGTCCTCAGCCCACCAAACCCACCAGCTGATCTTGGACCACCCAACACCTGAGCTCTCCACAGAGCTACAACCACACAAGATGCAACCACAAAGGCACCAGGTCTTGGAAAACAAAGCTTGATTCTAGACGCATCTTCTGCTGAGGAGCCAGAGCCTTCATCTCCCACACATTTCTCATATTTTCTGTCCCTGGAAAGGTGCTGTAGGGACTGGAAGTCCTCAGCCCACCAAACCCACCAGCTGCTCTTGGACCACCCAACACCTGAGATCTCCACAGAGGTGCAAATGTGAAAACACAACCAGAAAGGCAGCAGATCTCGGAAAACAAAGCCTGATTCTGGACACATCCTCTGCTGAGGAGCCAGAGCCTTCATCTCCCACACACTCCTCAGATTTTCCATCCCTGGGAAGGTGCATCCACACAGTGTAATGCTGGATAGGGTTGGGCCACCCAAAGAAATCCAAGATTTCCAAGAAATCCATCTCTAAGGACACCAGTCACATCATCACATCAGGATGTCAAACACCTTCACAAACAGCAGCAGCTTCTCAGCCAGGAGAAGTTTCAGCTACAACAGGACAAATCCTCCAATCCTGCAAGTGAAACAGGGTTTCCCCAAAGCTATCAGCAGAGATTCTGATCAGTGAAATGATGATGATTCAACCCTCACAGTCTGAATGACAACCTGGCAATTTCCCAGAGCAATCTTTTCTGGGGGTAAATTTATGCAAAACAGTCAAAACATACCCAGAACAGAGTTCCTTCTGCAAACAAACAGCTGTGCCACACAGATGACTCCAGACCTATCACTCTTCCCTCTGAACACTTTATTTCCATTTAGGAAAATGAACCCAAAGCTGCAAGGAGCACAACTCCAAGCTCACTGAAAGTGGCTTTAGACCAACACCAGCAGCAAAGCCAGGGGCTGATGAAATAAATATTACATGGCACAGTTCCCAGTGACCTCCCCAGGTACAGCCCTGGGATTCCAAGGGCTGGACTGACCCTTGGTGCTCATGCTGGTGTGCAAACCACAGCACAAAGCCTTAACGAGCCAGTGTTTATTGGCTTGTTTTAGCAGTGTAAAATTCCTTTTTTCTTTTAGTACTGTAAAAGCCAAGGTATTTGCCAGCAGCCTCCTGCATCGGGGAAGGAACTCAGCGAGGTTTGATTATTACTAATTGTAGGTCTTGCAGGTTCCTGCAAAGTTGAGTCAGGCTGAATGCCCACCCGTTTTCCCCCTGATGTTTATTGTTTTTTGGCTTGTCTTAGTAGTGTAAAATCCCTTTTGAGGAGGGACCTCACTCCTTGCTCTGCTCCCAGAGGCTCCTGGCAGTGATCATACCAAGCTACCCATCGACCTTGAATGAGGAGGTCCCGAGGCTGCCAGCCCCACCCCAGCTCCGTGTAAGCAAAGCTCTCACAGGCAGGACTTCAAGTGCTGCTGAGCATTTGACCCTTCCACCCTCTCCAGAGGTGCAGAGGGACAGTCCCACCCCGTGCTTACCCCGTTGGATGGGTGAGAGGTCCAGCCCAGCTCCGCCTGTGATTCCTTGGAGTCCAGCAGGACAACTGCAGGCAAGACAGCGTGTTAGGAAAACACTGACACAGGAAAGGCTGGTTAAAAAAAAGCTGGTAAAATCCACCGTGTCCATGCATTGGGAAGCTCAGTGCCATGCTGTGCCAGGGCTCCAGCAGCCACGGCATCACCGTGTGAGCAGGGAGCTGTCACTGCACACCCAGGACAAGCTCGCAGGTGCCTGATCAATGTCCTAAGGACTGTGCAACCTCAGGGACACACAGACAGCACTGCCACTGTACCATCACCACAGACAGCACTGCCACTGTACCCTCACCACAGACAGCACTGTACCATGCCCACAGACAGCACTGTACCATCACCACAGACAGCACTGCCACTGTGCCATCACCACAGACAGCACTGTACCACCACCACAGACAGCAGTGCCACTGTACCATGCCCACAGACAGCATGGTACCCTCACCACAGACAGCACTGCCACTGTGCCATCACCACAGACAGCACTGCCACTGTACCCTCACCACAGACAGCACTGTACCCTCACCACAGACAGCAGTGCCACTGTACCATGCCCACAGACAGCATGGTACCATCAGCACAGACAGCACTGCTGCTGTACCCTCACCACAGACAGCACTGCCACTGTGCCATCACCACAGACAGCACTGCCACTGTACCATGCCCACAGCGTGCGGATGCTGGACCCGAAAGGCACCAGCAGCTGCTTTGAAAGAGGGATTTCCCTGGCAAACACCACCCTTCTCCCACAAAACAGCCAATTCTGTCTTTGATAGGAAGAGCTATTTCCCTCAGTTCACAGCTTCACGATCCTTCCACAGCCAGCAAACAGCCACAACCCCGGAGCGGCAGGTTGAGCCTCGGGCTCAGACACCGGGAACGAGGGGCGCGGCGGCGCATCCCCGGCGGGCACATCCCTGACACCGCTCCGGGATGCTCCGGGACACCGGGAACGAGGGGCGCGGCGGCGCATCCCCGGCGGGGACATCCCTGACACCGCTCCGGGATGCTCCGGGACGCTCTTCTCGCCTCCGGGACCAGCGGGCTCCGTCCGTGGCAGCGCAGTCCCCGCGAACGCGGACCCCAGGGTTGAACCGTGTCACGGCACTGGCAGCACGCTGCCTCGTTCCTCCGGTGACCGCGGGGACCGGGACACCCCGCGCTGACCCGGTCACTCCACGGGGACCCGTCCGTCCTCTCCCGCTCCTCCGGCACATCTCCGCGCCCCGGAGAGCGGCGGCACACCTGCCCCACAACCGGTCCGGCCATCCCGGAGCGACCCCAGCGCCGAGCCGAGCCGGCCGCTCCCGGTACCGCAACGCGCAGCGCGACCCGCCGCGGGCAACCAAAGCCGGCGCCGATGCGCCGAGGGGACACGGCGGTGACGGAGCACCGGGGACACGGCGCGGGAGCGGCGAAGAACCGGGAGGCGCCGGAGCACCGGGAGGCGCTGCCGCCACGCCCGGCTCACCCTGCTCGGCGGCGGCGCGGGGCAGCACGGGCAGTACCGGCAGCACGGGCAGCAGCGGCAGCAGCAGCGGCAGAGGCAGCAGCACCGGCAGCAGCAGCGGCGGCAGCGGCAGCGCCGTCTCCATGGCGCCGCGACTCCGCGCCCCGCGCCGCCGCTGCGCGCCAACCGCCGCCGCCGGGGCGGGGCCTCGGCCCGCGCAGCCAATGGGAGGCAAGGGCGGGGCGAAAGGGGGCGTGGTCAAGACGGGCGGGCGGTGACTCCGGAGCCGGCTGAGGGAGGGCGGCCCCCGGCTCAGGCTCGGTCACCGGGCGGGTTCGGTGACCGGGCTCGTTCGGTCACCGGACTCGGTCACCGGGCTCGGTCACCGGGCTGGCTCCTGAGGGAACGCGCGGCCGTGCTGAGCTTTGTGCTGCTGGAGCTGCTCCCCTCGCTGATGGCGAGATGCTGCGGCCGCAATCAGCAGCGCTTTGCCCCCCTCAGGGTCCGGCAGAGCAGCGGGGCAGTCTCATCCCTGCCCTGGCTGCAGACGATGCCCGGGAATGTCGGTTTTATCGAGCCTTTCTGTCTTGAAATTTTATTCCCGGCTTCATGTCGAGGTCCTCCAAGCCCAGCAGCTGCTGTGAAAGCAGGAATGCCCAGAGAGAAACGCCAGAAAGGCAGCCCGGGCAGGGCGAGTCCTGCCAGACCCACACCCAGCGCAGTGCTGTGGCCGCCTGGGCTGGAGAGGCGATTCTTCAATCCTTGGCTGCAAGGAGCACAACTCCAAGCTCACTGAAAGTGGCTTTAGACCAACACCAGCAGCAAAGCCAGGGGCTGATGAAGCAACAGGACGTGGCACAGCTCCCAATGACCTCCCCAGGTACAGCCCTGGGATTCCAAGGGCTGGACTAACCCTTGGTGCTCATGCTGGTGTGCAAACCACAGCACAAAGCCTTAACGAGCCAGTGTTTATTGGCTTGTTTTAGTCGTGTAAAATCCCTTTTTTGTTTTAGTCCTGTAAAAGCCAAGGTATTTGCCGCCAGCTTCTGCACTGGGGAAGGAACTCGACGAGGTTTGATTATTACTAATTGTAGGTCATGCAGGTTCTTGCAAAGTTTAGTGAGGCTGAATGCCCACCAGTTTTCCTCCTGATGGCAGATACCGTGATACCAAAGCAAACATTTATTCCTGTGAGATGTTCCTTTTGCTGTGATTGTGTGTCAGATGTAAAACATTGCAGTATAAATTAAAAATAAAAGCATTGAGCCTCCATCCAGCACAGCCCGGCCAGGCTCTGGTAGCCCAATCCAAGCCCTGCTGACAGGAGCTGGTGCTCAGACTTCAGCCCAAGCCCAGCTGGATATCTGGAGCCAGAGGATGTTTCCAGCTCTCCATTTCTCAACATGGTCATTACCTTTCCTTTCTGTGTTAACTTTACTGGTGAGGAAATCCATTTATCAATGTTCTTCCCATCTAGGACAGCTCAGCATGGATCAGTGCTTGGCGTGCTGCTGCACCAGCCCTGGAGCCCCTCCTGCCATGCTCCTGCAGCCCAGGAGCTCCTGGTGAGAGCAGGAACAGCCATGCAGGCTGAGGACACATGTTCATGCCACCAAAACCCTCCCTCCTTCATGTTACAGAGCAGGGAAGCAAAAGACAGGGTTTATTTATAATCTTCCTCAAGTGGAAACCAAAAGAAGTGACCCGTTATTACTGGAGATTTCTCAAGCCACCCAGGAAGAAAAGTGATATTTAGTTGTCGTTAAAGGCTCAGAACTGCATGACAATTTCATGCTATGTTAACTTCTAGGTTTTCTTTCGCATATAAAATTTTTAAGGAGTAAAATAGAAAAACCCAGGCACTTGACCTTTAATCACAGTTATTTGTGTGATCACTCAAGTGTGGGAAAAAGCTAGTTTGTGCTTGAAAGATGCCCTTTAAAGGCAGATTGCTCTAATATGACACACAACTCTCACAGTGTAATATACAGGATTTCACTTGCCTGCCTCCAGGCACAGCAGCTTCCTTTTAGTATTCACACACTGGGTCTTGCTGCTGGGACAGTGGAAGGTATCAATGTCATGAAGCAAATCAATCCAGACCCCAGGGACAGCTCCATTCACCACCAAGCTCCACAGGCATGCACACTTTGCTGTCACTGAGGAGCCAAGCAGGGAAGAGGATTTTGGAAGTATATGGAAGATTTTATGTTAGATATGTTTTACTAGGAGAAGGGTCTGTCATGTTAAAAGCACACAGCTTATCCGTTTATCTGAAATATTATTCCAAGCACTTATAAAATCTTGGTAGTAGAACAGCCAGAGGTATTTTAATTGAGATTTTAAGTATCATGCTTTGGGAAAAATGATCTCATGAATTTTGTTGCAGCAGCAGCAGATGACAAAGCCATTGCTGGTGTGAAGAAAACAGAGAAACAGAGCAGCCTTTAATGGACTCCACTGGATTTCTTCACAAAGTCACACCAAGGATAGGATGGAGGAATGCTGTCCCCAGGATGGCACAGCCCACAACAAGGGGCCAGTGTCTGCAGGTGAAGGAAGAGCAACACCAGGTGGTCTGGTTATCTCTGTCACCATGATATTTTCTGAAAAATCCCTTTGCCAGGATTCCTTCTCCTGGGAAGCTGGGAAGCTTCACCTTCTCCTTGTTTTGCTGCTTTGGAAAGTGATTTAAAAATTGTTTATCCAGCATCTGATTTGTTTTTTATTCCTGGCCAATCACAGCCAGCTGTGTCAGACTCTGAGTCAGTCATGAGTTTTTATTATTTATTCTTGCTAAAACTTCTGATGTATCCTTTATCTTTCTTTAGTACAGTTTTAGTACAGCATGATATGATATATGATATGATACGTTGATAATATAATATAATATAATATAATATAATATAATATAATATAATATAATATAATATAATATAATATAATATAATATAATATAATATAATATAATATAATATAATATAATATAATATAATGCAATATAATGCAATATAATGCAATATAATATAATGCAATATAATATAATATGCAATATAATATAATATGCAATATAATACAATAATAAATCAGCCTTCTAAGAACTTGTAGTCAGATTCTCATCTCTCACCTCATCCTGGGGACCCTGACAAACACCACAATCTCTGCTGCTCACATCCAGCTCTGGGGCTGCTGCCCTTCCTCACTCCTTCCTGGAGCCTGCAGAGACAAGAGCAAAGGGAAAAGCAAAGGCATCAGGTCAGCCAAGCTCCAGATTTTCAGGGGATCTTGTGCAAAGAGCAGGGCTAGCCCAGAAAATGTGTAATTGGCCAAGTTGAGCTATTACCTGCTGTAAGTGCAGACAGAAAGATAGTTTTGACACCACGGTGAAAATAACCCTCCTGGAAAAAAAAAAATCAATACAAACACCAAGGAAAGAGAATCAGAAACCAAGACCATCAATTCCTGAGATAAAGAGAGTTGAAAGTCTCAGTGGGAGGACAGCCAGATCTGTACTGAAAAACAAAACTTTACTTCTTCTGCTGACAAATTACTTTTTATGCTAAAGGACAAAGGAGCCATGAGGATGCAGGCCCCAATGTACAGCTGAAGGAGCAATCCTTGACAAAAGCTTTTGCACCTCTCCTTTCTCTTCCACACTTGCAAGTATTATTGTACAATAAAAACAAAGGATTTCTGCAGTTTTGTACTGTTTTTGGCATGTCACACAAACACAGTCCAGGACTTCTGCTGTGACAAGGGCAGAGCCAGAGCAGAGGAAGCAGCAGCAATACAGCACAAGTGTGCCTGGCATTATTCTCTGGAATATCACAGAGAGGAAAGTGGCTCAGATATCAGGTCCCAGTGGCACCTCACCAGTGTGCCAGCCCCAGCTGATCCCAGGGCTCAGATATTTCTTCCCTGTGTCACAATGCTCCATTCCTGCTCATCCCCTCCTGCTAACAGGCAGAAATCACAGTGAAAATGGAAGTTAATGTAAAGCTTCCCTGCCACAGACATCTTTTATGAAAAATCCTTTTGACAAGATTTTTCTCCTGAGAAGCCTCAGAAACAAAATGTAAACAATAATTATCTGCTGCTGTGGAATGCAACAGCTGAATCTTTGATTAGTCTCATGTAGTTGTTTTTAATTAATGGCCAATCACAGTCCAGCTGTCTCACTCTCTAGTCAGTCACAAGATTTTATTATCATTCCTTTCTATTCCTTGCTAGCCTTCTGATGAAATCCTTTTCTTCTATTCTTTAGTGTAGTTTTAATATATAATTTTCTTTTAATATAATATATATCATAAAATAATAAATCAGCCTTCCGAAACACAAAGTCAAGATTCTCATCTCTTCCCTCATCCTGAGACCCCTGTGAACACCACCACACTTCCCCATAAATCTCATGCTCAAAGCTGCAAAGGGAAAAACCCTTCTACCTTCTGGGTTCTTTGTCTGCAAATACAAAGCTACCAGAGCTGTGCTCTTGTTTTTTAACAGCTCTGTCTTTCTGTCAGATCTGTACTCTTTGCCTCACAATGTCTTCTGCACTAGAAATGTTTTGCAGCAGTTCTTTAGCTTTTAAGGTAATCACATAAAAGACCCTTGACTGCATAAACACAGCTAATCTGGGTAAATGCCTTAAAGCATCTTTACATTTCTTGCTAATGGATTTCCAGACAGCTCCCAGATATCCATGTTCTAGAAAATAATGTAAAATAGAGTCTCTAATTTTTTTAAATGCCTCACATTCATCATATACTGAGAAAATCCAGAGCTCCAGGCAGCATAACATCATTACCCTTATGTAAGTCATACCCTGTTCTGTCATCATCAGCATGAACCCTGCCTTTGGCTGGGGCACGGATGCACCCGGTGTTAAATTCCAACTCAAGCAGAGACAAATTACCACATGCTGCTAATTAGAGCCAGACAGGAGGGATCCAGGTGTCACAGCCTGGTGACAGAGCCTGAAGGGCACACGGGGCTCTGAGCTCAGGAGCTGTGTGGGATCTGCTCCCCTGGGAGCAGTGGGAAGGCTCATGGAGGCGGCAGGTGTGAGAGACAAAATGAGATGTGGGACTCCAGGCTGCTCTCCAAAATGCAGTTTAGGACATCCAAGACATTGCAGCAGCCCGTGGCTGTGGGTGACAGAGCCTGTGCCTACAGCTGTCAGCTCCCGCTGCAGGCAGGCCTGGAGACACTTTGGTTTTGGTTACAGTGCATTCTATAATTTTCTTTTGGTTACAATGCATTCTATACTTTTCTTTTGGTTACAATGCATTCTATACTTTTCTCTTGGTTACAATGCATTCTATACTTTTCTTTTGGTTACATTACATTCTATACTTTTCTTTGCTGAGCATCTTAATACAGCAGAACCAATCTATACCTTAACTTTTATCTATAGCCTATCATAACTACTGTAATTACCATATTCATGTTATTATTCTCCAATCACTAAAAGTCAGTACATTACAGTTTAAGCTAGAAGGTGTTTTTCAGTTTTCCTGCAATGGAAAATTCTGAGACCTTTTTTTACTTGCAACTTTGCTGACTTGTTTGCCTGTGAAATCTTTCTGCTTGGTAAAACCATCTTCTTGTTTGGGGAGGGTTTATCCTTTGCTCTAAGCCATAAAACCCCTTCTAACTAACACACCCTTTGCCTCCTTGGTTATCCAGTAATATTGGCTCAGCAATTCTTTTCTTCTATATCAAAACTTGCTTTCTTTTCTATTCCTTCTTCCGATTCTACATTCAGAAATCTTTCTGCCAAGCACACATATCTGTGAGACTTTCTTGTCAAACTTTCATCCTTCCCAACAGGCAGGTGCTTTGCCCTGAGCACAGGGCAGGATTCCAGCACCCCACAGGCTTCTTCCCCTCAGCCTGCCCCTCTGCTGTGGCTTCACTTGCTCTGTTTGAAAGGCAGAGGTGCAGAGTGGGTGAACCTCTGAGAACTGAGGGAGAAATGAGGATGTACCTCAAGTATAATGGTGCAAACCACCACCAACATAATTTTGGTACCAGTTACAGTAATTTGAACAAAGTTGTCCTACCTTTGATTTGCTCTCCTTCTCTTCCTGGCTGGTTTCATTAAATCCACTTACAGAGCTTTGCAGCAGTTCTGCTTGAAGTGCTGTCATCAGGATTTTTATTTTCAGTCACATCAGAAATGGTTTTACAGCAGGCTGGTTATGTTTCCCAGAGGGATCTGTAGCATGTGGCCATCACTCACTGTCAGAGGTGTTTTAGGCTGGTCCTGCTGGTTGTGTGGTTCTGAGGTGAGTGCCAGGGAAGGAGCTCCAGAGTGGCCACAGCAAGGGCCAGTGCTTGCCCTGGTTCCTGGCTCCCTCCACAGCCTGAGTGCTTCCCAGACCTCCCTCAGCAGCTCCAAGCTGCCCTGTGCTGAACCTGCAGCTCAAACTTTGGTTAATTTGAAGATTAAGTGTGCCAGTCTGGTTCACACTGCTCCTGAGGAGAGCACCCCTGTGCACCCCAAAAGGGGACCCCAAAGTGCCAACGCACCTTAGGCCTGGATTCCCCAGTTTGATGGTGTTTCCTCTATTTATTAAGAGCTTTGTCATATTTATATCTTTGTGCTGATCACCATTTAAAATGCATTACCAAGATTTCTAACTTTCCTGGCCCCTCAATAACATGGCAGTAAATGCCCCTTAACAACGAGGGCAGTGAACTGCTGGGGATTTCCCTGGAGTGATTCTTCTCTGGCTCTTACTCACCAGGAAAATCAGAAATGCAACTTGTGTGACACACTGATGAGGAAAGACACTTCAGGACTCGCTTGGTAACTCAATCACCACAAGGCATTCACCAATTATCCCCCCCAGTCACAGGGTGAGGGTGATGGGGAGGTCATGCAGAGTGAGTCTTTCTCATTTGTCCCTGACAGAAGAAGGGAACACACTTTGCAAATTATAATTAGCAATTTAATCCAGCTGTGGCTAATTCAGAGATGCATTTTACTCTCCAGGACTCAGCACTTGGGCAGACTCTAAATAAGGCACCAGCATGATGTGTCCAGCTCCCTGAAAGCTCTCCTGTAATTACAGATTGCTCAGTGCTCAGCAGAGAGCAGGACAGCTTTCCATGCCTGCAGGTGCCTCTGCTCCTGCTGCCACCCTGCCAGGGGTGAGATACAGCCCTGGAGAGAGAAAAGAGACTGAGGATGGAGAGGGGACCCTCACATCCCAGCCTGTTGCCATCCCAGCTCAGCTCTGGCCAGTGTGGAAGGGACTGGGGAAAGAGCTGCAGCTCAGGGGAGCAATAAATTCTTCTCCATTCTAATGGGGCACTCCAGGCCCAGACAGAAATGGGTGTACAGGTTCACAAAAATCCTGCTTGAATAAACAGAAAGGGAGGGAATGCTGGAGAGAGCATCCAGTCTGCATGATAATTAGGGGAAAAAATAACAAATGGCAGAAACAACCTGTTCCCATCTGCAGCTGCAGTTTGTTGCTGCTGTATTGAACAGCCAGGCAGCAAGCCTAGCAGGAACCTTCTCTGGAAATGTAGGAGAGTTTCATGCAAAGAGAGTGGGAAAAGAACCTCTTTTTATGTGTATTGCAGAATCTGCTGTAATGAAGCATCAGAGAGGATTTTATCAGCCAGGCACTGACTGCTGTCTCCAGCCTGGTACCAGAAGTGGGGGCTCACCCCTGGAAGAGTCTCCTTGAAGAGAGCCCACATGGGGACAGCAATCAGGCTCCAGATCTGGGGGTCACCCTGTGCCCCGTGCAGCGGTTCAGGTCACTGTCACCCTGTCCCATTTGGCTATCCAGAGCAGGAAGATGCAGCTCCTTAGTGGAACTGAGGACGTTTCAGACATTATTCAATCCCAGACTGACTAATTTATCCATAAACCTTCCTAATGAGCCTGATAGTGTAGGAATGAGAGAAAGCAGCATTGTTATCTGTAAACAGCAGCAGCTGACAGCGTGTTTAATCACAGGCTGCATGACAGTGACATCGGTGGAGAAGAGGATTAGACACTTCTCCAATTAGTCAAACAGCAAAGGCACGAACACAGAGCCTGAGGGTTGCTGAACCCAAAACAAAGAGCACCAAATGTCAGAGCTGGGGAGTCCCAGTGCAGGGTAGGCTGTGCTGGGGCCCTCCCCAGCACCCTGGGGGCAGCCAGCAGTGAGGAGAGCCCTGGCACTGCTGCAGAGCCAGAGCCACCTCTAACACTGCTCTGCTCTGCCCGGAGATCTGCAGGCTGCCTGTGCCTAACAGGATTTGCAATCCACGGTGAACATGCTAATGGGATAGAGAGGTAAAGAGTTCATCCTACTCACTTTTCTCTGCTTCCTTTCTTTTTTTTTCCTCCTGGTTTTCTCTGGCTCATCTCTTTCTGAGGTCTGCAGATTAAAAGCATTAATACGAGCCAGAAGTTATTATGTGAATCCTACTTATCACAAAGTGAATGGGATCTAGAGGGCTGCAGCCCTTGAAGGCACGGCCATTGGTTAACAAGGAGTTAACCAGGGTTAACTCAAGGCCATCAGGGTTTTCCCTCCCCAGCCCCCAAGTCTGGGGGATGCAGCTCACAGGACTGGGGGAGCACAGCTGCTGATGTGCCACTGCATGGAAGGCAGCAGTGATGATGTGAAAAGTACATTGGTGGGGGCCAGAGGCTCTGCACAAACTGTGGAGAGGCACCGCCAGGCAGGAGGGAACAGCTCTGGCACCAACAGAACAGGAGCTGCAGCATTGCTGCTGCCACCTCTGCCTCCACAGCAGGCCAGGTTCAGCATGTGCCCTCTCTTCTTCCTGATTCCAGCTCTTGGGTTAAACCAGTGGCTGCTCCGTGGTGGAGTCCAGGTGTTTTGATTTATCTCGGAGAGATCTCATTATCAGCCACAGCAGCAGACTCTAACCTTTCATGGCAGGGCCCCTTTGAATTTGCTTTCTGCCCCAAGGTACGAGAGGAACCATGAGAAATCAATTTTCTTTCCCTCCAAGACCCCCTAGTTCTCAAGAACTTTTAAAGGGCAGACAAACCATAACTGGGACATCTTTTACCTTTAAAAAGGTCCTTCATCATATTAGATTTTGATTAATCAGCCTCCTACTCTCCTGTCACTTTCTCAGTGGAGAGTGCTGGAGACCTCCCACCAGCCCCTCTCTGCAGAGGGAGAGAAAGAGAGGGAAAGGGAGAAGGAGGGGAAGACAAAGGAAGACAGAGAATTCCATGGCTGGGGGAGGCACAGGCAGCTGTGGGGAAGGCTCAGCCCCTGTGCTCAGCTCCTGTTAGCAGGAGATGCAGCACTGCAGGTGCCACTGGCTGCCCTGTGGATGCCTGCAAGCTTTGAGAATTTCCTGGGGCTGCAAACCCCGAGATTACCTGGCTTGCCCAGCCACTCGCCAGGCCCTGGGCACAATCAGCAGGCTCACAGAGGAGACAAAGTGCTCATCCCAGCCAGGCCTCAGCAGGAGTGGGAGCCAGGGGAGCCCTGCAGGCTCTGAGTGGCAGCAGGCAGCCTCCTCTGCCTGCCAGATAACATACATAATTCAGCTGAAATATTCATTTAAGTCTGTCTGAGCCATGGCAATAACCTAGACATTATGACAATACAGATCAATAAGCCCAGAGAGGATCCTTCACTGAAACATGCTGCAATTGTTCAAACCAAGTCTTAATTGTGACAAGAATTGATTTCTCTTTTCTAATATCCCTGACTTTTAATTAAAAAGTAGTTAAGGAGACAATGCATTTCCAGGATCATTTAGAGGCAGGAGCACACACTTAAAATGCAGAAGTGGTGCCTTAACACAATGGGACCAACCACAGCCTGGGGAGCTGCTCTGTACAACTCAGATGGGCTCAGGGGCCCCAGGGGCCCCCAGGCCAGCAACCACAGCCAGTGCTCCATCCTGGCCTCAGCAGAGCCATGGGCACGTCCCCACTTGTTCTCTGCTGCTCCCCAGGGCCCTCCAGCCATCTGCATTTCACACCCTCTTGCACACACGAGTGCATCTAATAGCTCTGATTATCCAGCAGACAACAGAGCTGTGCTTTGCCCTTGTCCATGGCACATGGCAGAGGCTGCCAGGGAGGGCAGGAGCAGGCAGGGAGGGCAGCACAGCTCCCACTGCATGAGAGCAGAGCAGTCCCTGCAGCACCAGTTGCCCCAAGAGCTCAGAGGGATGAGCACAACCCCAGCACAACCTCCCCCTATTCTCCATGTGCTTTTTGGGATAGTCCCAGGATGTGCCCCCAGCCCAGAAGGGGTTGGTAGGAGGGAGTGCTGGACCCTCTGTAAAGGCTTTCAAACTCCTCCAGCCTTTTTGGTTTTTATTTCCCAGCAGTGTCTCAGCATCTCAGCACAGTGAGAGTGCAAGGAGCCAGCTGTGAACCAGATATTTATTTCTCAATCATCCTCCATTAGAGCAAAATGGGCCAAAACACCTTAATCTGATTGGAGGGAATCCATTAACATCAGAGCCTTTATTAAAAGAAGAAATGGCCTTTTATCTACTAATCAATAATCATAAAGGAAAACACTTTGGAAGACACCCATAAATGCTCATGAGAAGGAAGGGGCTGCAGTTCCCCATGTACAGATCCTGCCCTGTATTGATGAACCCACCTGCAGAGCCTTGCTCAAGGCCAGCAGTGGTGGAATTTGGAGCAGCAGCCCAAAGCAGGGAGAGGTGCAGGTTCCTGAGATCTTGTCCCTGCACTGAAAGGGGCTGGAATAGCTTTTGGCCATTCTCACAGAACATATCTGGTATTTACTCTGCTGGTGGGTATCTAAGTGGTCAGACAAATCCTGTTTCCCTGGCTCTGATTAGATTAGAGGGCAGCAGTGCTGGAGCGCTCGCTGATATTGCCAGGAAAGGAGAGCAAAGACTGAAGAAGATTCTCAGAAACATCCCTTCCCATTATCCCCCCCCTCCCAGCCCTTGTTCATGGCAGTCAGGGATGCAGAAACATCACCCTTGCAAACACAGCCCATTTATTGAAATCCCTTGACTCATCAAATAAAAGTCAAACCACAAGCGGTGAGAATTGGGGTCCTGGCTCTTTGAACCCCCCAGCAGCCCCACAGTGCTGCATCCCTGCCAAAAGCCACCACCTGCCTGCCCTAAAACCTCTTTCCTACAAAGGGTAAATCCAGCAACCAAGTATGGACAGCCCCAGAGGGAAGGACAGTGCTGCCTGGCAGTGTCACTGGTCTCAGGGAGGAGTGGGACAGCCCAGACAAGTTCCTGAAGAGTTTGTGGGGCTAGAAAATGTTTTTTTGCTGTTAAGCTTTTAATTCATCCAGCTTTGTTACTTAGGGTTATTTTATTCTCTGAATCAAACAACCCCCATAAAGATAAAACCCTTTGTTATCACCACTGGGCTCTTGCCTAAAACAACAGCACAGGATCTCCTGCCTTTTAGCTTGATTTTGCTGTCACTTGGGACAGGATTAAAGAGAAATAGCTCTACTAATTCTCCCAATATCCTTCAGCAAACATCAGCTTGGACCAAAGAGGACACAGGATGCCACTGTTATAATCCTAAAGAAGCTCTTCCCTTGCAGGTGGCTGGGGACCCTCGATGGCAGCCCCAGCTTTGAGATACCACAGGCCTGGAGCAGCTGCCAGCCAGCACCATACTCATCCTCTCTTCTTACCAGGGGGGTTTCATCCCTGTTCAAACCCTTTGCAGAGGTGCTGCATGGAGCACACACAAAAAGGGGCTGATGTAGAATTTGTAACTCTTGTCTTGTTCAGACAGAAATTAGCGTTTTTCCTTTGAAGGGACACCAGGACATGGCACAGGCAGATCTGGGCCACCAGGGCATGGCACGGGCTGAGAGCTGGTTGCCAGGGCACAGCAGCCTCAGGATGTGGAAACTCAGGGCACTGGGAATATTTCTCTGTCTGCTCTGGGGTGCCCCACTGACTTTGACCCTCATTCATGGAGAAAGTTTCCTAAACTCCAGAATAGACTGGAATCCACTGAAGTGTGAAATAGATTATAGAGAGCAGTGTAGGTGCATCACTTGGTGAGAAATTGAGGTTTTGGGGTTTTTAGTGTGCTGTGGATGGCAGCAAGATGGAGGGCACAGGGTGCTGTCCTGGGCTTCTTCTTCATGCTTCTTCTTCCTCCTTCTCCATGGGTTTGGGTGGAATTTTGTAATTGGGCAGAAAAGTCCCCATTGGGGGCTCTTTGGGGTCAGTTATTGGGCTAAAAGGGAAAATAATCCAGGTATCAGTTCTTAATTGGGTATTTTAGTCTTAAAGGACCTTGTAACCAGAGATTGTTGGCCATTTTGTGCCTTCTAATGAAAAGCTGCCAAACTCACAGCAGTGAGACTGTTTTTAATAAGAAATAATAAACACCTGAGTCCGAACATGAACTACTGCCTCAAGTGCCTTCAATCCAGACCCAGAGAAACTCACAACTGGTATTGCCACATCAGGAGACTGTTCTGTGTTCCTGGCACTGGGCTGGAGCAGGGACACGTCAGAGCACTGGAGATGTCACTGCAGGGAAGTTTGAGCCTTCAGAGAGCAGGGAAGTGATTGAGTATTGACTGAGATGTCCCAGCTGAGCCCTGCATGCACATTACATCCTGCTTAACTCAGTAATTACCACTTATATTATCCCTTCCTGCACTCTGTTCAGCTAAAAGGTCTGTAATTAGCTACTTAGTTTAAGTGTAAGGTGTTAATTAATTCATGTTATAAAGTACAATTGCTTCTTGAAGATAACATTGCACATTCTATCACACTGTAGCCCTCAGTAATGCTTTAACCAAAATACAAGCTAGTCCCAGGGAGTGAGCAAAGGTCCTAAAATCAGGCACTGAATGCAAAACTTCCTCTGCAAAGCAAAAAAGAAGAAACAAATGGACAAATAATTCAGTACAACCCTCTCAGAGCCATTCCTGCTCTGAGCCCCAGGAGCACAGGCCAGGCTGCAGCTCCTGCATCACCCCCCGGCCACCTGGAGCACCACAAATGCATTTAACTGCTGATTCATCTTTGATTCCATCTAACTTAGTTGTTAGAAGAGTTTTAGTTGAGGACTGGATGTGTTTATGGAACAGTGTCAGCAGGGCACATCAGCCCAGGCTGGGTTCAGACCAGACAAGCTCTCTCACCATATCATGACAACTCTGAGACACTCCAACAAATGCAAAATCCCTAAAACTTCCCAAACAAACACCAGCCATAGAGAGACCTAGAGAAAAACCTTGCATAAAGCACAATAAATCACTGAACTTTTGGCACTGGGCTGAATTAAAAGGATAAAGTGAAGTTTTTGCTTGCTGAAAGTGTTTCCATGCTGCTGCAGCAGCGGATGGTCTTTCCTGGAGGTGAAGGATTTTGAAGATTTGCCAATGCAGAGACAACCAGAGGCTTAACAAAAGTATTGTGAGATGTAAGAGGAGAGCACCTGGAGGTGCAGTTCAGAGGACTGACCCAATTTCCTTCAGAATTCCTCAGGAGGGGAACCCCACCAGGCACAGCCTTCCCTTCATTCACACCAGCCTGTTCTGGCTCTGCTTTATGAGCCATTAATTCCTAATCAGTAGAAAACTGCCTGATGGGCTTTGCACAAGAATATTTGCTGCATCAGAGACAATACAATGTAAATTTCCAGCTATAAACCACAGTTTGAATGCTGACACACCTTTAATAATGACAAATGAAGAATTTATGGACGCAGCTAAAGTTCACATGAGAATTTTGATTCATTAGCACGCTGAGCTCAGGTGGAGCCATCAAACCCATCTTGTCCCAGATTTGGACACCACCACATCCCTCAGTGATGCCCCCCTTGCCCTCCTGTGCTGTGGGGCTGCAGAATCACCACCCATGGCCTGATGTCCTTCCCTGCCCCAGGAAGCTGTGCCAGGGATGCTCTGAGCCATGTGTCCTGAGCCAGGGCTGTGACAGCTCCCCGGCCAGCCAGCCAGAGAAATGCTAATTGCAAAGCAAGTAATTAGTGGCTATAAAATATGACCAATACAATTACGCTGAGGATTTTTTTTTCCTCTGCCTGTCCAGAGTCTTGGCACGGAACAGTTTTATAATTAGGTGACAAAAGTGACAGGCAGCTCCAGTGAAACAGCCCGTCCTCACCCTCTGCAGAGACTCCCCAAGTGTTCTGCACCAATAATTACTAATCAAGTTCTTTCTCTCAAGATTAAAAATGCATTCTGCAGGTGATCTGCCCATAATAGCACAGGCCTGGTGCTGGCAAGGAGCCCAGCAGGTCTGGGATGGCTCCAGTGCCTTCCTGAGGGACACCCACCCCTCCTTGGACCCCTCTGTGTCCCCACGGGCTCTGAGCTGCTGCTCCATCCCCAAAATTGCCACACAAGGGCTCTCAGAGCATCCTAGGTGTGATGTAGGACTGGTTTGGGGTTACCTAAAGAATCACCAGCAAAGGTGATCCCAGCACAGCCATGGGCCCAACACAGTGGGCAACCTGTGGGACAGGGTAAGGAAATAATTGAGTATTGACTGAGATGTCCCAGCTGAGCCCTGCATGCACATTACATCCTGCTTAACTCAGTAATTACCATTTATATTTTCCCTCCCTGCACTCTGTTCAGCTAAAAGGTCTGTAATTAGCTACTTGGTTTAAGTGTGAGGTGTTAATTAATTCATGTTATGAAGTACAGTTGCTTCTTGAAGATAACATTGCACATTCTATCACACTGTAGCCCTCAGTAATGCTTTAACCAAAATACCAGCTTGTCCCAGGGAGTGAGCAAAGGTCCTAAAATCAGGCACTGGGATGCAAAACTTCCTCTGTAAAGCCAAAATGAAGCAACAAATGGACAAACAATGATCCTGAAATGCTCTGGTCCCTCCAGACTATCAGTGGGCACATGCAGCCACAGCTCTCCTCATGGAGACCAGGCAGGCACAACTTCCCAAGGATATTTTCCCAAATTCCCAAAGATATTTTCCCAACAACTCCCCAAGGTTATTTTCTGGGAATCTCAGCAAAAAACCTCAGAGAAGAAAAAGAAAACAATTCTTATCTGTACTTGCTGCTCCTGTTGTTTTGCACGTGTGGAATGTGTTGTGGAGATTGTTTACCTGAAGGGATTTGTCGGTTGGATTCTGCTCAGAATTGTTTTGTTTCCTTTGGGAAACTGGGGCAAAGCTGTGTCCTGGCTGTCTCAGACAGGGTTTTTCTTTAGTATCTTTTTAGTATCCTTTCAGTATTTATAGTATAGTATAGTATAGTATAGTATAGTATAGTATAGCTATAGTATAGGATCTTTAATATACTATAGTTTTAATAAAGCAATTATTAAATAGAATATAGTTTAATAAATTATATATATATGTGTATATAAATATATATAAAACATAAATATATAAATATAATATAGTTTAATAAAGCAATTGTTCAGCATTCTGAATCAATGGGGTGATTATTCACTCCAATTGTGAATTATTCCAGTTATTGGAATATAATTCAAATAATTCCCTATATTATTCCCAATAGGTATTATTATTATTATTATTATTATTATTATATTATTATTATTATTATTATTATTATTATTATTATTATTGTTATTATTATTATTATTTTGCAAAACTTCCAGAGAATGTAGGGAATGCCACTACATTTGCCAATTATTCCCCACACTGGGGGCTCCCTGCCTGCAATACTGCTCAGCCCTGCAGACCCTGCAGCTGTCCCTGCCACTGGCCCATGCTCTGCTCTATTTCCAGCAGCTCCCTGTCCACGTTCTCCTGCATCCAGGGCCTTTTATCATTATCTAACCCCTGACAAACCCATTGTGATAGCAAAGATCAGAATCTCTGTGGTCCCAGGCAGATGCCCAGAGGAGCAGCAGTGTTTTGCACAAGGCAGTAACAAATTACTGAATGTCACCTGTGATTTATCACTGCCTTGGTTTCCAGACAGTGACACTGTTTCACCCAGGGAATCAGCATTGTGGGTGCCAGCACATCTGCTCTGACTGAACCTCTAGCAGGGATGATTTTGCTTATTTTATTGGATTGGAAGCATCCCCAATAAGCATCTTGTCTCCTTGTCTGAGTGATGCCTTTGCCATATGACACTGAATTTACATCCCAACCACTGCATGCAACTGCTCTGACAACTGGAAAAGCACCATATGGGGTGGGGACACACTCCAGGAGCTCAGTCCCGGCAGGAACCACTCTCTGCTGTGCTGGTGAATGTGCCAGAAACGTCTGCAGGTGACAGGCCCTGCCAGAGATAAGACTGTGCTGTGCTTTCATCTCCAAAAATGCTTTAAGATGCAAAGAAATTAACAGCAGCTTCTCCTGGGCACAGCTTTTGGCTGCATGGGGGTCTGAGACAGCACAGAGAGGCTGCTGGAGCTGTGTGCAGGCCTGGGAAGCTCTGAGGAGGGGCAGAGACAGCCCAGAGGGCAGAGAGAGACCCCAGAGGGCAGAGAGAGATCCCAAAGGGCAGAGAGAGACCCCAAAGGGCAGAGAGATCCCAAAGGGCAGAGAGAGACCCCAGAGGTCACAGCTGCCTTGGGCTCTTGGGAGGCTCCCACTGCAGCTGCCAGTGGGATTGGCTGAAGTGGCACTTGTGCCAGGGCAGTTCTGCCACTGAGACCCCACTGAGCCACACAGAAAGGAGGACAGACCCCTCTGAGCCAGCCCTGCCTCTGCCAGAACCCCAAAATGGGCTGGGGTGTTGGGGAAGATGAAACAGGAAAGCCTTATAAATATGATTGCCCGGCAAAAGATTTTGAGAATATGGAAACTCCAAGTGAGATTGAAATGAAAGCAAGCTTTGAGATCCCTCAGTTACTGAACAACAGGAAAACAATGGCAGGGCCAGCTGAAGGTGATCCCCTTTGGATCAAACAATCCCCTCTGCTTGCAGACAGGCCCAAGGCTCAGAGCAGACCCTGCCAGCTTGGCAGAAGGGGCCCAAAGAGGAGTTTTTAGGGTTTAAAATGTAACCCAGTGTGGGAATGTAATGATTCTTATAGGCTGTATGGAAATGCTGTAGGATTTGTATCTTGTACTAGATTGGTTAGTGAGAATGAGAATATTCAGCACAGAAGAAGATTTATGGTATTGTAACGGGAACCTCGCAGTCTTACCCCTTTTATGCTCTTATTTTTTTACTCCCTTACCCTCTCATCCTCTCTCCTCCTCTCTTCTCTCAGCCTGCTCTGAGCTGTGGCTGGCAGCTCCCAGCAGGGCCCCTTTGCAATAAATCCCAAGTTCCAGCCCTGGCTGCAGAGATCTCTGCTCTCTGTCCATCCCCACCATCCCACCCCTGTCACTCCTTCCTACACTGGGAGACACCAGCAGGGGCAGGGCTGTGGTCACCCAGGGTTTGAAACGCACAGCCAAGCTCTGCTCCCTGCATGGCCCCTCCAGCTGCTGGGCCAGGAGCTGTGTCTCTGTGTCCCTTGACCTGGCTTGTCCTTGCCCTGGCTGGCAGTGGGGATTGTGCCTCCAGATTTCCCTTTCATCTCATCAGGGGCTGCTGGATTTAATTCCCTGCACTTCAAAGCGAGGGTCCCATCCAGAAAGCAATTTGTGTTTCTCAGAGCAGTCAAAACCTTTCCCATTAAAATGTAAATTTAGCCCTATTTTCTGGCATCTCTTTTCCTTCCTTAAGTTAAGAGGAATATGAACTTGCATTATTTTTCCCATCAATGATATCTTCCCCTCAGTTTTGTTTTAAGGAAAAAAGCTGCCTGATACACACCTTTTGCAAATGAAATTTGAATTGAGTCTGACAGCACAACAGGGATCCAGATTACAGGGAGGTGTCCTGGCCTAATTGGAGTCATTGCCAAGAAGATATTTGCAGAGTGTTAACCACAGAGGGCACAAGGAGAGCAAACATGGTCTACACCAAATGCTCATCTCAGCAGCACTCCCAGCTGGCTGCAGGAGCAGCCTGGTGGTGTCTCTCAGGAACATCCTGGATGCTGAATTTAGTTTGACTGCAATCCTCAGCCAGGCACCACGGAGCCCCACTGGCCACTCCCTCTGCCAGCCCTGGAGCTCCCACATCAACCAGGTGTGGTGGTTCCTGCCTTGCCAGCACTCCCTGCCCCATCCATCCATCCATCCATCCATCCGTCCATCATCCATCCATCCATCCATCCTCCATCCATCCATCCATCCATCCTCCATCCATCCATCCATCCATCCTCCATCCATCCATCCATCCATCCATCCATCCATCCTCCATCCATCCATCCATCCATCCTCCATCCATCCATCCATCCATCCTCCATCCATCCGTCCATCCATCCATCCATCAATCCTCCATCCATCCATCCATCCATCCCTCATCCATCCATCCGTCCATCATCCATCCATCCATCCCCCATCCATCCATCCATCCATCCCTGCATCCATCCATCCATCCATCCCCTCCATCAATCCCTGCCCCACCATCCATCCTTATCCCACCTCCATCCCTGCTCCACCTCAATCCATCCACCCATCCATCCATCCATCCATCCATCCATCCATCCATCCATCCATCCATCCATCCATCCATCCATCCATCCATCCATCCATCCATCCATCCATCCCTGTCCCACCTCCCATCTCCCCACAGCACCAGAGGGCAATGGATGTCTGGGAACCAGCAGAGGATTTTGCCCAAACATGCTCAGAATAATGAAACCAACTGTCCTGCTCACTGCGGGTTTTAAAAGATGATGTTGCATGATTAAAACCCCAAATCTCTGTGAACTCACCATTTCTTTTGCTTTCTGACCCCTGGAGGCAGGAAATGGCTCTCTCCACACCCGGGGAAGCATTTGAAGGGTGTTCAGACAACACAACTACACAGCAAGGAGGAAAACCTGAAAACTCTGCCCACACATTGAGCAGGTAATTGCCACAAGCTTGGGAGCTTCTCATTCCCCAGAAATCCCAAAATCTCATCCAACCAAGCTGTGGCTGATGACAACTTGCACCTGACAGAGCTGCAGCCAGGCCAGCCCAGCCCCTGTGAGCAGAATTAATGGAGAGCATCTCCCCAGGAACCAGGGAGAGTGGGCTCATCAGTAAAAATGAATGGTTTGATTACCAGGGGGGATCTGATCCAATGGTTTCCCTGTCCTGGGGACCAAAGTGCTCCCCACGGCTTTCCTGCTATGTCCCTGGAGCCCAGCACAGCTTGGGCTGCAATGGAATGCTCTGGAATGCTCTGTCCCACAGCAGCAAGGGAATCAGCAGCCTCAGCCAGCATTAATTATGCAGAGAATAATTTGCTGGTAAGGAAAAAAAAAAAAAAAAAAAAAAAAAAAAAAGAAGTTCTAATTTAATCAAAATTAAATTAATAGTTAATTTAACATTTCCACAGTGAAAAGCCCTTGAGCTCTGCACTTCTCCTCCCTCCTATGGCTCCTGCAGTGGTGGCATCCCCTGGCACCCCAGCATTTCCCTCCTGTTCCCTCCCCAGGGTGGGTGAACCACAGCTGTCCTGAAATAGGGAAAAATGGAGAACAGGTGGATGAACACAGACCATGTTAGCTTTAATCCCCTGAAAAATTCCAGCACAAATAAATATTTTTTTTAAGGAACTGGAAAATACGAAGAGGAGCAGCCAGGCAGAACATCCTCCAGAAAAGGGAGCTGAGAGCAAATCTGACAAATGTACCTGGGGTGACCTGGAAGAGGGAATTCTGTATGAGGAAACACTCTCCAGATGACCCCAAGGTCCCTTCTGCCTATATTATCTACACTTCTACAGACTAATTCCTTAAATCAGTATTAATAATTAATTAATTAACTCCTTAAACCAGCAGGGCAGGCTGGGCTTCATCTGGAAGCATCTCCCCAGGCAGTGGGCTATTTCCTAGTCAAGGCATTACAAGAAAATAAACCAGAAGAAGATTAACATAAATATTGTTTGAAAGACTTAATCAGCTGCAAATTGCAATTTTGTGTTTCCAGCTTAATTAGCACGAGTCTGGTTTTCCTTGTAGTGGGAAGCAGGAGGAGGGCAGCAGCAGCAGGAGCACAGATCTGTGTTTGCAGTGATGGAGGAAATCCTCTCCCTGCTTAGGGCTCTTGGATGCCTCAGACATTTGCTGGATTTTTTCCAAAATTAAAGCTGCCAGCAACCATGAGACAAGGAAGTTCTTAGAGCCCCAAAGGCCACCTTTAATCTGATATCCAGACCCTAAGGAAATTACTTCTTTTTCCCATGGAAAATGGCCTCCCTTTGCAGCCACTTGCCTTTGCAGATTGTGTGGTGCAAAGCTTGTAATTAGCAAACTTTGCTGGATTTCCTTGTCTTGGTTTGGAAAGACAGGAGTCTGCTAAGGAAGGCAGGAGCCACCCCTGAAATGGAGAATGTAAACCCTCCCCACCCCTCCAAATTGCTATAAATTTTAAATTAAGGGGCTCTCAGGCAACAAATATGGGAGCAGGAAATAACAGTTCTTTAATAGGGAATAGGAAAATAAAAGGATGAAATAAACAATGCAGTGAACTAAACCAACACTGCCAGAGTCAGAACCCAACCTGACACCCTGTGGGTCAGGCTGGTGGCAGCAGTGCCATTGGAATTGTGGCTCAGCCCTCCTGCAGTGTCAGGGCTGGTTCTGCTGGAGCAGGGATCCTGGAGAAAGGTGCAGTCTCTGCCTCTGAAGATCCAGGGGCAGAGGCAGCTGCTGTTCCTCTGGGCAATCCAGTGCAGAAGCCGTGCTGGTGTTCCAGAATCTCCAGATTCTATCCGGGTAGGAATGCTTGGCTCCTCCCTCTGGGCTCCCATCTCCCAATGGGATGCTGTAGTTCTTATCAGCCATGCAGGGACATTCAATAGCTGTTATCAGCAGGTGTGTCCACCCAGAGGGAGGAGTGATTGTGGTCACTCACAGAGAGAGATAAGGCAAACTGCCCACTTGACCAAAGACAACTGCCATACAGATGGTAATAAATACATCTTGCTTTGCATTCTGGAACATTCTCCAAAATGAAAACTGCCAGCAGCATTGCCACCAGCTCCAGCAGGGCTGTAAAGGGGCAGACACCAAGCAGCTCCACCTCCAACACCAGCCCTGGCCCAGGCAGCCTGGCCTGGTGCTGCTGGTTTGCTCCATGGGTTTGAGGTGGCTCTGCCAGTGAGATCCTTCAGAAGCATTTCTGTTTGCTAATTAAAATGCAAACCATGTATCTCCTGCTCTGAGTGCTCACAACAATGTGATTTCCTCAAGGGCTGCGAGCACAAGGGTCACCCTGGTCTGTGAGTGTTTCTGAAGGTGTTTTAGTCCTGCCTGGCATATTTCCAGAGGTACCTCCCCTCTCCAGCAGCAGCTCTGTCTGATCCCCCTGTCCCAGCTGGGCTGGGGTGTATTTTCACTGTGTCCTGGTGTCACCACAGGTCCCAGCAACCACATCCCTGCTCCCAGCACACCACAGCCACTCAATGCAGCAGCAGAGTCCCTATTTGGGAAGTACCAAGGACACTTGAACAAGCAACAAATCCTGGGTTTGCTCAGTACTGGCACAGTCCAGAGGTGCTGACACACAGGCCTGTCACCTCAGCCGGTGCCAAGCTGACAGCACAGTGCCCCACAGCCAGCCAGAGAAAAGAGAAAAGAGAGAATTTATTGTGCCTGCAGTTTCTGCAAGGCAACGACAGCACTGGCCCTTTCACCCTGCCTGATGCACAGCTCATCCTCTTGTGCTGCTGCTACAAATAAAGCTTCTGCAAGGGAATAGAAAATATATTAAAATATAAAGTTTCTGCAAGGGAGTGACAGCACTGGCCCTTTCACCCTGCCTGATGCATGGCTCATCCTCTTGTGCTGCTGGTACAAATAATGCTGTCACCTGCAGGGACACTGAGCACTGGCAGCAGGGACGTGAGCAGAGGCACCAGCTGAGATGGTGACACGTTTCCTCAGTTCTCTGCCCACAAATGCCACTGCAGGCTGTGCCAGGTGAGGCTCTGGGCACCCCAGAGCAGCCATCAAGCCAGTCCCATTCAGGCAGGGCAGCTCTGCCTTGGGGCTGTGCCTCACCTGGGGAGCATCACCTGGGGAGCATCACTCCCCACCCAGTGTGGGACAGGAGCCCCCCCTGCATGTTTGAGTCCCCAGGAGGAGGAGCTGCAGCAGAGCCCCCAGAGCCAAGGAAGCAGCTCCTGGAGGTGCCTGAGCTGTTCTGTGGGTGACCACGGCTCCCCTGGTGCAGGGCAGGGCCACAGCTGCACCCAGTGGTGCAAGAGCAGCTTGTCTGAGCAGGGAAATGCATCCCTGGGAAAACAGGAAACCTTTGGAGAGTGGATGGCAGGTGAGAGTGATGGATGAGCCAGCAAGGATCCATTGTGATGGTGTTCACAGGGGTCTGAGGATGAGGGAAGAGATGAGGATCTGACTCCATGTTTCAGAAGGCTGATTTATTATTTTATGATATATATTATATTAAAACTATACTAAAAGAATAGAAGAAAGGATTTCATCAGAAGCCTAAGAATAGAAAAATAATGATAACAAAGGCTTGTGTCTCAGACAGAGACCAAGCCAGCTGACTGTGATTGGCCATTAATTAGAAACAACCACATGAGACCAATCACAGATGCACCTGTTGCATTCCACAGCAGCAGATGATCATTCTCTGCATGAGGAGGATGCAGGTTGTTCTGAGCAGCTCTAGCCTGGGGTATCTGAACATGGAATTTTCAGAAGCAATGACAGTTTAATCTCAGTTGGTTTTGATCACATTTAGAACAGAGAACAGCACAGCTGTAACACCCTCAGAACTCCAAACCCCTCCATGCCTGCTTTGCTTCCAGTGCAGATGGCACAGGATGAGCTCTGGGGCACAAAAACACCACCCTGACAAAAGTTTAACTTTTCACTGTATTCACAAAGCCTGACCAGGATAACAGAACAGACATTTGGGAACAGTACAGCAGCACAAAAAGGTCCAAAAGGCTTTTCCAGTCTTTCTTCTTTAATATTTTTTTAATTTACCTTGACATAACCCATCGACCTTATTAAACAAGGCCATGATCACCCAGTCCTGAGTGCACAGGCACACAGTGCCCAGCTCCACCAGCTCCCAGGCCCAAGGGTTAGGAGGATTCTGGTTCCAAGCCATACTTCTTCTTCAGGATCTCAACTGTGGCTGCCAGTGCACTGCAGGGAGAAACAGAGCCATGAGAACAAAGGGTTGGGAGCATTAAAATTGCATTTTCTGGGGAAGAGCAATCAGTAAGGATTGTACTTAGAGACAAGGAGAGCAGGAATTCCAGGAACCACAGCTTAATACAGAGCCTGTGAGAAAGGGGAATTTGAGAGCTCCTGAGGATTCCTCTGTGCTCATAATTAGGTTAACACTAATGGGAAGGTGGAGCTGCTGTGGGAAGTGAAGCAAAGCAAAGCAAACAAAGCAAGGAATGCACGCCCCACCCCTGCCCAAAAGCTTTGTTCTGTTTAAAGCAAAGGAGCAGCCCCAGCTACACTCACCAGCCAGGCCTGATGATGGAGAATTTCCCTGACACAGACAAGTCAACCACAGTCGAGCCCAAGCGACACTCTGGGCTCTGGATGTCTCCTATGGGGCCTCCATCAACAACCAGGGACAGCTGAGGCCACAAGTCCTGGAATTCCTGCAGGAGAGCCGTGGGTGACAATCCTGACAGAGCTTTTTACCATTTAAATAAAAACACAGCAGCAGAGCAGCCCTTGGATTACTGCTAAAGCTCTGCCAGACCCAGGGAGATGCCAGGGGGGGAAGGAGCCTCACCAGCACAGTCAGGGTGCTGCCCTGGGAGCTGATGTTGGCGCTGGTCAGGGCCAGCGGGCCCGGGCAGGCTCGTGCCAGGTCCCTCATGAAGGGGTGGTCTGGAATGCGGACACCAACCAGCTGAGGGAGGGACAGGACAGAGTCACACACACAGAAACCGGCTTTAATACTGCCTAAAGCTCTCTTGGCTTGAAGCTGAAACTCTGGAGAATTGGCAGAGCTGCATCTGCTGGACCTGGGGTAACACAAGGCTCAAGTCAGGCCCTACATCCAGGTCACTCCCAGGGGCAGGACAACACAGGGACCACCTCTGGGGACAGCTGAGTGTTGTCATCTTATTGCAGGGGTTCCATGCTGTTGTCTCCTTATTGCAGAAGTTTCACACCTTCTTGGTGTTTCTCATGGGCAGCTCCTCAGAGCACTGACTCCTTCTTCTTCAGAAAGTAGCCAAGTGACTCCAGTTCCCTTCTCAACCAGCCAGCAATCCCTGCTCCACATCCATCCATCCATCCATCCATCCATCCATCCATCCATCCATCCATCCATCCATCCATCCATCCATCCATCCATCCATCCATCCATCCATCCCTGTCCCACCACTGGTCAATGTCCCACCTCCATCCATCCCTGCTCCATCATCAATCCATCAATCCCTGCCCCACCATCCATCTCCATCCCAGGTCCATCCCTGCCCCACCATCCCTCCCATCTCCATCCATCCCTGTTCCATCATCAATCCCTATCCCACCATCCATTCCTGTCCCACATCCATCCACCCATCCATCCCTGCCCCACCTCCATCCAGGCTTTTTGTATCTCTTGGTCTTCTCTGGTATTGTTCCTTATACAAGAAACATCAGAAATTTGCATTTTCCTAAACCCTTTGTACCATGGCAGAGGTTTCTTAAGTAAAAAGGTTAAAATTCAACACACAGTTCTACAGGCTAAACTTTAAATGCTTAATTCATATTGCTAATTCAAGTGAACTCCAAAAATCTCTATTTCATTTCACTCCATCCATCCATCCATCCATCCATCCATCCATCCATCCATCCATCCATCCATCCATCCATCCATCCATCCATCCATCCATCCATCCATCCATCCATCCATCCCAGCACTTTTTCTCATTTCTTACAGCTGTGGCTGTTGAAGTCAGTTCCTAATCTTTGCTAATTGGCCCAGCTGCAGCTCCTCAGGGGTAACATTACTTTCTACACCATCTTTATTTTCTTATATTCTATCCCCCTTACAGCTAAGCACAACATTTACAGCAGCAGCAGCAGCACAGAACCAGCCCCCTGCCCCAATCCTGCAGCCAGGACCCACCGATGTGAAGGGGTTCAGGTCCTTATTGAGCTCCTCTGAACGCTCCAACACCAGGGTCACCGGTCCTGGCAGCAGGTCCCGCAGCAGCTCCTCGGGGACATTGACATGGCAGTACCTACAGGGCAGAGACAACAGCATCAGGGGGGCACAGGGAGCAGCCAGGTCACTGGGGCAGCTCCTAGTTATAAGTAGAAAAGTTGCCCATTTTTTTTAAAAAAAGGTTTCAGAGTTCACAGGTTGGGCTAGTTGCTGCCACGGTGGAGTTCTAAGCGTTGTTGTAATCACCTGTCGTTTTCATTAACTATTGTCAGAACTCAGTGCATCCCTCTGGGTGTCCAGAGTTGCCAAGGGGGCTCAGAGAGCCTGGCACACAGCCCAGAGCACCTGGGGATTTGATTGTGACCCCTGGAGCAAGTTACCAGCTTTGTATGAGGACCTGAAAGTCACACAGGTTTGAACAGTATAATAACAAGATGATCACAGGGTGAAAATGTAGATTTTAGCATTTTTGGTGTGGGGGTTGTAGGGACAAGATGGAGGAACTTGGGCATGTCCAGCCTTTCTCCTTCTTCTTGTTCTCCATTTCCTGCAGTGATGTTGGCACTTTGGGATTGGTCTAGAGTAGAAGTGCACTGTCTAACACAGGTGATAGGGATTGGGAATTAAGTGTAAATATGTTATACGTAGTTTGTAGTATAAAAGGACAACACAGAGTGCCTGTGGCTGCCCTGCTGAGCAGACCTCAGCTGGGCAGAAAGAAAATTTTATAGATAAGAATTAATAAACAACCTCAAGACTGAAAAGTGAAGAGTCCAGACTCTTCAGCCGTGCGGGCCAAAACAGAGACATCCTGCACATCTCGGGGCAGCAATTAACAACCAAAAACCCGAGAAACTATCTGTTGTTGATGGTTGGCAATTCCCCTTTTTGTTGAGTAACACCCTGCTGCTTCCTGGAGGACGGTGAAGAGGAGGGGACACCAGGGCTGGCATGCAAAGGGAGAAACCCCTCACCAAACCTAGCAAAAACCCCTAAAAATAACGAGCCAACGCGGAATTAAGAGATCAAAGTGATGTCTAGACGTGAGGAACAGAATGCAGTGTCCGCTAAGACCCTTTTTACCCCTCACCCTAATCTAAAAAGATGTCGGCTGGAAAAAAGACCTCGAATGTCAAAGCAAAACAGGGGGAATCTCCTGATGCTCTTGTGAGGACGGAACTCCCAGCTGTGCCTGCAGACCAGCAGACAAAGCTGCACTGTTCCTCCTCCTCCTCCTCCGTGCCACTCCTGGAAGCAGCAATGTGAGCGCGACCCGTCGGTTCTCCCCACCCGAGCAGATTTTTAACAAAGCATTAAAAAGGAGAGAGATCTCCTGCCGCATTTAGTTCACCGCCCGTCCCGCGGGTCTCCGCGCACCGGTAGAGCCGCTCCACGTCCCCGAGGCAGATGGCGAGCGGCTTGGCTCCGTTCCGCCCCTTCAGGCTGTAGATGCCGCGCACGGCGGCCGAGTCCTGGGCCAGGCAGGCCACGCCGTACACCGTGTCCGTGGGCACGGCCACCAGCCCGCCCGCCTGCAGGGCACCGGCCGCGGCCGCCACCGCCTCGCTCCACTCAGCGGGGCGCGGCTCCTGCCGCCACCGGCCGCGGCCTGCACCCTCCGCTGGCTCCCCCTGCGCACCATGAGGGCCGAGCCGGGCCCCGCGGGCGGGCGGCAGCAGCACCAGGCGGGCACAGCCCGGGCCCAGGCCCGGCACCGGGGCCAGGCCCGGCCCCGCCGCTCGCTCCGCCGCCAGCGCCAGCAGCCGCGCCGCCCGCGCCATGCGGCGGCACTTCCGGCGCGCGGCACTGACGGCACCGGCGGGGCGGGGCGGGGCGGGGCCGCTGTCGCCATGGGGACGGGGAGCGCGCGGGAGGCGAGCGAGGAAAGGCGGAGAGTGAGGAGAGGGAACGGGGGCACGGGGAGGGAACGGGAGCGGCCAGGGGGATCGGGGGAACACGGAGGGAACGGGAGCGGACGGGGAGATCGAGGGATCAGGAGAGGGGACGAGGGGACACGGTGGGAACGGAGGGAACGGGAGCGGCCAGGGAGGTTGGGGGGTCCGGCCAGGGGCATCGGAGAGAGGACGCGGGGCGAACGGAGGGAACGGGAGCGGCTAGGGAGACCGGGGGGACACGGGGTAATGGGAGCGGCCAGGGGCTCCGGGTTCCGGAGAGGGGACGGCGGGACAGAGGGGGAAAGGAAGGAACGGGAGCGGCCAGGGGCCTCGGAGGGTCAGGGGAGGGAACGGGAGGGTCCCGGGGCTCCGGGAGTGAGCGCTGTCCCCGCCGTCTCCCCGCAGCTCCTGGACTGCCTGAGGATGGTGCAGGGGCTGCTGGACCTCGTGCGGTGCCTCCAGGGGCAGCTGAGCTCCCGCATCGCCGCCTGCGAGGAGCTGCAGGCGGAGCTGGTCGCGCTGCAGGCGGCCCTGAGAGCCGGCCCGGGCAGCGGCGCGGGGCCCTGAGGAGCCCCGGTGGGACCGAGGGCTTTGGGGCTCCGGGAACGCCCGGGCGGTGCTGGGGAGCGCAGGGAGCGGGGGCGGCCGGGCTGCCCCGCCGTGGCCTTGGAGCTCGCTCGGTGCCGCCGCGCTTGTGCCTTATCTCAATAAATTTATTTACATTTCAAAATAAAGCGAGACGGGCTCGGTCTGTATCTTCCCACACGCCGTGTGCTCCTGAGGAGGAGGCACAGCCCCAAGCGCCCGTTTGTCCCCAGGGACGGCTCTTCACTGGTCGTTCGGAGAGCTGCGGAGCTCTGTACGAACCCTGTGGAGCTCGGTACAAACCCTGCAGAGCTCGGTACAAACCCTGCAGAGCTCGGTGCGGAGCCCGGCACGGAGCTCGGTGCAAACCGTGCGGAGCTCGGCACGAACCCCGCGGAGCTCGGTACGAACCCCGCGGAGCCCGGCACGGAGCTCGGTACAGACCCCACGGAGCTCGGCACGAACCCTGCGCTGTTCAGGCCCCTGCTCTGCCCCTGCCGAGCCCGGCCCGCAGGCAGAGAAGCCGAGAGAGCCGAGCAAGAACCCGGCATGGAAGAAGGGCTGCGATGGGAGAATCCCCAGCTCTGGGTTTCAACTCCCACCCGCACCTGAGCGGCCAAGCTGGGCCAGTGCTGGGAAAAGGCAAACGCTGCCTCTTTCAGGGTTGGAATTCCTCTTCCTAATGGGACAGGGCGGGATGCTCACACTCCTCTCCCACAGAATACTCTCAGGAAAAACTATTATAACACAATGTTTAAATAAGCATTTAATTAGGATTCCATTAGTATTAATATTGCTTTCAATTCCAAAAAGGTTAATTTCCACTTCTTTGCAGATATTTCAAAGTACAATATTAACTTCATACAAAATGAGCAATTAAGCAAACACCATTATTTCACATTCTTCAAAAAATACAAATTCATATTTACTCTTTTGGGTTTTGGAGATGCTCTTCCTTTGGAAGTACTGTACCTGTAACTAACATCTTCACATTGCTCAATGTAAGCACATTTGTTCCCATGTTTCAGAGTTAAATAAATTCCTTTATCACCACACACACAATCTTGAGAAGCTGGGGTTTAGTTCAGCTGTCTCCAAAGCCCCAGGCAGTGCAGCCCCCCAGCCCCAAGAGCTGGAGCTGCCCCCGGTGTGGAGCCAGGCTGGGTGAGGCAGAACAGAGCAGAGTCAGCCCGAGCAGCAGGGGGACAGGAGAGTCACAAACCAGGAATGCCAGCCACTGCAACTACAGCACTGCAAACACACCCTCGAGTCTGCTGGGAAAGGTCATGTGAAAAAAAATCTTTCTTTAAGAAAAAAGTAGAAACTGCATTTATTTGAGAAAGTGTACACTGCATAATGAACCAAATTTTGGCCAGCTTGCACACCACTGCAGCATGGTGTGGGGTTTCACCTAGTTCCAAAAACACACACTTAGACTATGTACACTACTACATAAATATCCAGTTTAATTTGCATTTCTCAGTGCAGACACAGAATCCAACTTCTAGAACATGTGATAGATATCAAGACAAGACACAAAAAAGTTAAAAGTTCAGCCCTGTCCATGAGAATCAACTACAGGTAACATTTATAAAAACTTGACATTGCTTCCAAAATATGTTACGGAAAAAATAGTATACAATTAAAAACTCTGCAGTCAGAAATTCATAGGGTTCATTAAAGACATGCTCTTCTTTTTTTGCCTTACAGTCCAAACTGACTCCAACAGTTCTGCCCAGCTAGCTCAGGTAACTCCTGCCAAGAACTTTTCACCCACAGATCTCAAATGATTTCAGAGACAACACCCTAGACTGGTTCTGTGGGGAGGATCTGAGCCCTGCCTGGTGTGGAAGTGATGTTGTGACACCAGAGCTCCCCTGCTCTGCCCCACTGACCCAGCTCCTCACCTCAGCACAGCCCAGCAGCTGCTGCTCATCTCCAAGCACCCCAAGGCCAGCTCCATGCCAGGAGCCCAGCTTATCTCAGAGCTGGAAACAGCTGCAGATCAAGGACAACACTGTGCATGGCTCCAGCCACGCCACCCACCCCCAAGAAATAAGGCAGTAACAGGACAGCAGAAACCATCTTGAGGACAAATTTCAAAGGTGCAACATTGCCTGTTTGAAAGCAGCTTGTCACTTGTGTTCCCACGTGGGTGACAGAAGGACAGGGGAAGGAGGACACACACCAGGGGACACAGCATGTCCAACAGGAGTGACAAGCAGCCCCCAGAAAGCATTGAGAGAAAAGGCTGCAGAAGCACAGTGCTCTCAGAGGGTTATTTGCATAGATTGGACGTTTGCTAACGATGCATAATTTGTGTGGGGCACAGGAAGGGCAGCACAGCACCCAGCACAGCTGTTCTGTCAGACAGACACACAGACCACACAGCACAAGGATCTTTAGCTACAGGTATTGCACCAAGTTAAGTGCTCATCTTTGCACACCCCTGTCAACTTTTACTCAGAGCAAAAATAAACTTTGTGAAAGTATATACAAAAGAAATTGCAGCAATTGGGTTAAAGATAAAATAACCTAAAGTGCATTTTTAGATACCAGTATGAGGTTCTGCAAACTTGTCTCCCTGGGGACACTCAGCATTGCACAAGTGTCCAACTCGTACTTTGTTCCATGGAATTCAGTACCAGCATTCAATCAGTGCTGATTTTCTACCCCACCCTCCCACCCCCCCACCTAGAAACATAAAAAGCAATTTCTCCAACCTTCAGTCTGCTCATTTGGGTCCTTGCTTGGTGACCAAAGCTACCAAAGTCAGTAACTCAACCCTCTCTACATATTTGAGCTTCTACACCCATCTAGAAACTATCAGTGACCAAGTAAAACCCCACTAAGCACAAAACAGGTGACTTCTGCTCTCTGACTGATCATCAAAGGGGTTCATGCAGACTTTACAGAGGCAGGCATGCTGTTCCCAGAGACTCCAGCACATTAAACCCTTTTCTGGGAACCCAGGGCAGAAATTCCCCCTTTGATTAACCATGAATAGTGAATATGCTAAATGCTGGGGCAGCAAGGAGAGGACAGGAAAATCTCTGGCCTTGCAGAATCTCAGGGCTTTGCTGCAGCTGCCCTTGGATCTCCTTCCATCCCAGCATGGCACAGACTGCCCTGGAGCACAGTCTGATCTCACACAGAACTGGGGATGATGCAAATGTGAAAACACCTCAGACACACGCAGCACAAACACTCTGGAAAGCAGAGGGACAACAAACAACAAAAGCACACACACCTGTAAAACACAGTGGATGCACAGCCTGTGTGCTCACAGCATCACTTGCTCCTGCCTCAGTACAAGCTCTAACCAGTTCCACCTGAATTGCAGCCTGCCTGATGCATGGATAAGAGGGAAATGGCAAACCCAATGCACCAAAGAATCAGCAGGACATAGTGCTTTTCCTGGAACACAACAACAACAACAAAAAAAACCCAGCAGCTGTGAAGAGAAACAGCAGAGATTGATTGACCCTGGGCACTGGTGCCCATCACTGCAGCTTCACATTGAGCTTCCCAGTTCAGAGACTTTGGTAGTTTCTTCTACTCATTTCAGCCACAAAAGAGTTTCTGAAGATGCTCTCTGGTCCAACCAGAAGAGGGTTTTAGGCTGACTAATTCCTAAGTAGCAAAAGTAAAAAAGCCTCCCTGAAGGCTGTGAAGGCTCTCAAGGGGTTGCTAAATTGCCCAGCTGTCACAGTGCAGGCCACATCTGGGACCCATCAGAGGTAACCCCACAACTCCTGGGGAATCTTCACACTCCTGCATCAGGCACACACCCACAGCCACCCTCAAACACCACAGCTGCACTTGGCCAAAGGAAATGCCTGAGGCCACGGTGAGAGGCACCAGAGGGAGCCCCAGGCAGTGCTCAGTGCACTCTCAGGCTGAGCTCTGGGCAGAGCAGCTGGCAGAGGCTCCTCTGTGAGGACAGTCCCAACCAAGCAGCCTTGGGACGTTCTGTGTGTTCAAATCAGTTCTTGCTGCCATGCAGCTCAACTGCAGCACACAACAAAGCTGGAGGAGAAAAGCAAAGGAGCCACCACAAGGATTGCCATGACAGGAACAAAACAAGAAATGCTTTGTTAACCTGTTGTGTGGATGCCAAACCTTGTTGCTGCACACACACACACACACAGAGGAAACACCACCAGCATGGGTGATGCCCTTGAGTTCATCCCTGCCAGCCCTGAGCTCTGTGCCCTGGCATGCCCCAGGCATGGAATGTTCCTGGCACACTGGACACTCACAGGACACAGCTCTTTCCCCTCTGCACCTCACCAGCAGCTGTGCAGGAGGGAAATGCCAGCTGCCTTCAGCCCTTTCCCCCTGCCTGGGCAGTGCATTCTCAGGGCACAGCACAGGAGTGGCTGATGCCAGTCTCATGCTGGCCAGGCTACACTGAGCATGTCACAGGAGGATCAAACACCAGGGTTCTCCCTCCCCAGAGGTACAGAGAGCAGCTCTGATCAAACACAAAGAGTGAAAGATCTCTATCCACTATTTGTATTCCTAAATTGAGTGCAGGGACAATCCCTGCTAATTGGCTTACAGTCATTATCTTTGTATCTCACTAATGACAACACTGTAAACTGAATAAAGACTATTTAATATTCTTTTCCTTTAACACAAGAAAACTGACAGCCAAAGCCAGAAAGATGGATAAAAACTATAAAATTACATATTTTAAAATAATGCAGCATAAATAAACCATTTAGAATGAGACTGCATTTATTGCAACATTACAGGCTTTTTGGTGGAAGGGGGGGTTTGGATTTGATTTACCCTGAGTAGGTTAGAATATAGACTCTCAGTTTGATATGAAAAACTATTCTGTTGAGTAACATCTTTTAGTCAAGAAATAGCCCCGTGCACAAAAAGCTGGCATTGCAGCAGGCTGGAGGCAGAGTCAGGCAGAAATTATATAGCTCACTGGAAAAAAAAAAAGAAGCATGTATGGACAACTGAAGGACAGACTCACTGAATTCCAACTCAATTTATGTTGAATCTTTCTCAAAATTTTCTTAAGGGTTGTTCTTCACAAAAGATGAGAGTAACCAGCAAAGGCACCGTGCTCCTGATTCAACAGTCCCAGGGTTAGGATGATGACTTGGTGCTGAACAGAGCCTAAGAAACCAAAAGAGCAGCAGGCACCAACCTGACCACACCTGGCACTCACTGCACCCTTTGGAGAGGCCAAGAAAAGACTCTGGAGCCAGAGCCAGCAGTGGCTCCAACTGTGCTTCCATGTTGTGACACAGTGTCTGCAACACACTCGAGTCCTAGTGGAATTAAATGAACAGATCTATTCTGAATAAACTCCCCCAAAGCTCCTGGAGGCTTCAGTAAGAGCAGCAGTACACAGCAAAACCAGGCACCAGCTCCCCACCAGGTATGTGACCATCACATTCCAATCACACTGCAGGTAAATCCTCTCCCCAGCTGTGGCATTTCCTCCCCCACAGCCTCCTTTCCTGGGCTCCCCTTAGTGCATGGTTAGTAGAGACATGAGAGACAGGAGAAGATTAGAGACCCAAGAAGTTGTAACAAAGACCCACTTGCTGCCAGTACCTTAATCCCAAACATAAGTGATGTGCAATTGGAGACAAAGTAACCCCCCATTTCCTTTTAAAAATCTTTTTGCACACGAGTAACCTTAACTTCTGTGTTCACATATGACAAGCAAAAGTGACAGACAGTGCAGCCAAAACAGTTCATATATAACTTAGCTATTTCTTTTTTTTTTTTTTTTCATTTACCTTTTCTTTTTTTTTAGATAGAATCTCAAAGGTGGATGTACCTGGGACGTGACTAAGATGACATCCGTGAAGCAGAAATAAGCCACAAAACTTCCAAAGAGGAAGGAATAAGAATGGATCCTTCAGTTTCTGCTTCTAAAGGAGAAGGGTTTTACCCTCCAGGTGCAAAGGAAAATCTGGAACATCTTCACTTAGAGAAGTTGCTATTCAAACCAATTTCTTCCTCACCCTGCAGTAGTGCTTCAATTGGAATTATATTAGACGGGGTTTCGGGGCTTTGGAGGGACAGGAAGTCCGATACATCCATGGCACTTAATGTTTCAGTCTGGGAGTCTGAAGGGTTAACTATCTGACTGCTCTGCCCACAAGAAGCAGGAGCAGAGGAGGAAGGAAAGGTCTGAGGCTGCAGCTGGGAAGCTGGCTGCTCCAAAGCTTTTGAATCAGGTGAGGAACATTCCTTCTTCACGGTGGAGGTGGCTTTGTCCTTGGCAGAGTCTCGGCAGGCACACTGGCACTGGCAGGCCTCCTCCTGCTTGATAATGATAACAGGAACGCTGAGACCAATCTGCTGAACAGGGTTTCCTGAAGGTGAAACAAAGAAAAAACACAATGGAACCACATCATTTCACAGCAGGGAGAGAGAAATCAGCTTTGTTCAATCCATTAGTTCAGTGTCATGCTTACCTGTGTTACCAGCTACTGGTAATGCAGTGGTAAAAAACACCTTTTCTACTACTTTTGGAACTTGTGGCTTTAAAGAAAAAAAAACAAACAAGAAAAAAGTGTGAATTGACTCAAATTAAATTTCTCTAAACATCTATATACATATTCCAGAGACACACAGGAAAACTGAGCTCAAACTATTTTTTCGGTGGTCCTAAAGATTTGGCATAACATCCCCTGCATTATTTGCTGGCAAACTCAGCTTGTGGATTTTGACAATTCAATGACTGAATTCTTAAACACTGCAGTGAAGGCTCAGAAGCCTTCACAGTGCTTCCCACTGCTCCCACTGCTGTACCTGCAACCACTCACTCATGTCCACCTACAGCTGAGAGCCTAAAGTGGCACCAATATTGTCAAAGAGAAAACTCCTGAAGTTTCAGCTATCCAGATTTACTGGAAAACCACAAACATTCTCTTTTCAGAAAAACTCATTTCATTATCAGTCAAAATTAGGCAGGGACAGAGATTGCAAAATGCCTAAACACAACCTTTACAGAGTCTTTTGTGCTTCTTTGCATCAAAAGCAATACACTAAGGCCCATGTGTATCCCTGTCCTGGATAAACACACTGACACCTGCTGGCAGAAGGAAAGAAGAAAAAAAAGGAAAGAGAGGAAAGAAGAAAAAAAAGATCTTCCTGCACCCTGGGTTTCTCTGTGCTCCAATTATTTCCCTGCCTATTCCAGGGGCTGCACTGGTGATGTGTATACACATTAACATGACAAACATTACACCATATGCATCCTGGGGTTTATCTTACAGGTTTGACCCCCTCCCCTTTCAAAAGCAAAGGCTCCAAAGCCCTGCTGGATGTACTGACCATTTGTTCTTGGCTTTGTGGGGAACCAGTGGCACCATTTAAGATCCATTGTAAGTTCTGCTCTCCCATGACAATGCTGGGCTGCAGAATGGCGGTGCTTGGAGAAGGAGTAATGGTTATAGTGGGGTTACTGGTCAGAACAGGGTTTGCACCAACAGGCACAGTCTGAACTACAGCTGGCAGGGGCTCAGTGCCACTGGGGGCTGTGGGGGCAGGAGCCCCAGCAACCACTGAGAGTCCCTGAACGATGGGCTGTGGTGGAGGCTGGCTGTGCTGCAGGAAGTCTTGGTGACTGGCTGCAAACGGTGTGCTGTGAGGAACAGGCACTTCTGGGGATTGTAAAACAGTAGCAGGATTCCCAAACGCAGCTGGCTGTGAGCTGGGGGCGATGGACGAGGGAGCAGCGGGGTTTGCCTGAGCCGGCTCGGGGAGGCCGAGCTGCAGCACCAGGGGGAGGGACAAGGAGGCCGCGTCTGCTGCTGGGGGCGGGACCGCAGCCACCGAGTCGGCGTCGCCGTTAAACCCTTCAATCAACGGAGCTGCTGGAAGAGAAACAGAAAAAATATAAATGCATCTGTTCTCATCAAGTCTGAATGAACTGATTTTTTTAATGAACTCATCAGCTAGCTGATGTTTTTTTGCCAAGGAAAGCATTAGCACGTTGCTAACTTCAGAGTAGTGCTCAAAAACAACCCTAGCAGTGAAATCTTAAAGTAGCTGCAAATTCAGGAAGTTGGTAACACTGGGCTCTACACTGAGCCTGATCAGGCTCATCAGCTCTCTCTGATAAGCCTTTTATCAGTTGTGCAGCAACTTCAAGAAAACAGGATGATGCTTGAGAGCTCCAGCGCCAGTACTGCAGGAGAGTGTTCTGCATCACCTCCCCATCACTGAGTGTCCCACAGTCTGTGCACACCATTCATCCCAACATCCTGAATTTCAACCCTGAAGTTAAAGTTATTTTTCCTTCTCAGAGTTATGTTGGGCATTAAGCTTCAGTCTGAAATGCTGAATTCAGTACATGCATGCAGAGCTGGCAAAAAGTTCTCTTTGACAGCAGTGCAGATACAACTGGTACCTGTCTGCTGAGAGTCATCCTGATTTGCAGTGTGGTCTGGGCTCTGAAACATAGACTCAAAGATGCTTGCTGGTGAGATTGTGCTGAGGTCCTGTCCATGTGTCTGACAAACAAAAACAAAGAGGAAAACATCACACAATGTTGTACCTCAGGTCTCCACAAACCCCAGTCAAGCAGTGTGTGCATGTCAGAAACACTCCTCCAAAGAGCCAGGACCCTCAGCAATGGCAACACCTATTATTTACATGCTGTAAATTTACACCTAGTTTTTGCTACCTGTAATCCACTTAACCAACAAAATTAGCAAGCCCTACAAAAATAAGTAACTTCTTCAAAAGTAAAATGTATTCCTCTGCATCCACTCTCTGTTTAACCCTTATTTCTTGCAGTACCCCATCAGAAACAGACATTAATTGGCTGCTTGCAGAACCTTTTCTGGAGCAGGATAAATAGCTCCATTTTGTATCCTGGACTATGCAATTCTAGCCATCCACAGGAGCAGAATGCACACAGGAGCTGCACCCTGCTCCCACAGCACAAAAAACAACACGTTCTCCTCAGCATCTCAATTTCCTCTATGTGAAATCCAAGCTCAGTCAAGACTTATCAAGAAGCAAGAACACTGTTATGGTAAAACCAGATGCAGAGCTTTCTATAGCAAGCTGAAATAAGCCCAGCACATTTTGGAGGACAAAAATCAAAACTCAGGGAGGATGAGGCAATTCCAGGACAAAAACTCACTGGATTAGAGTTCTCCCGCAATTCTGAATCTGTTGATATGAGGCTTAAATCACTCAGACACAGTGAGTGACTTGTATCCTGTGAAGAAAGAAAAACAAATTAAATTATATACAAAAAGAATAATGTCAGAAATGTTTTAAATCACTTTTGAGAGTCTGTGCTTTGCTTATATGGGACCCAGGTCTCAGTTCTAAAATCAAAGAATATGATTTTTAAGTAAAGGATATTTAGCAGTTATCAAGGATTCTTAACATCTCAAAGTACTTCCAAAAACCCATATAACCCAGAATTTTAAATCAGCATAGGAACAAATCAATTTTCAGAAAATAAAAAAAATTATATCTTCCCAGTTGGTATTTGAAAACCCCAGTCTTAAATGTTACACCTTAAGAACAAGGTGCAGACCAAATGATTTCTTCCCCAAGGTATAGTTTATATCCAAACACAGAAACATGAAGCAGAAGTGCTACTAACCTCAGACACATTGTTATTGGGAAGTGCATTATAGGTTTGTCCCTTCTCATGACCTTTCATGTGACTCTTGAGACTGTACTGGGTGCTGAAAGTCTTCTCACAACCATTGCTGGGACAGAAGAAGGGTTTCTCCCCTAGAGGCAGCACAGAACACATTTAACAGACTTTAAAACATCCTACACACTTTTAAAGCACCTTTCAGAGCAGTATTTCATACAAACAAGATGTTTAATGTCCCTTCACACATTCAGCATTCCTGGGAGTCCTGCAGGTGAGTGCTTTCCATCTCACCATGGGAACTGACACACAACACAATATTTAATTGTTATGCATCATTACTGGTACTTTTGTGAAAACATGTTCATTGAATTCAAGACCTGTCAGGCATAAATATAACTGGAAAATTTGGATTGGCCTGGCGCAGGAGTTTGCACTTGGCCTTTTTTAACTCATGAGGTTCACATGGGCACACTGCTCCAGCCTGCAAAGGTCTCTCTGGATGCCATCCCCCTCCCTCACATGTCACCTGAGCCACTCAACTCAGTGTCACTCTCAACTATAAATTCATATTAGGATTCTGAGAGTTAATATAAACTTAATAAGCTTAATTAAAGAAAATGAAAACCCCATAGAACTTACCAGTATGTGTTCTAACATGTGTTTTGAGGTGGTGGCTTGCAGCAAAAGCCTTCCCACAGCCATCATGCTCACACCTGAATGAGGCATCACAGGAGAGTCAGCATCATCCCCTTCAATGCATTAGCTACAACCTTAAAACATGCTTTGCAACAGTCCCAGACTCTAAAAAGCAGGCCCAAAGCTAAGCTCTGTTAGAAGCAGCTATCTCCCAGCAGCTGCTGTGCATGCTGCACATATCATAGCAGGGCTCTGAGCAGGACTTTAAAATTCAAGCACAAAGGCAGCATTTGGGGTGTCTCCTCCATGGAATATACATGGAATACATCCCAGCAGAGAGCGGCAATGTGTTTTAAAAGATGCTCACCATGGCACAGGTTTATGTTTAAAAAACTACTTCAACCATTCTTGCCTTTTAATACAATCACTACACCCACTGCTAAAGCAAACTGGGAGCGCTCGAGGCTCCAATGCCAGCCAGGCACCTTCACTTATTTCTCAGGAGACCACCACTCCATTCAGAGCAGTACCAGCTGCTTTCTGGCACAGGTGCCTCATTACCTGAGCCACAGCAGCCAGGAACTCACCGAAATGGCTTTTCTCCTGTGTGTGTTCTGATGTGCTTCCTCAGGTCACTGTGCGTTGTGAAGTATTTGCTGCAGCCTTCTGATTCACAGTTAAATGTTTTCCCTGTGTGAAGCCTTTGATGTGCTTTCAACCTAAAAAACATGTCAGAAAAATCCATCTTAGGACTGGTAGGATAAGACAGACTTGGCCTGAGGCAAGCAGGGCATTCTTTCAGATGTGCAGGACAGGATCAAAGACAGAATATTCTGACAGGAGGTAATGAGCCCATGGCAGTGACTGCTATCAGTTCAAAAGTCCTCCAACAAGGCTGAGACACCCTTGTGTTCATCCACCACCTTTAATGCTACTGGAATATAAAGAAGACACCACAGTTCTGTCATTCTACCTTTTGGACAGCATTGCCACACTTGAGGGGTTTATATGAGGTGCTTATTTGTACCTGTATGTGGAAGAGGCAAAACAATTGTATTCAAACATAAACACAAAGCAGATGGAACCTGCAGAACAGCAACAGCCACACCTACAAGAAAATTCACCAGAGCCTTCTCACCTGGAGTGCTGAACACCAGCTCACGTGCACAGTGTGATAAACACCAAACTCACCTGCACAGTGCTGAACAGCAGCTCACTTGTACAATGTAGAACACCCTCTCACCTGCACAGTGTGATAAACACCCTCTGACCTGTACAGTGCTGAACAGCAGCTCACCTGCACAATGCTGGGATACTTTCTCACCTGTACAGTGTGATAAAAACCACCTCACGTGTACAGTGTTGAACACCTGCACAGCGCTGAACAGCAGCTCATCTGCACAGTACTGAAACACTTTTTCACCTGTACAGTGTGATAAACACCCTCTCACCTGTACAGTGCTGAACAGCAGCTCACTGTAAAGTGTGACAAACACCCTCTCACCTGTAGTGTGATAAAAAACTCCTCACCTGTACAGTGTTGGAACACTTTCTCACCTGTAGTGCTGAACACCCCCTCACCTGTACAATGTTGAACATCCTCTCACTGCACAGTGTGCTGAACACCCCCTCACCTGCACAGTGCTGAACACCCTCTCATCTGTACAGTGTGTTGAACACCCCCTCACCTGTACAGTGTGTTGAACACCCCCTCACCTGTACAGGGTGTTGAACACCCCCTCACCTGTACAGGGTGCTGAACACCCCCTCACCTGTACAGTGTGTTGAACACCCCCTCACCTGTACAGGGTGCTGAACACCCCCTCACCTGTACAGGGTGCTGAACACCCCCTCACCTGTACAATGTTAAACACCCCCTCACCTGCACAGTGCTGAACACCCCCTCACCTGTACAGTGCTGAACACCCCCTCACCTGTACAGTGTGCTGAACACCTCCTCACCTGTACAATGTTGAACACCCCCTCACCTGTACAGTGTGATAAACACCCCCTCACCTGTACAGTGTGTTAAACACCCCCTCACCTGTACAGTGTGTTAAACACCCCCTCACCTGTACAGTGTGTTAAACACCCCCTCACCTGTACAGTGTGATAAACACCCCCTCACCTGTACAGGGTGTTGAACACCCCCTCACCTGTACAGTGTGTTGAACACCCCCTCACCTGTACAATGTTAAACACCCCCTCACCTGTACAATGTTGAACACCCTCTCACTGCACAGTGTGCTGAACACCTCCTCACCTGTACAATGTTGAACACCCCCTCACCTGTACAGTGTGATAAACACCCCCTCACCTGTACAGTGTGTTAAACACCCCCTCACCTGCACAGTGTGCTGAACAGCCCCTCACCTGTACAGGGTGTTGAACGCCTTCTCACAGCCCTGCACGTCACACTCGAAGGGTTTCTCCTTGGTGTGCACCCTGACGTGGATTTTGAGGCTGTAGGAGGTGAGGAAGGCCTTGCCACAGCCCTCCTGGTTGCACACAAAGGTGTACTCCCCCCGGTGCGTCTTCTGGTGCGTGCGCAGGTTGCCAGCGGTGCTGTAGGTGCGGGGACAGCCCTCAAAGGTGCACTGGTAGCGCTTCACCTGCAGGACAAAATGATGCATGATCAATCATTTTTAATAAATTCTGGAATCCACACGTGGATGGAGTCCTCTGATGTAGTCAGACAACAGATTCTGACCCCAAAGCCCCCTCAAAAAACTTATTGCCGCTTAATTCTCTGACAAGAACATTTCTGCTGTGCTCTGCGAGGAAGGAGTGGCACAGGGGGGAGCAGCTGGGCTTGCAGAACAGGAATCCAGCAGAAGGGGAAAAGGGAAAACATAATCCAAAATTTTTCTAGCCAAAAATCTGATAAAACAGTTGGAAAGAACAGAGGAGCCATCAAACCTGCCCACTACCCACATGTGTAGCACCTGCATTTTAGTCCAGTACTTCCTGCAGAGCTACTCACTGGTGGAGCAGGGAGACAAAGGAAAATGCACGGTGACAATGCTCAAACCCACTGCCCCGTGTGCTGAATTCACATCAACACTTTGTGCAAAACAGTTTTGCCATCTCCCATGGTCTAACCACCAGTGCATTCATTGCTTCACTCTATCCCAAATTCAGTGAGCCTTGTTCTTCCTTCTGTGGCTACTGAAGCAGGCAGTGCCTGAGGAGTAATGGATCACACCAGGTCACAGGGACACCCACATACAGCTGTCACAGATTTCTCAGTAAGCCACTGAGATCCCCAGGACAGCTTCTCATGGAACTCCATTTGGTACAGGCACAAGGGATCATCTGTGCAAGTGGTGACACCTCAGGAAATCTCATCCTCTCTTGTGAAGCACAAGGAATACAACCCTGAATAAGGTTATCCTCCACCATTAATTACCAGATTGATGGCTTTCATTTGACTGTTGAAAGTTCAGAAACCTCAACACCTCATAGTGATTGAGGAGCCCAAGAGAGGACTTGGCAAGTCACACCAGCTATAAATCAAGCTCTGGACAGTTCTCCATAACAAAACAGAAATAGCTTCTTGGTCACTTCCAAGCTGTTTTGTAGAGGACAAAACTGCCAGCAGGACTCCTTTAGGAAAATTCTGTAAAGCTGAGTGATCTTTTGTCTATCTCAATCCATGTCTCCTATTGCTCCCACAACAAGTTGGTATTTACCTTCACCTTGACTCAGTAAAATTTTCCTATTTGGAAAATGCTAAACCCTCCTGTGAGACACACAGGGCACAGAAACACCATAATGTGCTGGGTTTGGCTGGGATAGAGCTCATTTTCCTCACCTGTATAGAGCATGCTCTGGATTTGTGCTCAGCACAGGGCTGATAATACAGAGATGGATTTTTTTAGTGTTTCTCATTCTGCCCCACCAGAATGGGAGTGGGGAGGGGACACAGCCAGGACAGCTGACCCTGAGTGACCAGGGATACCCCAGATCATGTCATGCTCAGGAGAGAAAGCTGGGCAAGGAGGAGGAAGGGGAAACAATTTGTGGTCCCCATCTCTGTTAGGTGTGTGTGTCAGGCTGAGCTCCTGCCTGCCAGGGGAAACAAGGAATTCATCCTTCACATTTTCAACTGCTCACTCAGCATTCTCAGAAAAGGGAACAGTAATTTCACCCTAAGCAATCTGCCCTTAATTTACAGTGCAAATCAAACAGTAATTTCACTCTAAGTAATCTGCCCTTAATTTACAGTTTGAATCAAGCAGAAATCCTTGGGCATTTATCACCACTAAACACCCAAGAACTGCAGCATGGTTACAGGGCAGTTAGGAAGCCAGGCTGTGCTGAGGCAGCCACAACATGAGAGCACAGAGCAGTAACACACCAGCACAGAAAACACATTTTATTGCATGAGGAGGGTGCAACATCCTCCCCCAGGATCACCAGATCCAGCACAATGTGTGTATCAGTGCTGAAATAAATGTTCCTTCTTAAGGCAGCTGGAAATTAACACTTTAAGCAACATTTCCCATGGTACACAAGGGATCTGACACAGGCAGAACTACCTGAAAATCAAGGGAGGGTTCTGTTAAGCTTTCCAGGTGTTTACATTGAGGTTTAGAAGAAAAAGGACAGTATTAATTACAGATTAAGCTGGTTGGTTCCCAGCTGTCACTGCCCATGTGTAAGGGAAGGTGGCAGTATCAGTTTAAAGGCCAAATCTTTATTTCACAAATTCTTCCAAGCAGCAACATCACCCTCACATTCTGAGCAAAACAAACCTTTCTGTGGAGCTCCAGAGCATTTAATTCTCTTTTCACATCAACACATCAACACTGCACACTGTTCATACACACAGAACCATCAGAGATGATCTGAAAGCCTCACAGGGACAGCAGCAGGAGCTCCAGGCTGCCAGGGCACAACAGAAAACAAACAAAGCAGCAGAGGCCAAGCCCTGGGCAGGCAGCACAGGGCCCAGGGACTCTGAGGCTGTGGCTTCTGGCCAGGGACAGTGAGGTGCTGCTGGCAGAGACATGATCCAGCATTCACCTCAGAAAACTCAGTTGTGCAATAGGCAACAGGGCTGGAGAAAGCAGAGCCTCACACCCTGGTTCAAAGTCTACAGTAACTGCTCTGTTTGCCTTTAACTCTTCCTGAGCTTTCCACGTTCCCCACAAATGGCTACATTTTCAGTGAACAGGTAACTGGGTTTGAAATAAGAAACTGTAATCATGTTTGTTCTTACCAACACAATTACAGTGAGAGATGTATAACAGAATTTAAAAAGGCAAAGGTACTAAAGTGCAAAATCCCTTTTTAGCTTCGTAAATGTCTAAGGCTGACCTGAAAATCTAAGACTCTAAAACAATTATTTCAAGTGTTAAAACTGTTGCAGACATTTTGCAAGTACCAAAGAACAGAGCTGTTCATTTTCAGAGATGACTCAGATATTTGGGACCTTTGGAGCTTTCCTTTCCTCAGCTCCAGACAACTTATCAGACCTTTGAAACAGCAGCCAAAAAAGCCTTTCACACGTGCTCAGGGCCACTGCTTTCACATGGTGGTATCACTGGGAAATCATTATGGTATCTGCTTTGGGAAATTAATTCCAGAAATGGAAAATAAATCCATATAAAGCAATTCACTAGGAAATTCCACACCCAACAAGCCTTCCCTAAAGAGTAAAGGTGAAAAAATGCAGTCAGCAACTGACAGCAGGAGACTCAAACAGGCTCACTGAACACACCTCAGCCCAGAAGGGGACTGCAGATCTGAACCCCCCAACCCCATTTCCCAGCTCTCAGCCCCATGGTGACAGCTCTGTGCTGAGTGTCACTGTGCCACCTGCACTCATCACCCCTCACACGACTCAGGCAGGCCAAAAAAAGGAGCACTAAGCCATCCCTGAGCTGGTGTCACAACCAAATTCCATTTGCTCTTGCACCCAAAAAGAAGAGTCCCAGGACGAGCCCTCCTCACTGTGCATCCAGATAGAATTCATTAGGGAAAGAGAATTAAGAGCAAATCCAAAAAGAAGAGTCCCAGGACAACCCCCACTGTGCATCCAGATAGAATTCATTAGGGAAAGAGAATTAAGAGTAAACTCAAAATGAAGGGTCCCAGGACAAGCCCTCCCCACTGTGCATCCAGAAAATTCAGTTTCCCTACTGAATTCTAAGAACAAACTCAAAAAGAAGAGCCCCAGGACAATCCCCACTGTGCATCCAGGTAGAATTCATTAGGGAAACAGAATTAAGAGCAAACTCAAAAGAAGACAGTCCCAGGACAAGCCCTCCTCACTGTCCATTCAAATAATTCTGTTTCCCTAGTGAATTCTAAGAGCAAACTCAAAAAGAAGAGTCCCAGGACAGTCCCCACTGTGCCTCCAGACACAATTCATTAGAGAAACAGAATTAAGAGCAAACTCAAAAAGAAGAGTCCCAGGACAATCCACACTGTGCATCCATAGAGAATTCATTAGGGAAATAGAAAAACAAAATTAAGAGCAAACTCCATTTTAACCAAGCAGCCTGGCCTGAGCTTTCAAAACACATCAGCTTAAAGCTTCCTTCTTCTTCTTCTTCTCACAGCATCCCTGTGACACAATAAAACTACAAATAATTTAAAATTTGGCATCTCTCACGTGGTACTCCAGCTCCCAGCAATGTGGCCTGGCCCTTAACTGTGACCTGAATGTGAGAATGTGGCCAAGCCCAGAGGAACAGCTCAGGCTGTTTCAGCTGCCTCTGAACTCACAAAACAACGACCAGAGCAGAAGAAAACCTGGAGATCACTAAAATGTCACACACCACTGACACAAAGGTGTGCCAGAGCCACACCCTCCTGCCATCCAGTGCCACCAAGTGCCTTCTGGCAGGTTCCTGGGGCAGCAGCTGGTGTCAGAGGGAACAGGGATGGCCCTGGCAGCTCTGCCGGGACACACACACTGCAAAGCTGGGGATGACAACCAGAGCAGATTTACACAAAACCTCTCAAAAACGAGCAAAACCACTGCTCCTCTCCTGAAAAAACAGCAAAACTGCTGCACCTCTAATGAAAAACAGCCCATTTCAAAGCCTTTTAGGTGCACAAAGCCCAGGTACTCACTTCCTTCCTCTTGGTTTCTGGGCACTCAGACTGCAAAGTGAGAGTTGCTCCTTCGATGTTCCTCGGCATGGGAGTTGAACCAGGATTTATTGTCAGGTGAATCTGATCTGGAGAAATAATGTGTTGCACGTAACCCTGTGACATCCCTTCATGATCTGCTATTAAATGAAATCCTTCTTCGTGACCCTCGGGTAAAAAAGGCAAGTGGTCACCGCACTGTCCTTCATCCTCCTCATCCTCCAGCACGCTGTGGTCCTGCTCGATGAGCACGGTTGTCCTGTCATACACCGTCCCGGACGAGGAGGACACCAGCCCGTTTTTGTCGGCGAACCTCATCATATTTTCATCCTGGGCTAAATCGTCTTCCTCCCCTTCATAGTAGACGGCGTTGCCCTCGGGGCTGTTCTCGCCCATGGCTCCGCGCCTCTCACCGCGAGCTCCGCCCGCAACGGCTCATCTACAACACAACCATGGGCGGAGAGCGGGTCAGGCGGCTCTGCCGGCCCGGCCCGAGCCCCGTTCCGCCCTCACGCACAGCCCCAGCGCGGCCGGTGGCGGCGGGGCCGGGCCGGGCCGAGCGCGGCGGTCCCGCCCCGAGCGCGGCCGCTCCCTCACGCGGCGCACTGCCGGTGCCTGTGCAAACCGCAGCGCTGCGCTGCGCTCAGCCCGTCCCCGCTCCGTTCCCCCGTCCCGCTCCCTCCCGGCCGCTCACCGGGTGCCGGCGGCGGCTCCTTCCCCGCCCCAGCGGCACCATGATCGCCGCGACCCCGCTTCCGCTTCCGGCCCCGCCGCACGCCGGGAGCGCCGCGCCCGCCGCGGGGGCTGACGGGAACGGGGAGGGCCGGGCGGCGCAGCGCCCCCTCACGGCCCTCAGCGACACCGAGCGCCGCGCAAAGATCTTTTTATTTAAATACAATGATTTAAAAACTCTCGTCGTTTTAACAAGTTAAATAAAATACAGTGTAAATATCGCCTCTCGTGTTTTGTTTTTGTTTTTTTTTTTTTTTTTTATCTCGTCTACATACAGCTTATTGGGAAGCTTCATGTACTTTACAGCGTAATCAGGTGTCAAACTGCCTGATCTTCGAAAGCAACAGATTGTATAAAACACCGTGATATCAAAAAAAAAAAAAAAGTGCCGGTATAATGTACAAAAAAATATTTTTTTTACAGTAATTCAGTGTCTACAAGTCAGATAGAACTGTGTCATGGCAAATCCTCTTCCCTGACGAGGAATTGTTGGATAAATTGCTGAGCTTTCCTCTTCTCGGCGATGTCGGGCGTGGGGTGGCCGGGAGGAGGCCGCAGTAACAACCCCCCGAACACGCTGGCTGTGGGGAAAGCACAGAAATGTGAAAAAAAAATGCATATTTTATCATTGGATTTTGGCAAATATTCAAGTGAATATTGTATGTGTTGTGTTAGAAAGTTATGCTGTGTTAATTCTCTTAAGTACTGTGTGACGGACGTCTGTAACTCTTTGTTTCTATTGTCTCATATTGTCCTAAATCCTAATTGTCCAAATTATTATGACTCTAATTGTATTACTATTTTTATAACCATTTTATTACTATTAAACTTTTAAAATTTTAAAAACATGTGATTGGCGTTTTTCACACCAGGATCCCCGGATGTCCTGTTCTTACTGTGTGTCTGTGAGGCTTTCCCTTTACATAGTTCCTATTTTAACTACAAAAGTTACCTTTTAACTACAAAATTCCATTTACCATCACAATAAATTGTTAATACAGCACTACTAATCAATACAACACAATACTTATAGTAAATATCTGTGTAGAACCACATAATATACCCTTTTCACATGGGAATTATCAGCTTTATCCTGCCTTGCTCCCGAGCCAGGCTCTCTTCCCAGTGTGAAAAATTTGTATTTTATCATTGGCTTCTTGCAAATATTAAAATGAATATTATATGTGTTGTGTTAGGAAGTTATGCTGTATTAATTCTCTTAAGTAGTGTGTTAAATATAGTTTTAGGTTATAACAAAATGTTAAAATAGAAACCATGTTATGTAGGATACTTTTTTCCTAAAGAAAGGACTGGCAGCAAGATAGCAGCCACAGGACACATCAATCTCTCAGAGAAAGAGAATTTATTGCCCCATTATCAGGAGAAACAAACTTCTTCCTGCCTCACTCAGCCCTGAAGAGGCTGTCAGGATTCAGAGGAAGAAGTTGACACTGACCAGACAGAATCCTGTGTTTGAATGGAATTTATGCATCATGTATGAGGTGTATGAATATGCAACAGGCTGTTGCTTTTAAGGGTTAATCCTCTGTTAATGTGGGTCCTTTTTCAGGCTTGTGCTGCCCAGAAAATGTACCTGGACATCCATAACTCTTTGTTTCTATTGTCTCATATTGTCCTAATTCAAATTGTCCAAATTATTACTACTCTAATTGTATTACTATTTTATAACCATTTTATTACTATTAAACTTTTAAAATTTTAAAAAGAAGCGACTGGCTTTTTTCACACCCCACATCTCTGTGTTGATTCCCAGATTCCTGCTTTTCTGTGGACTGTTTGCTAATAAAAAAAGGTTCAAAGCACTACAAGCCACCACTGCACCCAGAAATGAAGTGTTTTGTGCAGCCCCTCTGAACAGAAAGATTTTTGCAGGCCTTACCAAGAATATTCACATCCAAATGGTTTTTCCCTGAGTTCTTCAGTAGCTCTCGTAGAAATGCCATCAGATACTCAAACACATTTCTGTGGAACACTGGTAGGTCAGCGATAATCTGAGGAGGGGGAAAAAAACCCACATTTTTATGGAGCACTGGCAGGTCAGAGATAATTTGAGGAGGGAAAAAACCCACATTTTTTATGGAGCATTGGTAGATCAGAGATAATCTGAGGAGGGAAAAACTCCAACATTTACATTGCAGGCACAGCAATGCCTTCCAGCTGCAGCTGCCCCCAAAACCCCCCTGGCTGCAGGTGCCAACAGCTCTTTATACCCTAAAATCACCAGTTCCAGATAATTTTTATTAAGAGAGGATTAAGTTACTGAAAGTAAAAATGGGTGACTGGTGTCACTGAGGCCACTTTGCTGCCCTCCCTTTGGAACTGGTGTCACTGAGGACACTTTGCTGCCCTCCCCATTGAACTGGTGTCACTGAGGACACTTTGCTGCCCTCCCCATGGAATTGGTGTCACCAAAGGCCACTTTGCTGCCCTCCCCATTGAACTGGTGTCACCAGAGGCCAGTTTGCTGCCCTCCCTTTGGGACTGGCGTCACCAGAGGCCACTTTGCTGCCCTCCCCATTGAACTGGTGTCACTGAGGACACTTTGCTGCCCTCCCTTTGGGACTGATGTCACCAGAGGCCACTTTGCTGCCCTCCCCATGGAATTGGTGTCACCAGAGGCCACTTTGCTGCCCTCCCTTTGGGACTGGTATCACCAGAGGCCACTTTGCTGCCCTCCCTCTGCACTGGAGCAGGTCCCTGGGGCAGCCAGCAGTACCTGGCAGCTCTGGCTGTAGTTGCTGGCGCTCTCCAGGCAGGAGCTGTAGAACCTGCAGCAGATGACAGGCTCAGGGAGGCTCTCCAGGAACAGCAGCAGGGCCTCTGCCACTGAGTGGTTGCTGCCCACTGACCCAGTGGTTAAGGAAGAGCACAGCACAACCTGGTCTGGTCCTATTTCTGCTGAAACACAAATGAACTTTGGGTTAGGTGTCCCAGAACTCTGCCCACAGCTCATAGCTTTGGGTTTGAACCCCTGGCCTCCACAAGAGCTGTTGGGCACTTGGGTCATTCACTGACATTGCCAGCACTGCCAGCACTCAGCAGAGGATGACACAGAGCCACAAGGAAATGCAGAGACAGCAGCTTAAAAACCTCTCTCAGTTTTGGCACTCTGGCATGGTGAGCCTTCCTGGACGTCAGTGTAAAAGGATACAGAAAGTATCGTACATTCCCGTGTCCAAACAGTCTCGGATTTGCTCAAATTCAGATCTGAGGCCTGGCTGCTGAAACAGATCCTCCTGCAAAGAAAACCCCTGTGTCAGTCCAAGGAAAATAGAAGAATTGTGTGTAAATAGAGCAGTGTCCTTATAATCTGCCTGGAAATTCTCTCCAAATTGCTGGTACCACCAATTTGATGATACTTGGACACACAGACATGATCACTAGCACCAAACATTACTACCTGGGGCATCAGGACCCCTTATCCCCCATGGCCTTTGGCCAAACACACCCAGCTCATGGTGATTGCTATGACCAGCATCTTCTTCAAAGCTTAACCCAATGCAAACATGTCATTTTGTGTTTCCAGTGCCAACCTGCTGGGAAGCGTTGCGGTTCAAGTGATCCACCATCATCCACAGCTCTTTTGGGATGTCCATGGGCCTTTCATCCTCGACAGGATCATCACTCATGTCTACTGGCATCAGGGTCTGAGGGAGGGCAGTGTGGGCAGGAGGGAGACAAACAAAAGGTAGCTAGCCAAGCTCTTATTCAACTCGGCAAAAATACTTCACAAAGCTTATACCTGAGAATTGAGACTTCTTAATAAAAACAGACAGGCCTTAGCATCTAGTTTTAATGCTCTGGTGTGTTTGGAAGGGAATCTTGTCTTTAACTCACAAGTCTCCGAATGGATTCTGCTGACATGTCCTGGATTGGTTCCCTCATGTAACACAGTGTATGGATGGGAGAGCCAAAGCAACTTGGCAAATAGTTGCCTGTTACGGATAGAAAATAATCCTTCCCTCTGACAAGATGCAAGACCAAGATATCTTCAAGTTTTTCCTCTCCAGAGTTCAAGCGAGTAGCTGTTGATTTATTAACAAACACCTCCAGCTCAACTGTGATCTCAGCATCTGCCAGAAGATGATAAAAAGCCCAGACTCAGTTACAAGCAGCATGAAACCAAGAGGCTGCAAAGAGGCACAGCACTCTCAGAAGTGTGGAGGGAACTGAGCCAGAAGGGGACAACATCAGCTCATGAACATGAGACAAAAGGAGCAGCTCACCTGAGAGCAAGAAGCCCTTGCAGGGATTAGCAGTCAGCCACTCCTTGCAGTAGGTGTTCTCATCTGGTTTGCTGATAAATTCAAACTGGCAGGGCACTTGGCCATTGCGGATTGTGAACCTCTCTACCTGCAGCTTCATGTATTTAACATCCTTAAAATGGATCTAGAAACAAATGTCAGTCAGCATCATCAGCCAATTCCACCTTGCTGGAGCAGCAATTCCTGTTCTGTGGTTTAATTATTAAGCAGTAAAACAAGCAGATTAACCCCTTGCTCCCACCCCATCTCCTCCAGGACTGCAGAGGATCACACGTGCATACTCTGAATGCCAAAGTCCTCTCCATCAGGGGGCCCTTTGAAACAAATGCTGCCCTCAAATAACTACAATAAAATTGAGAATGAGATAGCTGTGGCCTCAAAAGTCTCCTGGGCTTATCTTTATAGTCCCAACACACAAAGCAAATGCTGGTTTGTGACCTTGTCCAGACCCTTACAATTTTACATTTTATGTTTGAAAGCACAAGTCAGAGCAAGGGTCACAAACCACCTTTTTACTTTCTCTCTTCCCACCTCAGGGAATGACACACCTTGTGTTTCAGCCCCTGGACTGTGAATGGAATTCACAGCATCTAAACAGGAGCAAACATTCCTAGGGCTTGCAAACAGAGAGCAGCTGGAAGTCAAAATATTCCACTTTTTGGAACCAGACCCAAGGGTCTAGGATCTGCTGGGGCCTGGGGTTGCTCAGTTCCCCCAGGGAGTGCTGGCACATGCCCATGCCCTACCTCTCTGCGGGACAGTGTCACCGAGGGAATGTTGGCATTCTCCAGCTTGTCTAGGGAGCGCACGATTTCCTCAAAGGCTTTTCTGTACAGCTCCTCGTTCACAACCTTCACCTGCAAAGGACACACACTGCACCAGCCAGCACTGGCTGCGCCTCTGCAGGACAGCTGGAGCACAGCTGCAAACATGGGAAATCATTTGATTTTGGCAGCACAGTGGGGTGTACGACACAGGGAATGGGCAGAGCTGTTTGGAGCACTAATCTCCAACATCTTCTCATGATCCAACAGTAAAAGAACTTTGCCATAACCAACAAGAGTCACTCAGTCACTGCTAGATCAACCTTTTTTTTCCCTCAGAAAAAATAAGACGTTTGATAAGACACTACTGTGTTCCCAAAGAACACTGGCAAATATTCAGGCTTAACTGCAGTATCATTTACACAACCCTTGCTCAGTGTGGTCAACAACCCCATCTCCATATCTGATCCAGCCCATCTTTCAAGCCATTGTTCCCTGTGGATGCCACAAAAGCAGGAGAGAGAAATCAGCACGCAGGGAATGAGGCCAGCAGAGTTACCTCATCCAGCACTGACAAACTTACCCCAATGTCAAACACAGAGCTCACTGGTTTGTGGTCACTGAGCTTCAGAGCCATGTGGCTGCGATAGCTCAGCTGGGCAATGTTCTGCCCTTTCCAGAGGATCCGGTCACACCAGGCTGGAACACGACACTTCTCACTAAAACAGGGGGAAAATCACCATTTTCAGGCACAGAAACAACACTGGGAAGAACTCTGCTCACCCAGAGCTTTCCTCCCATAGCTGGAGCTCACTCTCTATCAAAGTGGCATTTTTAACAGTTTCTTCACATAGATATAAAAAGTTTTGAGTGTACAGTATAAGTAGACACTCTGAGTATCTACTAAGGTATCTCTAGCTCATGCTTTACTTGCCACTTCTTCAAAGGTGCAATTAACATACAAGAAATACTCAGGCATTTTTGACCATGAGAGCCATGAAAAATAAGAACTCAGGCTCTGCATTTAAAGTTTGCATTTATTGTTTTCACTGACAGCTGCACAGATTTGATTTCTGCACTTGCAGCTGAAGTTTCTGGTTTGCTTAGAGGAGCTGCTCTGTGTATAGAGCATTACAGGAATGATGGTTCTTGAAGGCTTTTGAAGAGGAGCACAGTTAATTTCACATCAACCCTGGCTGGTCCCATCTGAGCAGGTACAGCAGAGAGCAGCAAAAATGAGATCCTAAATATTTTGCTTGGGGGAAACCCCAACAAACTAAAAAAATAATTAAACTAGCTAAAAGGATTCATTAACTTTGTTAATAAATTACCTCTAAGAGGAAACCTAACAGGATTATTACTGGGAAAAAATATTAGGAATATCTGACAAATAGCTGTAGGAGAAAAACAAGGTAAATAGATGTAAACAGGAGATGAATTTTGGAGTGAAGGGAGAGAACCAGAAATAATTTCAGAACTGTTCCTATTTACAGCCATTAGACCTGCAATACGTTTTAGCCTTGTTTTTACTTCCCTCAGTGATAACATCAGCCATTTGTACATCACATCTGAGACAATCACTGTACCTTGTGTCCCAGTCATCACAGCCAGCATCATACTTGTATGTTGGCTGGAAAGAGATCTCTCCTTCTGTGAAGCCTTCAAAGGCTGCATTTGCCTTCATTTGCCTCTTCAGCTACAAAAGAAAAGATGAAAACCTTAATTTTAGATAATCTCAAGCACAATTTCCATATGGAGTAAAGGGAGACAATGAGCACAGAAAAAGCCAAGGAGTTGTGTGGCTTGTACCGAGCACCCTCAGCACCATGTGCAGGTGGGACAGCAGTACCTGGTCATACTGGCAAAGCTCTGGAAATGCTTTCTCCTCTACAAGCTGCTTCACTTTTGCCACATCCAGCTCCTCCAGACGGTAGTTGAGGTCCCCCAGCCACAGGATGACACTGAAAGAGAACATAAACCACAATGTGCAGAGGCCTGAAGCTGCCCCAGAGCTCAGCCATGGACAGCAGCTCCACTCTGCAGCTCTGGGGCTCTTCCCATCACAACCCCTCTGCTGAGCTGCTCTCATCAGGAATCACAACAGTGGAAACTTAAAAGAAAAGCTACCTTTTGTATTTTTGCCATTATTAATCACTTTGATGCTGTTATTGCTCCACAGTGACTGAATCCCACAGCTGGGAAAGTCAGTGCTTATTCCTGCCCCATCCCCACTTCAGGCTTGAGAATGAAACAAGGCTTGGGAGAGCATAAGGTGACAAGTGACACCCCTCTGCTGAGCTGCTCTCATCAGGAATAATAACAGTGGGAATTTAAAATAAAGAGAAGCTATCTTTTGTATTTTTGCCATTATTAATCACTGTTCTGCATGTTTGTCACTATTCCTTCATAACTGGTGTAGTTATTATTGTAGTTATTATTCCACAGTGACTGAATCCCACAGCTGGGGAAGTCAGTGCTTATTCCTGCCCCATCCCCACTCCAGGCTTGAGAATAAAACAAGGTTTGGGAAAGCATAACGTGACAAGTGACACCCCTCTGCTGAGCTGCTCTCATCAGGAATCACAACAGTGGAAACTTAAGAGAAAAGCTATCTTTTCTGGTTTTGCCATTATTTAGCACTGTTCTGCATGCTTGTCACCATCCCTTCATGACTGCTGCTGTTATTGCTCCACAGTGACTGAATCCCACAGCTGGGGAAGTCAGTGCTTATTCCTGCCCCATCCCCACTCCAGGCTTGAGAATAAAACAAGGTTTTGGGAGAGCATAAAGTGACAAGTGACCTGTCCAAACCAGGTAAAGCTTTTGTGGCCCCTCCAGCTGAGGTTTATGGCACTGGGCCCCCTCCTCACCCCCCAGCACATTCTCAGAGTGCTCCCTTGCACATCCCATCACTCCCACAGCCACAGGGGAAGCATACTCGTGCTTGCCAATAGTGAGAGGGGGCAGGTTTGGGTCAGACTGGCAGAACTGCATCCTGGAGCAGATGTCCTTGAAGTCCTGGTTCCTCCGCTCGTATTCCTCTGTGTGAGCTGCCAGGTGAGAGTTCACAATGCACACGCTGGTGTTGTGGAATTTAAACCTGATGGCAACACCACCTTTGTTACCCTGAAAGAGGAAGATGAAGATATTAATCAGAAGCTCCTACACAGCAGATGAGTTACTAGCAGTGGACAAACCAGAAGATTTTGAGGCAGAGTGCTTAATTCCAGAGGAAGGAATAGGCTGAAAATGCTAATTAGTGATTGCTTTGAACATTGGTGCACAGCTGGCAGTGCCCTGAGCTGGCATGGGGATAGGACTCTCTGCTTCTAGAATCAGCCCTTAGCTGGAGAAATAACCATGCATCCAAGGAGAGGGGCTCTTCCAAATCTCACCCCTTTTTATTTGCCATTCTTACCATCCTCCCCATGATTCCAGTCCCCACAGTCTCAACTTCCACCTCAGAGATGTTCAGAGCCAGTTCTGCCTTCACATACAGCAGGAGCATGATCCCCACCAGCCTCACAAGCTTCACCTGAAAAACACACCCAGTCCATTCCATGCTGCAGTGGAAGAGGTGTGCTGAGAGAAGGCACATCCATCCACAACATGGGTCACCAAAGAGGAAGTTTCAGGATCATCCAGGGCACAGGCCCCCAAGAGCACATTTGGAAGGAGCTGGGAGCAACAGGAAGGAGCTGGGAGCAGCATCAGTGAAGGAAGTTGAAGCCCAAAGCAAGAGCTACAGCACAGACACATGGGAGGAAATTCCCGTCAACAACTGAGACAAGAGATGAAGCAGACCTATGGAGCAGGAGCCAAAACAAAAGCAGTATTCCTACCAAAATACCTTCACAATTCATTCCACCACACACTGTAGGCAGACATGGAAGAAGGTACAGAACTTCCTATTCTCCTTCCCCAAGATAGCAGGAGCTCCCTTTAAGTAGGGAAGCCTGGCTCTGTTCCCCATCCTGCCCCTGCCTCACCACCTAAAAACCTGCACAGCCTCTGAAGACACAGCATTGGGAACAAGAGAAAGCAAAGGGAAAAGAGTGGGAAAAGTGGGAAACGATCCCACACTCAAACCTCCCCAAAAGCCACATTTACCTTTGCATATTTGGCATCTGGGTGAAGACTATCAGTTACAGCTTTAAACCATTCTTCTTCCTTCGGTGTGTCATTGAAAAAGAAGGCTTCTTTAGTCAGATCAAGCTCCTGGAAACTGTGTTAGAGGAAGGAACCCATGGATGCATGCACTTGTTTATAGCTCTCCAACCCCTTCTCTGGGAAAGAACTAAATCAGCTTATACTCACTAAATTCACAACTGAAAACTCAAATTTAGTTTCGCTGATTGTAGATGTATGTCAAATGTTAAGCTCAATTGCTGTCATTATTACATCAGATGGCATTTAGGATTTTGCAACACTGAGAGGCCAAACCCTACCAGACCAACAACCCTCACAGGCTGTGACACACCCACCCTGGAGCTGTGCATGCACTGCACCAGTGCCAACATTCCTGTGGTGTCCTGGCTGAGCTCCTCTGGGTGACAGACCCTCCTGCAGAGCCCAGGTCAGCGAGGGTGGCCGGGGACAGACACTCACCCCACACAGTAAATGTCTGGAGGCTCAGCATCACACCTCAGCCAGGGCTGCAGGCTCTCCGTGGGTGACTGCCCGTTCACGTTGTATGTGCCCACAAAAACCCTGCAAAGACAGTGACAGCACCCCAGAGCTGCAAACTGGGAGAGAAAACTCCCTGCAGAGCCCAGCAAACAGCACTGCTGTTAACCAGTTTGTTTATTCACCATATTAGGTTTAATAAATATAACCATATTATATTTAACCATAAATAACCATATTTATGGTTATATGTATATATATGTATATATATATTTATATATAACTAATATATAACTTATTCCTTATTCACCATATTATGTTTATTAACCATAAATAATGTTCTATATGACTAACGTGTTGCCAGGGAAAATTAAGAAAGGTGACATTGTTGAAATCTCTAAAATTATTATCCCAGGAAACAGCACAGCTATTAACCAGTTTGTTTATTAACCATATTATGTTTAATAAATATAACCATATTATATTTAACCATAAATAACCATATTTGTGGTTATATATATACACAACCATATATATATATATAACCATATATATATATATAACTAATATAGTTATATATAACTAATGTGTTGCCAGGGAAAATTAAGAAAGGTGACAAAGTTTAAATCCCTAAAATTATCTAACTACAGCTGCACCTTTACAGATGTATTTTAACAGAAGGACATGTTGTTATACACAAAGTGTTAAAGAAAAAACAGAAATAAAGCTTGAAATGATAAATTTCTGTGCAGTAGCAGCTTGAAATGATAAATTCGCAGACTGAGATGCATAAAATGATTTCAAACACAATAAAGTTTTGGTCCTAATTATGTACTTCACTCGAGCTCTTTCTTATGAGCTTGTTGGAACAACTACATGGATAAGCATTGGACAGAAATAGAGAGGGAAAAGGGTGGATGCATTTCCAGACACTGTCTAAAAAAACCACCAAAATAAAGTGATTTCAAAAAGGGCATTTCCTCCACAAGAACCATGAAGAATGAGACATGACTGAAATTCTGCTCTGCTCACATCTAAAGGTGGAAAGAAAACTGTTCTGGAAATTATGGATTATACTTTTCTACAGAATTTTCTGTTTGTGGGGACACGGGACGAAACAACAGATGAGTTATTCCGACAGTCTGTGCTCAGTTACAGCCCACAAAATAAGTTCTTCTCAGGAATGCTCATTACCTGTAGTTCTGGATGTGTGTGTAGGAGTCCTGCATTTGTAAAAGCTGGGATTTAACAATAGTATCTCGGAGCCCAAACTTTGGCTCTGATAAGATTGAGGCCTTGTTCGAAGCCATGACACGCGAGGCCCGGACCTGCTCCGTTCTCACTTCAGGCTTGGCTTTGTTTTGTCTGCAAATGAAAGCAAAACCACAGGTGAAGCCCAGGCTATCCCCACACCCTAACCAGCATATTTCTGCCACTGAGGCCTTAATTCACATTTTTCTGACTGTTCACTAAAGGCAGGTAACATTTGGGATAAGCCAAGAAGACTGAAAAGAGCATTTCTTAGCAGGGCTGAGATCTCCAGACAAAACCAGTTTAATTAACTAAAATAACAAATGCTTTTCACCATCCTGACGCAGCCTGTTGATGCAGAGCAGGCCTTACACCTGTAAAATGATACAAAAACTGAACATCTTCCCTGCTTACTGCAGCAAGGAGATGCAAATCTCATCTCCCTGTGCCTCAGCCAGGAATGAAGAGCTGTGTTTGTTTATAAAACCTTCTGCTGGAAATATTCCAACTCTGCCCAGAGTGGGTGGAGGTAGAGGTGGTTTTATTTTGTGTCTCCTGGCTCTGCAAACTCCTTTTGCAAAGGAATAATGCCCCAGCTTGGGAATTCCCAGCAGCAATGGGATGGTATAAATGTAAGGGCAGCATACCAGTGCCAAGGACAGCACATGGACAGACTCTGAATGATTTGCATCAGGGTCCACAAAGTCCTGGGAACTGGAAAATCAAACTGTAACATTTTAAGAGTGTATCTATGAGACACAGTGGCTCTAAGCCAAAGCTCTCTGAATTAAAAATAAACAATGCTAGCAGGTCCTGTCCCACTAAACAACCAAAATAGGCCCAAACAGGGAGGATTGTAGGGAGAGGGAGTGGAATGAAATTTCCACTAATGTTTTGACAGCAAGCTTATGCTGAACTTTTTTCTCTTTTAACTAAAACCTGCAAATTCTCATTTTAAAAAGCTGACAGCTTCTATAGAGTACCCCACCTCTGTGCACTGACCTGGGAGAGCTTCTATCAGTGCCGTCGTGGCTGCAGCTCTGACTGCCTGCAGCTTTTTTCCCATTTTGTTTGACACCTTCAGAGCCAACCACTTCTAGAGGAGAAAAGAACAAAAAAAACAACCAACAAAAAGTTTCACTTTAAACACAAAGTGTTCTTCCATTTATCAACATGCTTATGTAAACACTGGCAAAAAATCTGTGGGCAGAAAATAATTTAGATTTGTGTGTGGAAAAACAAAGTACCCCACAGTCTCTCTTGCAGCTATCTGACAGATTTAGCTTACTCTGACCCAAGTGTTGTGTGGTGATGCAGCAGAGGAAGGAACTACAGGAGCCACAGAGAGCAGCACCGTCCTCTGTGGGAGCACTTGCTGCTGCCTCTCCTTTACAGCTAAGCTGAAGCAGGACTTAACAGCACAAAATCCAGAGCTTTACCCCCAGGAATCTGAAAAATTTATGTTAATAGCAGATTTTTCCTTTCTGAAGCAAGACAGGAAGTACAAAGAAAGGGGGGGAAAGGGGAAAAAACCAAAACCCAGAGTTCCATTTAAAGGGTTTCTGCCTATCTTGCTGGGTATATCTGCAAATACCCAGCAAGGGACAGGTGTCAAGGGCCATCAAGAGTCACACCAGGGAGCCACTGAACCTCAGCAGAAACATCTGCCCCAAAGCAAACTGCACGTTCCTAAAAGAGTCACAGGGCTGCTACCACACAAATCGAACTAACCACAGCAGTGACACCAAACACATCACACTACCTTAGCAAAATCTGACCGGTCTTTCAGCACTTTGTTTCAGTTACAATATTCTGCTCCTACAAGTTGCAAAGTAACAGTTAAAAAAGAGGGTTCTGGGGGAGGGCTCTGTGTTTGAGATGCAAAACCAGCAATCTTAAAATCATGCTCCTCAGCACACAAATCTAAGGATGATGTAGAAATTGTTAAGACTGTTGGGTTCTAGGCATTCAGCTGAGCTTCTCCTCCAGTGAACACAACCCAGAAAAAATTAAGATGTTATTGCTGTCACAGAACATTCTGCAGAACACGAGCACACAACAGAAATAGAACTTGCAGTACTTCACCCAGGCCCTCGGGACACAAACCAGATGACAAGAAGTGGCCAAATTCTCAGCCTGGATAACCTCCTCTGCCCAGGAGCCTTCTGAGAATAGACTGTGTAAGAGGATTTATCAGAGCCTGGACACAGCAGAGCACATGACTGAAACCTCACTGCAGATCACACAGCTCAAGTCAAGCAGAACTGAGCAGGAGCACACAGAGATGCACTGGAAATGTGGGCATCACATTCCAGGGACACAGCAATTTCTCCATGGGTGTTGAGAGTTCAATTACTGCTCTTTGGATCTCTGCAGCCTCTCCCACTAACAGCCATGCAACATCCCTTGAGAGTCAGTGACAGGAACCAACCTGAACCTTCACCTCAATGGACAATGGTCACTTTTGTGCCAAGAAAAGAGCAGATTCCTTTTAGGCTTTACTACCTACATGGGTCCATGCCACTCACCATTGTGCAGAAGGCATTACTGCAGAATGGAAAGGTATGTGACCCTGCTGCTGTCACAACTCCTGCCTGATCCAAAGATCAGAGTTACATCACACCTCACATTCTAACCGATGGGCAGAAATCAGCTTTAGGTAGGATTCTCCTAAGAAAGAGATTAGCTTTGGAAAAAGGCTGTTTCCTTTAGATATGTTTATACCTAGCCACAGATTTCTGTAGCCAGAGGAATCTATATGGTAGCACTCTGAAGTGGAATGACCTTGTTCGATAATTGAACTGAGCACAGAAATGCAGAGCAACATGCAGAGATTACAGGAGGTCTCCATTGCACAAGATTTGCAGTTAAATGAGATCCAAGCAGTAATAAAGGCTTTAATACTAAATATGTGCAGTGATATTACAGAACAGCAGGAAAACGTATCGTATCTCCTGGATAAACAGGATTCATGCTTAGCATCCAAAGAGGGGAATTAGATTAGCCTTTCATGCAACCAGAGCAGCAGAGTACAACAAAACGCCAACATTCGGGTTCTGAACCCCACACTGACTTCCAGGAACTGCCTTAGCTCTGAACCTTCGCAAAGCGGGAAACCACCGAGCCCGGGGAGCGGCGGGGCCAGCGGAGGAGGCGCCGGAAGAGCCGGCGGAGCCGACACGGGCGCAGGGGCGGGCACCGGGCGGGCACCGGGCGGCGAAACCAGCGGAGCCCCGGCGGTCAGTGCCCAGCAGCAGCTCCGAGCCCGCTGCCCGCGGCGGAGCTGCTCCAGAGCGGTCCCGGAGCTGCCCCAGAGCGGCCCCGGAGCTGCCCCAGAGCGGCCCCGGAGCTGCCCCAGAGCGGTCCCGGAGCTGCCCCAGAGCGGTCCCGGAGCTGCCCCAGAGCGGTCCCGGAGCTGGCCCAGAGCCGCCTCCCGGCCCCGGCCGCGCCGCGGAGCTCCGGCAGCACCGGGCGGGCACTCAGCCCTGCCCCGGCCGCGCCTCCCCGCCCAGACAGACAGACGGACACACAGACCCACCCCGGCGGGTCCCCGCGCTCACCTCGGCGGGGCCGCCCGCCCGCGGACATCGCCGCAGCTCGGTGCCCCGGCCCCGGCCCCGGCCCGGCCCCAGCGCCCGCCCCAGCCCGCCCCGATCCGCCCCCGGCAGCCGCAGCCGCGCCCGCCCGGGCTCGGGCCCGCGGAGCCGCCGCTGCCTCGGGCCCCGGAACACCGAGCGTCGCTGCCGGGGTGCCCACGGCCGGGAATGGAGAGCCACGGCAGCGCTGAACGAGTTCCAGCAGGGAGAGGCCGGCCCCGCTCCTCCACACGCGGGAGGGACGGACGGACGGACGGACAGACGCCGTAGCTGCACCCGAAGGGACCCGAGCCATCCACAGGGAGCTCGTACCTGCGCTGCACCTGCTGAGCTCCTGCAGGAAGGTGCGCGTGTGGGAGCCGAAGGGCAGCTGCACTGTGAGCCGATCGTCCGCTGAGCCCATCTGCACCGTCACGTCCGAGCCTGCGGACACCGGGAGAGAAAACTCCGGTGGGTCGTGCTGACAAACCTGAGAGCGTCTCCTGACAAACCTTCCCAAACTGAGCTTGTCTCATGACAAACTTTCCCAAACTGAGCGTGTCTCCTGACAAACCTTCCCGAACTGAGCGTGTCTCCTGCCTAACCTTCCCAAACTGAGCTTGTCTCATGACAAACTTTCCCAAACTGAGCTCTGCCACAGTCTGTGTGCACATGCACGCAGCCCTTGGCAACATCTCCCCGTGCCTTCTTACCATCTTGCTTTCCAAAGTTTTACGTGAGAATGCCGCTTAAAATATAAAAATTATAATTTATAATATTTTTATTCTGCTTGTTCAGGGATAATAATGAATCCTCCAGCAGCAGTTTAAAGACATATGGAAAATTAGTTCCCTTTGTTGAATGGGGCTGGCAATGCTCATTAGCAGCAGGTAAAAATGGCCAACAGCATGGAAACTGCCCCAGCAGGGCACAAGCCCTCCCCAGTCACCTCCTCTGGGGCCAAGAACCCCCCAGTCCTGCCCCAGAGCTGGCCCAGGCCCCAGAGCACCTGTAATGCAGGACTAAAGCAACCACAAAACTCACCAATGACGTGAAGGTCACTGTCCAGTACAACTGCAAAAGTAAGACAAAGTTCAGTTGAAAGCTAAAACGACGGATTTGCCAACCACACTGATCCTTCTCCAAACTCCAAATATTCCCTGCAGGAACAGGGGCAGGCAGAACAAACCTGGGGGCAGGGGCTGTGGCTGGGGCCTGGTGGGACAGAAGCACTCTGCTCCTCACAGGGCCCTGCCAGAAATGCCATGTGGTGCACAACTTCCACCAAAGATAACAAACTTGAAAAACGTGAAGGCAGAATAGGTTGCAAATTTCAGGAAGCAGGACAGCAGAATAAATTGCAAATTTCAGGAAGCAGGAGAGCAGAATATGGACACCAAACCCCTTCATCCCAGTCTTTGGGACTGACAGTGTGTCAGTACCTTCTTCCACGGCAAACTCATCAGTGATGGGGATCACTCTCTCCAGCCAGACGTCCTCAGCTGTGATGGCCATCCGCCGGTGGGTGTACACATAGATCCTGCAGGCACAGGGCAGCACGGGGGCAGAGCCTCCTCAGCTCTGCGTGTCTGACAAAGGCAAACCCACACCCATCCCACCCCGCAGCACCGGCTCGCACAGCCCCGTGCAAATCCCAAACCGACTCCTGAGCTCAGTGCCCACCCACCTGCTCCCCCATCGCTTAAATAATGCGTCTGCAGGGCGGAGCAGCTCATGGGGCTTCTCTCTGAGCGCCCATAGCACCAAAGCACCATGTTCAAACTGGACCGCAGCCCTTGGGATGGGAAGGGGATCTCACGAGGCTCCCCTGAGCTCTCTGGGTGCTTTCCCTGCCCGCCCCATGCTCCGGTACCCACGCGTGGTGCCCGCGGCACTCCACCAGGCCCAGCAGCCGGCTCTCCACGCTGTCCCCCGAGGGCAGCAGCGCCTGCACAGCCTGGGCCGCGGGTCAAGGAACCGTGGGGCAGCAACGGGAGCGGGGACGCGGCGGGGAGAGCGGAGATCGGGGCGGGGACCGGCGGGAGGGAGCGGGGACGGAGCGGAGGGAGCGGGGATGGAGCGAGGGGAACGGGGATGGAACGGAGGGAGCGAGGGGAACGGGGATGGAACGGAGGAAGCGGGGATGGAGCGAGGGGAACGGGGATGGAGCGGAGGGAGCGGGGATGGAGTGGAGGGAACGGGGATGGAGCGGAGGGAACTACGGGGACTGCGGGAGGGAGCAGCGGCAGCAAACAGAAGGGAGGGAATGGAGACAGCCCGGAGCTGGGAGCGATGGAGACAGCCCGGAGGGAGCCGCGGGGACAGCCTGGAACTGGGGGCAACGGGAACGGCGGGGGGGAGCAGCGGCAGCAAACGGGAGGGAGGGGACGGGGCCAGCCCGGAGCTGGGAGCGATGGGGGCTGCCCGGAGTGAGCCACGGGGAGGACAGGCCGGAGCTGGGAGCAACGGGGACAGCCCGGAGTGAGCCACGGGGACAGGCCGGAGCTGGGAGCAACGGGGACAGCGGGAAGGAGCAGCGGCAGCAAACGGGAGGGAGGGGACGGGGCCAGCCCGGAGCTGGGAGCTACGGGGACAGCCTGGAGCTGGGAGCGATGGGGGCAGCCCGGAGGGAGCCACGGGGAGGACAGGCCGGAGCTGGGAGCGATGGGGACAGCGGGAGGAAGCAGCGGCAGCGAACGGGAGGGAGGGGACGGGGCCAGCCCGGAGCTGGCAGCGCGGCAGCACCGCCACCGCGGCGCCGATGGAAGGATACGATCCGGCAGGTCGCCCCCGCCGCCAGGCTCTCCTGGATGGCCACCGACTGGTCCATGGCCGGCAGCCGGAGCCTGTCCCGGCCGCTGCGCGCTCGGCGCTGGCGCAACGCGATGAGCGCGGCTCCCCCCCCGCCCCGGGGCCGCCCCCGCCGCCGCTCCGGTATCGCCCCGGGAGCGGCCGGAAATAACGGGGAGCACCGGCGGGAGCGGCCTGGCCCGGCACGGACGGCGGCCGGGCGGGCTCTGCGCGGAGGGATGCGGAGCACGGGGGAGGCACGGCACGGCACGGCACGGCCCGAAGGCGGGCGGCCCCTCCCGGAAGGAAAGGGGGACTGAGAGGGGGAACGCTGGGCTCGGCAGGCATGGGAAAGGATCATTTCCACGGAAAAGCGAGAGATGCTCTTGGTTTTAGTAACCCCTTGAATTGTCTTTTTAGTAGCGCCTTGAATTATCTTTTTAGTAGCGCCTTGTATTAATTTTTTAGTAGCCCCTTGAATTTTATTTTCTTTTTTGTTGAATATCAAGACGGCCCAGCACAAAGCCGTTATTCAAATTAATTAATGCGGAGTGTGGGAGTAAGTGCTGTCAAATACCACCAGAGCTTTCTGCACTGTCCAGGCGTGTGTAGCTCCTTCCACGGATGCAGATCGAAAGCCAGGGGAAACCCGAGTGGTGTTGGTCAGTGACAGCTCTGCAGCACTTCCCCCTAATCCAGAAGCGGGTGAGTCCCACTTCTCTGCTCACCAAAGCACAAGAGAACAGCCTGAAAACGCTGCTCCGAGCCCCAAACCTTCCAAGAATTGTGGTGCCGGGCTGTGCTTTTGAGACAGAACAACCCTTGACGTGGATACACTGACACTGCAACAAGCTAAACACACACCCAAAGGCTGAGCTGCGGTTTCACTGTGCCAGAACAGGCTCTGCAGCGTGGGAAGGGCCGGCTGTGGTAGAATGACGTGGGGTTTTTTTTTTTTATTTCATCCACCCCGTTAGGGCTGGCGCTGCTCCACGAGGGCCAGCGCCGCTGATTCTCCTTGCTGGGAAAGCACACGAGGCTCCAAGGGCTCAGACCCACCCAGCCCAGCTCTGCCGCCCTCCCACAGGTCACACTGTGTTCAGCCACACTCCACACACAGCACCAAAGGTGGCTGACACAAAGAGCTTTTAATATTTTGCGATGTTTTCTCCAAGGAGCCAGCGGCAGGGAACAGCACCACAGGTATTTCAGCCTGGCCATGCTCTGTGTGCTCACCTCTGGGCTCAGCTTCAGCAGCAGAGAGCCACAGATGTGAAACAGAACCATCTAAAACTTGAAGTGCTTTTTAGATTAATCCCACTTCCCTGCCTGAGGCTGGGGGATGAAACACAAAGTCGCTGTTTTACATACACAGGCAAGAAGGATTTCACTTTAGAGCTGTCAGAGGGGTGCAGGGAGATGTGCCACAAGCAGGTCATTGATTAGAGCAGTGCTTCAGTCAATGCAGGATTTCGGGGGTTTTAAGGAGGCCTTAAACCTCCTTTAAGGAGGCCTAAAACCCTCTTGTTCCAGCTCCTGAAGCCCCCCATTCCAGCATCCACAATTAGCTTGCAGGTCTCTCAAACCTACAGGATTTGGGCAGGGTAGGGTAGAACCCCTTGGTGTAGATTTCTAGGTGGAAGATGAAGTGCTTTTCCTCTGGGAAAAGGGGGAATCTTGTTTTCAAGTTCTTAAACTTTACGGAAATGCCAGGGCTCACCCATGCTGGGGTGGTGCAGGATGCAGAGCGCAGCTTAAGGGGGGGTTTGGGATCAGCAGCAGGGTTCTGTGGGCCTGATGGAGGATTTAGGATCAACAGCAGGGTCCCATGCAAAGTGACCTTCAAGGGTCTAATGAGGGGTTTGGGATCAGCAGCAGGGTCCCATGGGCCTGATGGAGGATTTAGGATCAGCAGCAGGGTCCTATGTAAAGTGACCCTCAAGGGTTTAAGGAACGTTTAGGATCAGCAGCAGGGTCCTATGCAGGGTGAGCAAAGTTGCCCCCAAGGATGTGCAGCTGCCCATGAGCAGATGCAGAGGGCTCAGACACCCTGTTGGTGGCACAGGGACAGCACAGAGGGTGTTTGCTAGCAGCCTTGGCTGAGGGCAGAGAGCAGCAGGTCCTACTGATCCTACAGGAGAGGCTGCAGGGCTGCCTGGCCGCTGCCTACCCCCAGAGGGAAATGAAGACCCTGAAATTCAGGAGGAGAACCACCCCACATGCCATGAGCTGCAGGAGTGGGGCCAGTGCTGCCTGCCCAGCGCTGTTGAGGTGAACTTTGCCATCCAGTTTCAGACAGCTGCCCTTTGGGGTGGCTGGGCAGCACTCCTGGTAGCAGGCAGCCTTCACCCCAGCAGCACAGGCTGGTTTGGCAGCCTTGCAGGCTCTGCTGCATCCTGCCATGTAATTCAAGCCCATCTTCTTCATCTGGAAGGAGAGAGACATTAGCCTGGGGGTCATGCCTTTGGTGTTGGCATTACAGGAGCACAATGCTGTGCTGCCCCAGGCCATACCTCACAGAAGTCCTGTCCCAAAATGCATCTAGTGGTGGTTTTCCTGCCTTTGAAACACTGGTCACCACGACAGGAAAATGCTGCGCACACTTTGCCCTGTGAGAGAAAGGACAGGGAGATGCCATCTGCCCATCAGGACAAAAACTGCATTTAGGACAGCCCTGGGCTCCTCTCCACCCCCCTCTGCTCTGCTGGTTTTTGTGCTATCAGGCATTTGAGATCCAGAGATAAAGGAGTATTCTGAAACTGCAAGAAACTTCTGAAAGACCAGCAGAGCAAGCAAGTTTCAAGCCTCTTTTTCCTTCCTCTTAGGAGGGCTCTGCAGAGATAAGCTCCTTCCCCTCCTCTAGGCTCACTGCAGAGCCCAGTGGGGTCTCACCCTCCTGCAGCTGCAGGAAGGCTCATTCATCCCATGGCCAGATTAAACTGGTGTGAGTGCTGCTCTGGGGAGCAAACCTGATGGAGAGAAGGCTCATCCATCCTATAGTCAGATCAAACTGCCTGAACTGGTGCTCCTGGGGAACAGGACTGATGGGCAGGGACAAGGCCCAACGCACAGGGCTCCTTATGGGCTCCTTACTTCCAGTAAATACTCATTCTAGTACTCATTCCAATACTCATTCGGGATTTGTTGCCCTTTCGGAGTCAGCATTTAGCCCAAAAATCAAATGGAGAAAGGACATTTTCCTGTCGCCTGGCTCAGGGGTGAACTCAGCCACCCCAGCAGCCCGAGCCCCACGGGTGCAGCCCCAGGCCCATGGGTGCAGCAGGGGGTGCAGCATGGAGCCCTGCAGCCCCAGCCCCACGGGTGCAGCCCCAGCCCCACGGGTGCAGCCCCAGCCCCACGGGTGCAGCTCAGACCCACGGGTGCAGCCTCAGGCCCACGGGTGCAGCTCAAAATCATGGGTGCAGCCCACACCCATGGGTGCAGCCTCAGGCCCATGGGTGCAGCCCCAGCCCCACGGGTGCAGCAGGGGGTGCAGCATGGAGCCTTGCAGCCCCAGAACCACGGGTGCAGCCCCAGGCCCACGGGTGCAGCTCAGACCCACGGGTGCAGCCTCAGGCCCACGGGTGCAGCCTCAGGCCCACGGGTGCAGCCTCAGCCCCACGGGTGCAGCCCAGCCCCATGGGTGCAGCTCAAAATCATGGGTGCAGCCCCAGCCCCACGGGTGCAGCAGGGGGTGCAGCATGGAGCCCTGCAGCCCCAGACCCATGGGTGCAGCCCAGCCCCACGGGTGCAGCAGCCTCTCCTGCTGGGTACCTACATTCTGGGGGGGAGCCCGGGGGGCGCTGCTGGCGCTGCTGGTGGTTGTCAGTGGCACTGGGGTGGTGGTGGTGGTGGGTGCCAGGTCACCTGCAGACACACACGAGGAGCCCTGTGAGGCTGGCACAGCCCACGCAGAGCCAGGGCCACCCTGGCCCTCACCCAAGCACAGGGTGACCCCAAAAGAGAGGCAGAAGCGCCCACAGCCCCTCTGGGTTGTGCCCACCAGGATGCAGCAGAACAAAGCTGGGCCGTACCGTAGGCGGTGGCGTTGAGCTGCAGGCAGAGAGGGCCAGCACAGCACTCGAGGGCACAGGGCTGCCTGCTGCTGTTGGTGCTGCAGGGCTCCGTGCTGCACCCCCCGCTGCAGCCCGCCGTGTAGTTGGTGCTGGAGAAACGGTAGAGCTGCAAGGAAAGGGCAGAGCAAAGGGTAAAGTGAGTATGGAGAGGGGCTGCCATAAAAAAAAAAAACAGAAATAACTGCCAGGCTGTCAGAGAGAAAAGGGAGATGGAGACAGATCTGACAGAGCAGTGCGGGTTGCTGAGGTTTTCCCTGCTGCAGCCCCTGGCAGCTCGTACCTGGCAGTGAGTCTGGTTATGGCAGGTGGCTGTTGTGTTGGCATGGGCTCCATCCTGGTAGCACCTCTCTCCTGAGCACTGAAAGCTCTGGCAGGTTTGCTGGAGGGACACCAGGGTGTCACTGCAGGGCTGTCCCCAGCCACAGGGGCCACCCCCACCTGGCCACCCTCTGGGCTCCCTCCCACCACAGGAGATGCTCCCATGGCCCCCCTGTGACCAACCAGCTGGGCAGGTGACACTGTCCATGGGGCTACAACAGCCCAGCCATGCCCCTCTTTCCATCCCTTGCCTTACCATGGTCTCCTCTGCTCCCTCCATAGAGCTGTTGGTGGCCACCAGAGAGGCATTGGCCACCACGGTGTCATTGCTGGTGACCACCACCACTGAGCTGTTCCTGGTGGCTGCCGGGGCCTCCTTGGTAGTTGCCACCACCACCATGGCATTCTTGGTGGCTGCTGAGGTGTTCTTGGTGGCCATGGTCACCATTGAGGTGTTCCTGGTGGCTGCTGAAGCCTCCTTGGTAGTTGCCACCACCACCATGGCATTCTTTGGGGCTGCCAAGGTGTTCTTGATGGCCATGGTCACCACTGAGCTGTTCTTGGTGGCCAGGGTCACCACTGGGGTGTCCTTGGTGGCCATGGTCACCACTGGGGTGTCGTTGGTGGTTGCCAAAGCGTTCTTGGTGGCCCTGACCACCACCAAGTTGCTCTTGGTGGACGTCGAGGCCTCCTCGGTAGTCACCACCGCCATGGCATTCCTGGTGGTTGCTGAGGTGTCCTTGGTGGCTGCCAACGCGTTCTTGGTGGCCGCAGAGGTGTTGGCAGTGGCCACCACTGCAGCATTCTTGGTGGTGGCCACCACCATGGCATTCTGGGTGGCCACTGAAGGGTTCCTGGTGGTCACAGCCACCTTCTTGGTGGTCACTGCTCCTACCAAGGCTTTCCTGGTGGCTGCTGAGGTGTCCTTGGTGGCCATCACAGCTGTGCTGTGCGCTGGAAAACAAAAAGCTCCTGCTTGGTGAAGGAGACACCAAGGAAGGCACAACATGCTCAGCAAGCCCCGTGTCCCTTCCTGAGCCATGGCAGGGTCCAGAGGGACCTGTGGGAAGCATCTGTCACACTGTGGCCAGGAGGTGAAATGGAAAATGACCACAGGGTGTCCCCAAGAGGGTTCACTTGCAGCCACCAATGGGGCAGCAGGGGAAGCAGGTGAGGGCCAGCAGCCAGCACAGCAGCACTGTGTGGGTGTCACAACAGCCTCTCCCTCCCACTTCCAGCCATTCTGCCTGGGAAGGACAGGTTTTATGGGAAAATGTTCCTCACCCATCCTGCAGCCCTGTCCTACAGAGCACAGCCTGGAGAGGACAGGCACAAAGCCATCACTCTGCCTGTGCCCCACGCCCTGCAGCACCCCAGATTTGCCCTTGGGTGCAGAACTCACCTGTTGTGGCAGGAGAGCCCTGAAGAGAGAGTTGCAGAGCCAAGATGCAGAGCAGGAGGCCTGGAATGGAGTGGGAATGCCTGAGAGCACCGCAGAGAGCACTGCTGTCTGCCTTACCCACCCAGCAGCACAGGCAGCCCATCCTGGAACAGACCACAAGGGATGCTCCTCCACCTCCCCAAAGCCCCAGGTGAGCTCAGGGAGGCTTCTGGCACAGCCCCAACAGCTGGGGCAGGGATGGGGGACAGACAGACAGACAGACAGACAGACAGACTGTGCGGACACAGCCCCCTTACCTCGAGTGGGGGGCACGAGCCATCGGTGTCCAGCCATCCTCATCCTCCAGCAGCTGCACCCGGAGCTGGCAGGGGCAGAGGGGTCAGAGCTCACCCAGGTGCAGGGGGGACAGCCCAGGACAGCTCTGTGCCCAGCCCAGGACAGCTCTGTGCTGTCCCTGCAGTGCCCAGCCCCAGGACAGCTCTGTGCCCAGCCCCAGGACAGCTCTGTGCCCAGCCCCAGGACAGCTCTGTGCTGTCCCTGCAGTGCCCAGCCCCAGGACAGCTCTGTGCCCAGCCCCAGGACAGCTCTGTGCCCAGCCCCAGGACAGCTCTGTGCTGTCCCTGCCGTGCTCAGCCCCTCCTGGAGGCTCCCCAATCCCCCGTGGCTGCTGACGGGGATCGGGAGCTCTGTGTGTGCTGTTGGTGTGGCAACAACTCCCTGGGGTCACAGCCCTGCAGGCAGCTGCCACCAGCAGGGCTCAGGGTGACACAGGGAAAAGTGGAGATGTCACCTGGCTCTCCATCCTCTATTTGCATTCCAAATGTTGAGCTGCTTTGCTAAGGAAATGGTGGAGGTGCGACCCCAAACAGGCTCCAAAGCCAAATTCTCCAAGGAGGATGGTAATGCTCCCCTCCTGTTTTATGATTTAGGCTGAATCATCATTCCCCCAGGACCTGGAGGGGCTGAAGCTCAATCAGAGACCTCCAAGGCTTCAGAAAGAGCCAGCTGGCACCTCACCCTGCAAACCAGCCCAGAACAGCTCTGGACATCCACACTGAGCCCAGGGCAGCAAGGAACCAACATCTGACACAGCCTCATCCCAGGACAAGCTTCCCCCCAGGCAGGGAAATAGCCCACAGCACTGACTCACCTGTCTGCTGCTCCCGAAGCCCCAGCACACCTCAGGCACTGCCAGCACCTCTGAGCAGCTGCTGTGGCACAGCCCCACCCCTGGCACCCCAGGGAAGGGTCACATGCAGCTCCACAGGGACAGGGGCACAAATGTCCCTGCACAGCAGTGGGGAAAGGGCTTGTGAGGTGGACATGTCACCCCAAGGGCTTGTGAGGCTGGACATTGTCACAGACATCTTTTATGAAAAATCTTTTCTTTAAGATTTTTCCTCCTGAGAAGCTGAGAGGCCTCAGGAACAAAATGTAAACATTGATTATCTGCTGCTGTGGAATGCAACAGGTGGATCTTTGATTAGCCCATGTTAGTTGTTTCTAATTAATGGCCAACCATAGTGAGCTGGCTTGGACAGAGTCTGAGCCACAAACCTTTGTTATCATTCTTTCCTATTCTATTCTTAGCTAGCCTTCTGATGAAATCCTTTCTTCTATTTTTCGAGTATGGTTTCAATATAATATATATCATAAAATAATAAATCAAGCCTTCTGAAACATGGAGTCAAATGCTCATCCCTTCCCTCATCCTCACACCCCTGTGAACAGCCACAGGACATGTCACACCAAGGGCTTGTGAGGCTGGACTTGTCACACAAGCCACCTCTGCACTCAGGGGACTGGGGGACACAAGTGCCACTGCCACACCTGATGTGTGTGAGTGGCCTCTGCACAGAGGGGCTGCAGGTTCTGAGGCATCATGAATCCATGGGGTAGGTACAGACACCTCCAATGTGACACCAGGGGACAAGGATGCTCCTGAAGCCACAACAGGCATCTCTAAACACAGTCTCTGTTCCCATCTCCATCCTCCTGCACACAAATGACCAACCAGGACATTCAAGCCAACAGCAGTGCCATAGAAATCACCCAGAGCCAAACCTGAGGCTCAGTTGGCAGTTCTCAGAAAAAAACCAATGGCCAAAGCTCCCCAGGGACATAAACCCAAGGTAAAAACAGTTCTGTAAGCCAGGTGAGCTTGTTTTTTAAAGAAAACCATAAGTTCACACCAAGATCTAGAAATAGGACCAGTACCTGTCAGCACACAGTGTCCATGTGCTTCAGTCAACCCTCACCATAAACATTTCCAGCAGAGTGGAAATGAGAGAAGGAATTCTTTCTGACAGCTGTATAAAAAGCATTTTAAACACACTGCAATCAAAACTCTTCCTTCCAGCATATGAAAGAAGACAAGACTCTCAACACTTCCTAAATTACAATGACTTTATTTTTCAAGGTATTTTTTAATATAAAACAAGTCACAAGTCTAAGTGGCTTACTAGAAAGTGACTCTATAAAGTATTCTTGAAATCTATGTTCATGCACATACAAAATGCAAATGAAGAAGTCAAAGCTGCTGCCAGATCCACTCTCTCTGCAGATGTGGTGGGATCCTTCACCTGGGGGCAGCTACAGCAGCCCTTGGCGCTTCAGGTCTTCGTAGGTCTTTTTATTCACCACGTTCCCACTGGAATCCTCATATTCCTCCTGGAACAGAACCAACAGTTTAGAGACTCAAATGTTAGCTCCAAGAGCAGTCACTGACCATGAGCACCCTGCCAGAACTTCTGTGCAGGAAGGCAGGCAGTGGATCTGCCAGCAGGTGCTGGGAGAAGAGCTCAGCCAGGGCCAGAGTTGTTACAGGGTGTGCTACAGATTTTAGTTCCCACTTTTCCCTGCACCCTGTTGAAAAATGGCTTTGGAACAGAAGTTTATGAAAAGGCACCAGGACACTGGAACAAGGGGTTCCCATGGACACAGGAGGGGAGACACTGAATGCCTCTCACTGCTCACCTCTGTATCAGGCTGCCACCTCTCTGAAGCCTTCTGCTGTTTCAGCTTTGCCCACACTGCAAACACAAAATCAAACAGCATCTATGTCACTTCCCTTGAGATAGTGGCTTCTAAAAAACACACACATGAGCTTTTTTCCTTCCCTTTTAAACCCAGGAATGTATCTAACATCCATTACAAAGGATGGATGTTATAATCCATCATTCCACTGTACTATCATTCCACTGTGCTTACTGAAAGGCACTGAGCTGCAGCAAACAAGAACTCAAATGGATTTCTGGGATGGGACACGAGACCAAGGTCCAAAGCCACCCTTTCAGAAAAGGTGGTGCTCTTTAACATGTTCCCTGCCCTGCCATCACTACTTACATGAGACTGCATCCTCAATCTGTGTGACATTGGCAAAGTGAGCTGTGTTGGGGATGCCCAGGCACCGCATGCCGTGGGCATGTCTCCACTCCTGGGGAAGGGATGGGATCAGTGTGAGAGGGAACACCACAAGACATTAACATCTGAACATCTGAACAGGGTGAAAGACATACTATCACAGTACAAATCCACCAGTCCCACCATTTCTGGGTTCTGTTGCATTGCCCTGCAGCACAAGCTCAGACCCACGTGGCAAAAATGCTGCTCAGGGACCCCAGGGACTCATTACAATGCAAGAATGAATGCAGCAGGGCTGCCACTTACTGCAAAGTGCCTCTGGAAAGCCTTGGGCCCTCGGTAGGTGTAGTTACCACAGATCTCACAGTTGTAGTTGATGTTCAGTCCATGGAGTTTATACAACCAGTATGGGATGGGCTGGAGAAAGGAGACAGCAGGATTAGGTCACTTGGCAAAGAAACTCAGAGAAGCAGAGTGGAGTCAGTGACCTGTCCCACTTCTCCAGGCCTGCTAAGTCTCAGTTACCTTCCCATCCCAGCCAAGAGGCAGATTTTTAGGATTATAAATGATTTCATTTTCTTCATCTTCACTCTCACTCTCGCTGATCTGCTCCTCCTCCTCCTCCTCTCTCTCCTCCCCTGTCCGTGCCTGCTTGCGCTGCACGTTCTCGTGGGTGAGGTGTCTTTGCTCCTGCAGGGGGAGAAAGCAAGGGATTGTCCACACACCACGGCAGCAAAAAGTCAGGCAAAAAGTCACTCGTGCAGCCAAAAACTCCCTCAGTGCACAGAGGGAGGAAACAAGACCAGTGTGAAGCAGCGAATTCCCACCTTACCGAGCCAAACAGTTTCAGTTTTTAGTACTCTGACATTTGCTATTTGTAAAGAATGAAACCTTGTATCACCTATTAGCACTTCCAATGTTACCACAGCAGCAGCCACTCCCCTGAAAACAATCCCCCAAAACTAAACACAAGGAGCAAGGCAGATCCAGTAAAGGTTTGCAGTGCTGTATGACTTTTGCACAAAACAGGTGTGGTGCAGAACACTGATGTGATGTGCCTATGAAAGCACCATGTAAAGATAAGGACAATGTTCCAGCCACTATTTGACAGCTCTAAAATAAAAAAGCTTAAAAATAAAATAAAATCCTTACCCCAAGAACTTCCACGTACTCATAAATCTGAGCTTCCAGGAATGCAAGATCTTTATTTCTTTCAGTGTCCCTGAAAGAGATGAGGATATCTTCATTAAACACACAAGTTCAGCTCTGGTACCTTCTGTTTGGTTCAGCACAAAAAGCTTTTAATATCCAACAAGAGTGGTGACTATAGAACACTCCTCATCCAAGAGCAGAGAACATTGCCAGCCTCAGAATGACCTCTGAGAACTCACCTTTTGCTTCCTTTTGTCTTTGGATTCTTAGCAAACAAGGAAGGATCAAGTGCTTCCAGGGATTTGCCTTTGGTGCTAAAGAGCCTCTGAGCACGTTCCTCCAGAGTCCTGCAGAGAAGCAGGGAAGGGATGAGTCTAGATTGCAGTTTTACATTTCCTGAGATGCAATAAAAATCTAAATGTAGCTTTTAGGAAACCATGAGATTAATTTTATCTTTGTCTTCATTAAAGTCAAAGTCTACTGTACCAGAGACAGGACCAGTTAAAAGCAGCAGATCCCACTGCTTGGTTCTTAAAGTTTTATCTTTCAAACATCTCTAAGGTAATTCTAGTACAACAGAGATAACCACACAAGTATCCCAGACAGAAATGTGATACAGGAACACCCCAGAAACTGAAGGGAACTCTACAAAATTACACCTTACCCGCCACACTTCAGCCCCAGAGCCAGCAAAGCTGATTTTAATCTGTCCAGTCCCAGGGAGGCCAATTCCTGTTCAAATAAATAAACCACTGTAAGAGACAAGCTGTTCAACACATACAATATGGATATAGCCCACTTTATCTTATTAAATAGCTTATTAAATATAGCTAAATATATCTATTAACTTATTAATGAAGAAAAAACCCTGATGAACAGTGTTTTAGAAAGGACTGTCAACACTGTAGCCCTGCTCCCAGGAAAATGAGGAATGTGACAAATCTAACCAGGTCTTTCAAGTTACACCCCCAATGGGAGAAATCACATCATCAAGCACCATCAAAGTTTTACCCAGGAAGCACAGAGCCAGGGACAGAAACACAGCACTAAAAGTACACAAAAAACCCAAATCACTGAACTTCCATCTGCTCAAAATGTGGTAGTATGTGCAGAGCACTGGAAAATTAATTACCTCCCAGGAGGAGAAGGCTGAGAGGTCCAGGTGGGCACCAGCATGGGTGAGGGCACTGCTGGTTTCTTTCTGCCAAAAAAAAAAAACACATGCAAGAGCTGCACAACAAACTACAACACTTCTGGACATAGAACATTTTAATCTCTAGTAAAGCAGTTCATTTCACAGAGAAAAATGCTCTTAATAAACTACAAATGGAGCAGTAGTGAAGATACAAAATAAGCTAATCTGAAACAATGCTTGTTTCAAACCAGTTATGCTGGGTTTTAAATTCAGGCCAGTATGAATTTAAACACAGCCATGGTGCCCCCAGCACAAATGACTCCCACAGCCCCTCCCAAGCACAGAACATCCCCCAGGCCCAGCTGCTCACCGGCCAGCCCGGGAATGTGCCATTCTCCCACTTCTTCTCAAACTCCGTCTGGATTTTCCCAAAAAGTTCATTCTGGTCCAGCAATGGCTTCACTCGGTCTGTGTAATCCTGCAGGTACTCAAGGAGCATTTCCAGATACCTGGCAGGGGAATCACGAGCACAGGAAATTCACTGTCACCCTCTCAGCACAGCTTTGGACAGGCACCACCCTCCAGTGCTGCACAGGGACGTGAACAAGGTCAGGCCAGATTTCCACACAGGATTTTCTTGACATAACAGTTCCAAGGGTATATTAAAGCTCTTCCTCTGAGCTAAATGTGCCTCTCCACATCTCTGCTGCACTGCAAGTTTGCTTGGGGCTCAGACATATGATTGAGCTGAGGTACCCAATCTATGTGAGTTAAATTTGACTGTTAATTATAATCTCTGGACACTTCAGAAGTAAATTCCTTCTCACCAGGAATTCCTTCTCACCAGTAAATTCCTTCTCACAAGGCAAACAGGCTCACCTCTTATATTCAGCATTTTTCCTCTCCTTGGGAATATCGAAGAGTTGATCAAATGAGGATAAGTAAGTGATATAATCCAATTTCTAAGAACAGAAAGTGTGAGTCAGAGTTCATACATGGCCAAATTAGCATCCAGCTCCCAGAAAAGAGGAGCCTCAGCCTGTGCAGGGCCTGGAGATCCCTGGGCCCACACACAGCAGCCACTCACCTCTGATGATTTCAGGTTAATGTACTTGAGGTAACAATCATGCAAATCCAAGTATCGTCCATACCCTTCCTCATCTGTGAACTCCACCAGATCTGCAGGAAAGATCATGAAAAGCTTTATTTTCCCTACTTTAATATTCCCTACTTATTCTACAACTGTTTTTGAACTGGAAAAGGATCAGCTGTGAAGTCATTTATGCTTAAGGAAGGGGCTACAATGCCTCTGACACTCATGGAGCAGCCCCAGCTGCAAGCACCAGAACATTCCTCAGTAACAGCAGCCTCACTGGGGAACACTATAAACTGCAGTTCAGAAACATTTAGACAGGAGAATTTTCAGAATTCATTTAGTAAAAGGGAGGTGAGGCCCTGAAACATGCAAACCAGATCAAACAACCTATTAAATAATGCCAGAGCTGAAGCAAACTACTAACTTACTCTGAGCTTCTTCACTGGGGTTGTCTCTGGCCTTCAGCAGCTCCTCAAACTCCACTGACATAGGAACACAGATCTGCAAGGCACAGATAAAAGGCACACAGTGATTTACTTCAGCTCCTGTCCCAGAATAACTAATATAAAATCACACAAGACAGCAAATAATGAAACTGCAAACAGAAAATAGACCCAAAGCTTTGTCACCTTTCTTTCTGTACAAAGGCAAAAGTGTGGCTTTAGCCAACATGAGAAAGGGGAGATCTGATTCCAGCTCAGCTGAACATCCCTGTTCTAGCAGGGAACAGGGTGAGTGTCCTGCACTGCTCCCTCACATGCTCCTGACCCTCAGCAGCTATGCTGAGTGTTCTCAGTACTTGTGTATTAATGCAATAAACTGGGCAAACAAAAATTCTGTTTCCTATAGGGATGAGACCCAACAGAGCACATCTCACCTGTTCCTATGGACCAGGTATCAACTCACCTCATTTGGGTGCTTCCGATGAAATTCCTTAATTTGCTTCAGTCTGTTGTAAAACTCTGCAAATTCATTGGGCCCGGAGATGGCACTGAGCTCCTCCTTACGCAGGCTGTGAGTTCATGGACAGCAACAGATTACAGAGGGAAGGGAAGGGAAGGGAAGGGAAGGGAAGGGAAGGGAAGGGAAGGGAAGGGAAGGGAAGGGTGACACTGACACAGCCTTAGTCCAGGTCTGTGCTCAGTGTCTGACTGCAAACCTTTGAGCCATGGGGGACCTCCCAGCCCAGCAGGCTCAGGGGCTTGTGGCCACATCCCCCTGCACAGGCTGCAGCCCCTGACAAACCCTGGAGCAGCCAGGGCCTCCCCACGACATAACACAACACAACAAAACGTGTCCATCCAACACGGATGTGCCCTCGGGTCCTGCCCTGCATTCAGTCGCCGCATCTCCATTCGCGTGTCACCCTCGGGACATTCACACTGCCTTCAAACGGCGGGACACGCTCGGGCACACCCCGGGCACACTCACCCGTCCTTGTCGTCGTACAGGTCCCGCAGGTTGCCGCTCACCTCCATGTACCTCTGCGGAACAAAGGAGAGGCCCGAGCGCCGCCGAGCCCGTTACCGGGACCGGCCCCGCTCGCTCCGGGCAGCCCGGCCCCCTCGCCCCCGGCCCCAGCCCCGCTCCCGTCCCCAGCCCCGGAGCACTCACGTCCTGCATGGCCCGGGTGCGATGGTCCGAGTTGATCTGGTCGCGGAGCTGTGGGCAGAGCAGAGCAGAGCAGAGCAGAGCGGTGAGCGCGGGCCCCGGCGGCGCCTCCCGCCCCCCTCAAGGCCCCGGGCGCACCGTGGATTTCTTGGTGAGCATCTCCTTCACCATCACGTCCATGAGCCGCTCCCGCTCCTCATGGTAGCGCCGCTGCTGCTCCAGGATCGTCTCCATCCCGCGCACGGCTCCCGCTACCGCCGGAAGGCCCCGGTGAGGCCCCGGTGTGTGTGCGGGAAGGTTCCGGTTCCGGGGCGCGGCGCCGTGCCCGGGGCCGGCCGGCAGGAGGCGGCGGCGGCCCGGCCGTGCCCTCAGAGCGGGGCCGCGTCCGAGAGCGGTGTCAGAGAGCGGAGCGGTGCCCGAGAGCGGTGTCAGAGAGCGGGGCCGCGTCCGAGAGCGGTGTCAGAGAGCGGAGCGGTGCCCGAGGGCGGTGTCAGGGCGCCGAGCGCTGTCCGAGCGCGGTGTCTGAGCACGGGGCCGTGTCCGAGCACGGTGTCCGAGCCCAGAGCCGTGTCTGACCACGGTGTCAGAGCGCGGTGTGCGAGCGCGGAGCAGTGTCCGAGCCTGGGGCCGTGTCCGAACACGGTGTCCAAGAGCGGTGTCCGAGCACGGAGCCGTGTCCGAGCACGGTGGCTGAGCACGGGGCTGTGTCCGAGCACGGGCTCCAAGCCCGGGGCCGTGTCTGAGCTCGGGGCCGTGTCCGAGCACCGGGCCGTGTCCCAGCACGGTGTCCGAGCGCAGTGTCCGAGCATGGGGCCGTGTCCGAGCACCGGGCCGTGTCCCAGCACGGTGTCTGAACACGGGGCCATGTCCGAGCCCGGGGCCGTGTCCCAGCACGGTGCTTGGGGCACTGAGTGTCCCCCGGTACCGGTTTGGGTTTGGGGCTGCCCCAGCCCGGACCCTCTCGGGTTGCCCGGCCGCAGCAGCGATGTTTGATGCCGAGCCGTGCGGGACGCGCCCGCAGCTCCACGGGTTCGGTGCCTCGGTGCCCGGCAGCGCAGACTTTGCTTTCAGCCCCACAGTCACAGTGTGAATCCTCCCACAGACACCCCGCTTGTTTTCAAGTGCCTTCTTCAGATCCACCCTAAATCCAAGGGTGCCTTGCCCCAACACTGCGGAATTCAAAGCTGTAATTACGTTTTGACTCACTGTATGTGAATGAATTATTCGTATTTTTTTAAATTACTCTAAGCCAAAAGCAAGAAAAAAAATTTGTCTTAATTAATGGCAGACAAAGATGATCCTTCACTGAGGGGAGGATGGTGCTGCAGGTATGAATATTGTCTTTAATTAATCCCTTGCATTATAGGCTGCCCCAAAGTATATAACTTTTCTTCATGAATGCCTGCCTAAAAATAAAATCAGAGATATGATTCTGAACTTAGTGTTCTAACATTTATCTTTGCATGAAACTTCATCTCTGGAAAGGGAAGGAATTGAAATCCAGCAATGTCCCATCCAGCCACATGTCCTCCTTATTTTGGGCTGCTGGCATCGGGAGGATCGAGGTGGGACAAGACCAACCCTTGCATGCCCACCCTCCTGGTGGGAGGAGGTGGGAGAAAGTTGTCCCAGGAGATGCTGTTTCATTTCAGGGCAGCGGTGCAGCGTGTCAGGGGCTGGGAGCAGAAATGCAGAGAGCCACAGAATATCCTCAACTGGAAGGGACCCATGAGGATCATCAAAGTCCAACTCGTGGACCTCACAGGACTCCCTAGGCAGTGGCTTGAACCTGTCTCTGCTGTTAACGCTGTCCCTGATCCACAGTGGTGCAGGAGGGCACGGCTTGGGCAGATTTGGTCAGTGCCAGGGTCTCTTTCTGCCCCATTCCCACCTCACCAGCACAGCAGCCCTGGCCTGACCCCCCTCACGCTGCTCCTCGTGCTTAATGAAATTTCCATGACTGTTTCAGAGCCACACTCCAGTCTCGGGGGATGTTTGTGCATGACATCACCCTCCCCCTCCTGTAAATCAGGCACTGGGCCATGTTCAGCCATGACCCATTCATGACAGGGATAAAATCCAGATGTTCCAGTGCTACGTGCAGCTGGGTCATTTCCTTTTTTGGCTAAAAACGTGAGGCTCTGGAGGCTGGCTGAAAGAGGAGCCTGGGGGCCCCTTGTACAAAACCTTCTGCGGTTAATCCCTGGAAACAGCCCTGCAGAAAGCCCAGCTTGTGCTGCTGCTGCTGCTGCTGCTGGAGGACAGGCTCAGCTGGGAACCTCGGGGCTGGAGCTGCTCACCCACCCTCCAAGGCACAGCACCAGAGCCCAGCCCAGGTCACAGGGCAGCAGCAGCAACAAAAATTGTGCTAGACTTCCATCAACCAGCAGAGAAGAGCCTCTGAAGGAGGCAGGAATGTGCGCACACCAGTGCCATGGTCCTACAGACACCCCATGGGCTGTGCCCATCCTGCCACAGAGCAGCACCCAAAGGAGCCCAGCTCTGTGCTGGGAGGGCTGGAGCAGGGAAGCCCTGAGCGAGTCATGGCAGCTGTTGAAAAACGTAAAGGATCTGTGGAAAATAGTTTCATATGTTAGGGAATACATGGGTCCCTGAGTGTTAAACATGAGTAAAGAGCATGCAGCACTCGGGGAAGGCTGCCAAGAGAGACCACGGATATCCTGGCTGGAGGCTGCAGCAACATCCACCCAGGGAGTGCCCTTGGAATGTGGTGTGGGCAGGCAGGGCACAGAGCAGGGCAGGCAGGGCACAGAGCAGGGCTGGGAGCTCTGCACAGAGCAGGGCACACTGCAGGGCAGGCAGCTCTGCACAGCAGGGCTGGCTTGGTACCACAGCCATCCCCATGATCTCACAGCCAGCCTGCAAAAGCACAGAGCAGCACCCCATGTCCTGCTGGGGCCTGTCCTGGACAGACAACAAGCACGGACAGACAGACATCCCCAGCCCCAGGAGGCACCCAGCAGGAGGAGGAGATGCTGTTGCTGTGCCACAGCCACAGGGCTGGCAGGAGTGATGGGGCTGTGCTTTGGGAAGGCAGGCATGACCACTGCAGAGGAGTGGGGGCGAGGCAAGGCTGAGCAAAGCCCAGCACACACTCAGCACTCTGCCCTGTGCCTGCTGTTCAAAACACACAGAAGAGAAAATGTCACGAAAACTGTTTATTGTATAAAGCTGTAGGAAATACAGAGGATGTTGAGGTTTAGGACAATTCCTTCTGGAGATGGCTCCAAGCTCCTCTCATAATAGCAAACACACAAACTCTGATTTGCTGTCATCAAAGCTTCCAAACAAGGATTCAACAAGGATCTGAACACAGAGTAATAACACTTCAACATGCATAACATTTTCTGTTCCTAAGTGAAGCCTGGGTGGGGGGCTAGCCCCTTTATCCTGTAGTTGTGTACAAAATGATGGATATTCATGACAAATGAGTACAAAAGGGAAAACACCCACAAGAACAGGTTTTCAGAAAAGCATGTGGCTGACTAAGCAGGAAAGCAGGGTTGGCAAAAGTGTCCCAGCAAGACAGAAGCAGAAAGATGTAGAGACAAGGCAGGCATGAGCATCCCTCTGGGAGGGGCCTCAGCCCAGGGCCAGCTCAGCCATCGGGCAGGGATTGCTCAAGGCCTCATGTGAGTCTGGGATGGCTCAAGACAACCTGTTTTGCATTTAGGGCCAACTGGGCAATGCAAAGTCATCCCCCCCCACCCCCCAGGTGCCATCTTTGCTTTGCTTCTTGTTTGGGACCCAGGGAAGGATGAGCGTGGCTGGAAGGAGCCACCACTCCCTGCCTACCCCTGGGGACACAGGCAGCCCTGGAGGAGCAGGTTGTGGAAATCCTGCTGCCCCTCAGCTGCTCTCTGTGCTGCAGCCCTGTGCTCCTGCAGACCCTCCCAGCAGCTGCTAATCACAGGCACAGTCTGTGGGCAATTCTCCCTTCTCTGAATTAACTATCTCTGGTGCTCTGATAGATGGATCCTCATGAGAGGGATGGAGAAGGAATTAAAGCCCTGAGTGCTCTCAGCCTTCAGCATGCCCTTCTCTAGGGCTCTGCCTGATGCACCTGAGCATCAGCACTCCCAGGATCAGCCACCCCAGCCATGGAGGTGAGCACAGGTGGATGGCAATGGGGTAGGTGTGGGTGGGCTGAATGCCCCGTACCTCCAGGTGGCTGGAACTCCTCATTTACAGCTAAGAGACCACTGCCATGGAGGTGCTGAGCAAAGGGTCTGGCCTGCAAAGACTCAGGTGCTACAGAATTCCAGATGGATCCCATCTGACAAGATGCATGCTCTTCTCCTGGCCACACTCCAGCCTGGTGTCCCCAGACCTCTAGAACAGAAGACAGTGCCCCTCATGCCCCGGCCAGCTGTGCATATGGGAAGGCTGTGCAAAGCCAGCATGGCCAAGCTGCATGGCCACTGCCTTGTGTCACCTAGAGAGAGGGAAGCACATGGAGAAAGAAGAGAGGGCAGTGCCAAGGGGTGAATACATCTGCCAGCACGCAGCTCCAGCAGCCCAGTGCCAAAGCCACTCCTGCCCTTTGCTCAGCTGGGGGCCTGGGCTCGTGCCTGGTTAGACTGGAAGCAAAAAGAAAAGAGTAAATAATGTGGGGGGGTCTCAAAGCTCCTTTTTCAGCTTTATTTACCTTTGACTGCACAGAGCCATAGCACAGCATACTCTAGCCTTCAGGGAGGGGGCACAGGAGCCCCCTGAACACACCACAGCTCAGGGTCAGCCCCCATCTCCTGTGCCTCGTGCTCTGCCCCCGCAGCGCTGCTGGGGACGGGGCACAAAGGCCCTGGAGAGCAGAGGAAGGCCCTGCCCCGCCCTGCCTGCCCTCGGGGGCTCACAGGTCGTTGCTGCAGTCACGGCACAGGATCTGGTCGTTGTCGGGGATGAAGCCCTTCCCCACCAGCGAGGTGCTGCAGCGCGCGCAGTTGAAGCAGTTGTGGTGCCAGTGACGGTCCTCGAAGGAGACGTATTTGCCACCACCAAAACCTGTGGGAGGGACAGAGGGCAGGGTCAGGGACTCTGGGGAAACTGGATGAGCTTCCTGAGCAGACTGATCATCTCCAGGTCAGGTCTTCACACGTGGCACTGGTGGTGGCACACAAAACACAGCCCAGGATCAAATAATGCAAATCTCCACTCTGGTGGGTTTTTTTAGTGCTTGTCCCTAAAATTGCTTCAGAGCAGACTTTGCAGGGTTGACACATTTGGACCAGAATCATGATTTTCTCCCCTAGGAGGAGCTGGGACAGGATGAAGTCAGACAGAACATTTCAAACATGAAAAGTTTTGGTTTGGCACCAAAACCACGCACATGCCACGTGGTTGTATGTCCACTGTGATGTGTGAGAGCCAGGCACCCTAAGGGAGATCTGTGTGCCCAGCTGCCCTTCAGAGACCCACGCTCAGCCCTGCATGGTCTGTAGCAGGATTCCTCACAGTGGCTGGAAGCTCTGCCTGAGGGGCTGCTGGCAGCTCAAACCCTGGAACTTCTCCAGAGGTTTAATCAAATCCTGGGAAGAGCCATCCTGCCACCAGCCCAGGCCAGGCTCCTGCAGAGGCTCCACAGGAGTTTCCTTTCTCTGCTGGCAGTTGTTGGACTGGTGAGCTGTGACCCTCTTCTCCCCAGGGCTGCCACAAACTGATAAGGACCAGGGGGAAGTGGGTGCCAGAGAGCTGTTCTCAGCCAGAATCATCCTCTGAGTCACCAGCTGATTCACAGCTTCTCCTGCCCTCCCAGCAGCAAGAACCTGGGAGGTGCAAGGGGGAAGGTCAAATGGGGGAGGGCAGGAAGGAAGCCAGACTCTCTTAGGGGGGTCTGCAGAAGAGGATCCCTCACTTCCCCTGCCTTAGGCAGGTACAGCAGGTCCAGACTACCCTGCACCAGGTGCTGCTGTAGGTTTTCCCTGTCCTTTTCAAAGGATATGGTCATCACTATCAAGAAAGGCAAGCTAAAGACTTGAGATCATGCTCTGAGAAATCCCTTTGGAGTCTTTACCTGTGGGTAGAGGGAAGTCCTCCCACAGGACACAGCTCCCCACTAGGGACAGAAGTAACCCCAGGCATCACAGGGCTCCTCAGAGAGCTGTTCTGCTCACCTGTGATGGGCTTTGTGCAGGCACTGCACTTCTTGGCATAGAGGTTCCCAAAGCACTTGATGCAGTAGGGGTTGTCATCCTGGGAGGTGAACTGCTGCCCAGCCAAGGGGGTCTTGCAGCCCGTGCACACAAAGCACTCCTTGTGCCAGGGCTCATCCCGGTAGGTCACTCCTCCCTTGGTGAGGGTCTGCAGGAAGAGAGCACGTGCTGCTGGCCCACAGGCAAAGGGAAACAGCCCAGCTGGGGTGCTGGCACCTGAACCTGCCTCTGACAGGGCTCAGGCAGCAGAGCTGTCCCTGCAGCACAGCTGGGGGCTCTGGGCTCTCAGGTACCTTTTTGCAGCGAGTGCAGCGAGGAGCGAACTTGCTCTCGTAGCAGGGGACACAGTAATAATCCTTCTTGTCTGGGATGAAGGAGCGGGACCCGATGGGCTGCTGGCAGCTGCTGCATATGAAGCAATGCTCGTGCCAGGTCTGTCCATTGTACTCCAGCTTCCGGGAGCCTGCAAAGAGAGCCCTGCAGTGACACAAGAGAGCAGCACACACACACACACAGGGACAGGGACCTGGGCAGTATGAGTTGTGCTCCTGCACACCTGGCTCTATGTTCCCCTCCCTGTGGCAGTTCAGAACATGGAGCTGGAGAGGGGCTTCATGCCCACAGCACAGCCACAAGGGGAGGGCTGCAGGAACATATCCCCAGCACTGGCACAAAGGCCATGGCAGAGATGCCTGACGTAACCTACATCTGAAGATGGTGCCAAAATAGCCAAATAAAGACACACACCTTTGCCTCAGGCCTTCTCCAGAGACACTCACACATTTTCAGTCATTCTGTCTCTTCTTGTTAGCACACAGCAGAAAATGCCCAGGAAACCCTTTGTTATCTCCTCCCTCATTCACTTCCCCACGAAAAAGGGGAACAGATAGATGGGGCTGCTGTGGTGATCACAGCTTGCCCAGCAGTCTTGCTGGACAAACAAAGGACAGGAGGGCAGGAAAACAGAGACCCAACTCTTCCATGCTGCTCTAATGCTGGACCTGCAACTCCAACTGACACCATGGGACCAGGAACAGACTGCACTGCTCCTACCTGGCATGACAGTCTTCTCACAGGCGACACATTTGGAGGAGAACTCGCTGCAGTAGCAGTCGTTGCACAGCAGCTCCTTGCCCTGGCAGGTGAAGGGCTCATCGGCCAGGGAGCGGTCGCAGCGGAAGCAACGGAAGCAGTGCTCGTGGTAATGGCGATCCTCGTAGTACAGCTCCTGGGAGCACAGCCAGCATGAGCAGGGAGCAGAGGGCTGGGGAGCTGGCCTGCTGCTCTGCAGGGCCCCTGCTCACCCTGCTGGTCTGTATGGCCCCTGCTCACCCTGCTGCTCTGCAGGGCCCCTGCTCACCCTGCTGGTCTGTATGGCCCCTGCTCACCCTGCTGCTCTGCAGGGCCCCTGCTCACCCTGCTGCTCTGCAGGGCCCCTGCTCACCCTGCTGCTCTGCAGGGCCTCTGCTCACTCTGCTGGTCTGTATGGCCCCTGCTCACCCTGCTGCTCTGCAGGGCCTCTGCTCACCCTGCTGCTCTGCAGGGCCCCTGCTCACCCTGCTGCTCTGCACGGCCCCTGCTCACCCTGCTGCTCTGCAGGGCCCCTACTCACCCTGCAGTCGTGGCCGATCAGCTCCTTGCACTCGTCGCAGGTGTTGGCGAAGTGCGCGTCGTAGCAGGGGATGCAGTAGGGGCCATTGTCCATCTGGATGTACTTGCGCCCATACAGGGACTCCTTGCAGTTGTCACAGTCGAAGCACTCGGTCATGGTGCCGGTCTGAGGCGCTCCTTCACCTGCTGAGATCAGGGAGGTGTGGGTCAGCATGAGTTTAGGCTGTCTGAGATGTCCCTGTGCAACCCTGCCAGCTCCAGAGTCCCTGCAGTGAGCCGAGAGCTGCTGGCAGCACAGGGGACAGACCCATGCTGCTTCTCACCCCCTGCTGCCCTCTGTGCCACCCCACTTGCTTTTGCTCCCTGAAGCTACCTGGGACCTTTCTCTCTGGCAAACAATGAAATGAAATTTCCAATTCTCCCCCTCTCCCTCCCAGCTCTGGTGAAAAGAACTTTCCATGCTGTGCTCCTGCTCTGGGGCTGCAGGCACTTCCCTAAGAGCCTGCACACATCAGGGCCTTCAGGCTTATTCTCCACTTCACAGCTGGAGAACTTTGGCACCAGTCAGAACCTGCACATGTCAGCATGCAGCTAAGCTTTGCTACCATCCTGGGAAGTGAAGTGTAAAAGAAAAAGGGAGAAATTTCCTGCATGAAAAGTTTTGGGTTGGCACCAAAACCATGCACGTGCCATGGGGGTGTGTGTCCCCTGTGATGTGTGAGAGCCAGGCACCCTAAGGGAGGTCTGTGTGCCCAGCTGCCCTTCAGAGACCCACGCTCAGCCCTGCATGGTGTGTAGCAGATTCCTCACAGTGGCTGGAAGCTCTGCCTGAGGGGCTGCTGGCAGCTCAAACCCTGGAACTTCTCCAGAGGTTAAAAGCAGCAGCTCCATAGGGAAGCAGGAATTGGGCATTCTGCTCTGTGCCTTGGCTGTGGAGCCTTGTCCCAGCAAACTGTTCTGCATGTGTTGTTCCAGCTATAAACACTCTCCAGGGAGAAGCTACAGGGGCAGATGGGTGTTCCACAAGCACCTGTTGGGGCTTGGCATGAAGGAGATCTGACATCTCTCCTTGCTGCTTATCTCCCTCACGGACAACAGGTTTGTGGAACTACTTTGCTTTCTTTGGAGCATTAACCCCAGAACAAGACTATCTTCCTCCTGTTTGGTTCAGCCTGGTTATTCCTAAACATGGAGTTTTCCACTTGCAAAATCACACCCTTCTTTAACCCGGGCTGCTGTCAAGTGTAGACAAGCCCATTGAATTACACGGGAGCTGTCAGCAGCAGAGCACCTCCATTGCAGAGTTCTTCACAAACCCACTCACTTCACAAGGAGCAATTACAGCTCAATCTGCAGTTAAGCATTTAATGGTCAGGGAGCTCCCTCCCAGCGCCTGCACCCCCTCCCCACAGCCAGCTGTAGGTTGGGAGGCAGCCTCGGGGCAGGAGCCGATCCAGACAGCTCTGACTCACAGCCCAGAGCTCCCCAGGGCTATTCTTGGCCAAGCCACACAGCTCCCAGCTGTTGTCAAGCCTGCTATGTGCCGATAGGACTGATGGAGAATAAATCCAGTGCTCCCACATGGCTACGTGACCAACCGAGGAGGAACAAAGTTCCTTTTCAGACACTCTCACCAGCTGCCACCCAGGCCATGCCCGCCCCGTGCCCTCCAGCCTGGCAGCCCAGCGTGGGTGGCTGTGCCTGTGGCAGCAGCTCCACAGCCTGTCCCTGCCAGCAGCACGGGCTGGGGCCAGAGCTACAGCAGATACCCCCCAAAGCTCCAACCAGCAGCCCTGTGCCTGCAGAGCTGGGCAATGCCAGTCTGTTACTGGGCACAGGGCAATGCCCAGTCTGTTGCTGAGCACAAGGCAATGCCAGTCTGTTACTGGACATGAGGCAATGCCCAGTCTGTTACTGGGCACAGGGCAGTGCCCAGTCTGTTACTGGACACAAGGCAATGCCAGTCTGTTACTGGGCACAGAGCAATGCCAGTCTGTTACTGGACACGAGGCAATGCCCAATCTGTTACTGGACATGAGGCAATGCCAGTCTGTTACTGGGCACAGGGCAGTGCCCAGTCTGTTACTGGGCACAAGGCAATGCCCAGTCTGTTACTGGACACAGGGCAGTGCCCAGTGTGTTACTGGCACAGGGCAGTGCCCAGTGTGTTACTGGGCACAAGGCAGGCACATGGGGGTTTTGTGAACCCAGTGCTCTACCAAATATCCCCCAAAGTTCCAGCCAGTAGCCCTGTGCTTGCAGAACTGGGTAATGCCCAGTCTGTTACAGGGCACAAGGCAATGCCCACTCTGTTACTGGGCACAGGGCAGTGCCCAGTCTGTTACTGGACACGAGGCAATGCCCAGTCTGTTACCGGGCACAAGGCAATGCCCACTCTGTTACTGGGCACGAGGCAGATTCAGGGTGAACTGCACCTTGTGCTGGCTCCCCCAGTGTCCCTCCCCTCTGGGGCACCCCCAAGGTGCCCCCCTGACTGGGCAGCAGCTCCCCTGACCCCCACACAGCTCCTGGCTGCTTCTCACCCCCTGTGCCCTCTGTGCCAACCCCTTGCCTTTGCTCCCTGAAGCTACCTGGGACATTTCTCTCTGGCAAAGAATGAAATGAAATTTCCAGCTCTCCTCCTCCCCTGTCCCAGCCCTGGTGAAGGGAACTTTCCAAGGTGTGTCTGCACTAAGAGGAGCTGTGATGAGCACTCCTGCTCATTAGGGGCTAAGGCACTGCCAGAGCAGGGAACTTCCATGTTTCTCAATGGGCTGCACTTCAGCTCTGTGGTCAGAGAACATCAGAAAACACAAAGGAAGGAAAAAACAACCTGAATGAAGAAGGCTGGGATTTTACCAGTGATGAGGAATAATCCTCCTGAGCACCACCACCCTGACCCTGATGCTGTTAGAAAAGGAAGTGAAAACCAAATCCCTCCAGGAATGACATACCAAGGAGGACCCTAAAGCAGTGGGACACTTTGAGCAGTTTTTTCCCAAATCTGTGTTCCTGCTGCACACTGGGGGCCGAGAGCTGAGTGTAACCCCATGGAACTTCACACCAGGGCTCCCCAGGCTGGGGGTGCAGCAGAGCCAGGCCCAGGAGCCTCACATGGCCAAGGCTGCACACAGGAACAAACTTTGTGCTGCCTTGTCCACAGAACAAGAACAGGCCCAGGAAGTTTGCTCAGGGCTATTTGTGTTAGATAAGCTGTTTGCTCCCTTTGTTCTGCTCTCAGATGCAGAGCTGGGCAGGGATGTTGAAGCTGGGCAGCACCAAAGCAAACGCAGCATCTCCGTCCCTGAGATGTGGTGCTGTGAGACAGGAAGAAGAGAGTGGGACAAAAGAAATGGAGTAAAAGAAATAGTGGAAAAGCCCACGATTCTTACCGTGATTGTAATGATGAACCTGGGAATTGCCTTCCTTATGAAGGACAGAGAGTTTTAAAATGCATTAAAACCCTATTTAATCAAGGCCCAGACACAGAAGGTCCAACACAGGCAATGCTCTGGTGCCAGGGAGCCCGTGCTCGTCCTCTGCACCACCCTGCAAACATCAGCTGAGTGTGGAGTGTGCTGGGCTGATGGCAGCAACGCCCTCCAATGCTAACCAAGGTGTTGCCATGTAATGATGGGATTGCAGCTGTAAATGGGGTGTTTGTGCATTGCCAGATGGCTCCAGTCTGGGGGCACAAGGCTTGCTGAAGCAGGAACCTTGTACAGGGTGGTGGTGGAGCTGCATGTGGGGTATTGCTCAGCTGTCTCACTGGCTGTTGGAGGGCAAAAATAAACACAGATATATGCCTGCCAGCTGCCTCCTCTTTCCCTGGAGTTCCCTGAAAAATGTGGTTGTGCTCATGGAGCAAAGGAAGTTCAGATTTTCTCCTGTGCCCGTGAACAAACAGCTTTAGGAACAAGAGCTTCACTCACAAACAGCATTCAAAGTGCTCCACGATGCAAATCTGATCAGTCTGGAGCAGAGCTCAGAATAGCCTCATGTATGGAAAAGGTCAGCAATTTGTCAAGGAAGCACTGCAAAGTCCACTTTCTAATTAGAGAGTAACATGCACCCAACACCACCCTGGTGTCATTGTCCCAGGCCACGGCTTAGCAACAGCCCCAGGAGATCACTGCATTAATTTTAGCACCAATAAACCAGGGATTTGTTATGCAAAGGAGGCAATACAGACAGAGCAGGCCTGATCCACACAATCACTGAGGAGTTTAACTGCTTTTTGAGACGGTTCCTGCTACAATGAACTCCTTAGGTGTGGAGTCTTGCGCGTGTGGTGAACCTGTACCCCGTGTAACTTCACACCAGTTTGTTGTTTGTTGTCAGCTCACAACCAGCTGCTCCACAGAGTCACCCCAGAGTAATCCACGGGGCTATTCCTAGGGAAACACTTCATCTTTCCAGGACACAGGAAAAGACCTGCCTCTGACTGTCTGTCAGGTCCCTGCCTATTCTCACCTCCCCGCTGTCTGAGCACAAATATAAGCAATTGCAGCTCACACCTAAACAGACACACAGAGACAAAGCACCACCTCACTGGGACAGGCAAGTGTTCCCCATGTAAGGATGAAACCCTGCAGGGACATGGCTTTGAAAGACAGTCCCCAAAGCACTCCAAGGTCAGCAGAGGAGAAGAACACTTTTTGTTCCTGCTAGCTTTCCAGAACCATTATGGGTCCTGGAATCCGCATGAAATTGTTTCTGCTTGCTGCCGACCCTAAAAGGCAAACCAGCTGCTGGCTCTGAGGAGCAGCTCCAGCCCCTCTGTGATGCTGGGAGTGCTTTCATTCCACGTTTCCTGACACCACTTCTGGCCATCTGCACAGGGTCACTGTGCACCCTGGCCCCAGCCCAGCCCAGGTTCCTGGGGCAGGCGTGCTGGGAGGGTTTCTCCACACTTCTCACGCCTACCTGTGCCCTGCCACTCTGCTCCCAAAGCCACCAGCACTGCTGCAGAGCTGCAGCATCCCCAGGGCTGTCAGGGGAGAGGTGCCAGAGTGCCCCAGCCTGCATGGGGCACCCTTGGGAGCACAGTTGCATCAGAGCTTCACCCTCCTGCTTGCAGCACCAGTGAGTCACTTCCTGCCCTCAGCTCTGCCCTCCAAGCTGCCTTCCAGCCTCAGCCTTGCCCAGAACAGCTCTGAAGTCTTAAGTAGGAAGGGCTCCAGCATGGCAAGCAGGAGATTATTTGCAGGGACCATCAGGACAGGCACAGGCCTCACACAGCAGCTTCCCCATCACCAGCACAGCCAGAGGATGCTGCAGCTCATTTCTCCAACACACAGGGAAAGTTTGGTTCTTACAGGCAGCCTCAGAGGCAGCAGATAAGCAGATCAGCTGGGTGTATGGCCACATCCTTCCTCCACTGTGACCGTGTTCACAGGGGTTTTAGGATGAGGGAAGAGATGAGGATCTGACTCCATGTTTCCGAAGGCTTGATTTATATTAATTTATTATATATATTATATTAAAACTATACTGAAAGAATAGAAGAAAGGATTTCATCAGAAGGCTGGCTAAGAATAGAAAAAGAAGGAATGAATAACAAAGGCTTGTGGCTTGGACAGGCCAATGTGATTGGCCACTAATTAGAAACAACTCTATGAGACCAGTCACAGATCCCTCTGTTGCATTGCACAGCAGCAGATAATCAATGATTACATTTTGTTTTTGAGGCTTCTCAGGAGAAAAAATCTTAAGGAAAGGATTTTTCACAGAAGATGTCTGTGACACTCCACCACCAGGTGCACACACGGAGCTGTGCTGAGCAAGCTGTGCCTCAGCCTTTCCCAAGCATGGGCAGGACACCCTCCTGCCCAGAGCTGCCATGGGCTGCTCCAGGCTGTGCAACAGATTGAGTAAAACGGCTGGCAGCACTCTAAAGAAACACCTTGCATTTCAAATAAAATAACCTGCTGTCAGCAAGGTAAGAGCTTCCTGAAAATGCCCACAACTCTGTGAGGAAAAGCCAGCAGAATCCGTTAAAACTAAAGGAGCAGAATCTGAGAAAACCACAAGACCTAAACGGTTGCATGACTTTAATTCAGTGTTGGAATGACAAAATAAGGGTTTCCCATTGTTCAGGAGGGATCTTTGAGTTGCCCCATCCAAGGAACAAAGCCATATCACAGACTGCTCCTGGCAGCTCTGCATGTAGATAAAGGACAGTGCCAAAACCACACCTATCCCATAAATGTCTGATTGTACTCTTAAACAGAATACAATCAGCAAGAAAATCACACCTGCCTCCAGCCCCCAGCCTGCCCGGGGGTGCCTGCAGCAAACTGTGACAGGGACATCACACCTGGTCCAAGGTGAGCAGGGAAAGCTGCCACCACTGCTGTGCTGGCTCCTGAGGTTCCAGCAGCACAGGCAGAGGCACAAGAGACATTTCAGCCTTAATTCAGCCCTTGCTCTGCGCTTACTTTCTTTAAGAAAAGTTAATTCTACCAGGGTCTGAGAAAGAAGCTGAAGAGTCCTTACTATGCAACAACAAAAATAAAAACTCTGCCAAGGGAACAAAGAGAGAATGATTTCAGAGTTAAAAATTTATTACTAAACATCTGTAGGGGTTAACTAAGTATTTTAGGTTCTGGACAAAATCTTGGTCGTTCAGAGGTGTAGCTAACAGCAGTAAAACTATTTGGGAACACGCAGAGCAGGCAGCCTATGTCATTCTGCTGACATTAAATTGGAATGTTTGCTCAAGAGATCAACTGTTAATCTTATTCAAAATGAGCACAAAGTAAGCAAATTCTGTGCACTCAACAGGAAGTCAGGACTTGAAGTCATTTGGGCACTTTGGACCCATAACACTCCAACAGACCATTAACAGATGGAAGAAGTCTGAGAGCAGAGGAGCAAGATAGGAACACTCCAGAAACTTCTGGCCAGCTCTGTCAGGCAGTTAAGAAACCCATGGCTCAAAACCATGCCAGGGGAGGGTCTGGGGAGGCTGCAGAGGAAAGAGAGGCTCCTCGTGACAGGTACCTGTGGTGCCACGTGCCAGTGACAAGCAGGGGACACTGGCAGCCGGGCACAGCCGCCGCTGAGGCAGGGGTTGGCTGAGGGCAGCAGCTGCACACATGGTCACAGTGGCCATAAGAGGAAGAAAGATGCTGAAGCCAAGCTTCAGGGAATGTGACTGATCACAGGAGCTTTGGTGTGATCCCAGGAGCAGGAGCTGCAGGCCAGGGAAAGGGCTGCTCCTGTCAGTTCTCAAAAAGGAGCAAGGGACAGGTGTGCAATTCCTCTCAATAAGCACGTTGTGAGCATGCTACAATCTAGCACTGAAAGTTTAATTTTGAATTGGTTTATACCCCTGTAACACACAGCCATATCAATTCCTCATTGCTTATCCAACTTAACAATCTGAGGATTCCTGGCAATCCTGCTTTCAAGATCTCTTTGCCCCACAAAATAAAGGTCATATGCAGTACAACAGAATTCAAACATGCAAGCGTGACAGGAAATGACTAACTGCACACTGAGGCCAATGTACCTTCATCTTGGATCAGCTCAGCACACAAGAATCTTGCAACTCAAACAGACATCACAGCCTATATGCACAAAAAATAATCTGACTGCTCTAGTTGCTAGTTCTTGGGGCCTGTGCATCTCAACGTAGATATTACTGCAGAATAATGTAATTCCGCTCTATTTCCCTGAAGTTCTCTCACAACTGAATCCTTACACTGTAGTTTGCACTTTGCCTTCCCTTAGAGACAGCTGCTGTTTAAATTGAGGATGAAGCCATTCTTATTTCTGAGTCAGTATTTACAAAGCTTTTTGCAGTCCTTAACAAAAGATCCTTATGAGGTTACACCTCTGTTTTGCCCAAAAAGGCAATCAAGGGACTGCCCCAAGCACTGGACACAGCCCTATGATGGTGTTTTTAGCTCATGTCCTGAAAACCAACCTGTACAATTTGAACCCAGTCCCTATTCCCTGTCTCCCCACCAAGCCTGAAAGCTCTTTTGCTGATCAAGGCTCTGCTCAGCTTCACGTTTCTTTTTCAATAAACAAAGCAACTTTGACTTCCAGTAGCAGGAAAAGACACATATCCCAGACATGCTTTATTTAATGCACGCCTATTACTTAAAGGGCAAAGTGAATTTTTTCACCAAATTTGGTCAAAATGCTCCCTCTTCCGATTTGATTATTTGCTTCCCAAAGAATCATTTGCAGTTGGTTTCTTGCATATAAGCAGACTGATGGAGAGAGGTGATGTGCATCTGAGTTTTGTGCTTTTTGGGGGGGGTCTCTAAAATCAGCAGAGGGAAGAGAAAGATGACAGGATATTGCAGTGACATTTGTGCACTCTCTCTGCCCCAGATCCCCGAGGGCCTCCCCACCTGTGCTGGCTCCTGGCCCAAGGAACAGGGACACTCTCCCTATAAAGTGCTTTTTACAGCTGCTCGTGTCCCTTGCAAGCCAAGGCAATGCCAGCCCTGCAGCACCAAGCATGCGAGCAGCTTCTAAATCTGAGCGCTGGCTAAAGACAAATTGTCTCATGTTACCACCCCGGGAACGGCTTGGCTTGATGGTTGTCCGAAACAAAACCGAGGATCATTTGTTGCCAGGGAGATGCTGCGTGTGCCAGCTGCAGCCCTCCGAAACACGGCAGCGCTCAAGGGCAGCGCAGCCGAGCCAAGGGGACACCAAGGGGACACCAAGGGGACACCAAGGGGACACCAAGGGGACAAGAACACCTTCCAGCCACTGCCCTGCCAGGGTAAAAGCGAAACAAGCTCCCTTCTGTGACTGAAGACTTCTCTGCCAGGTGATCTGGCCAGCACGTGTCATTTATTTTCATGATACAGTGTCCCGTTCTCGGCTGTTTTTATGGCCTGGAAAGGCTCGGGATGGCCTTGGACAGCCCGCGCTCCAAAGGACGAAAAGAGTCTTCGGGTTTTTTTCTCGGTTTTCAGTGTTTATTAGTTTTTATCTACAAGATTTTCTCTCGGCCCGACAGAGGTCTGCACAGCAGCCAGCCATGAGCACACTGAGAGCCCCCGGGGCGGTCACCAATCTTTATACCCAAAACTACGTATGAGATATTTACCTATTTTCCCCAATACCTTTCACCCTTATTGACAGGTGCACTTTTAGTAAGGACCAATCCCAAAGTGCCAACATCACCACAGAAGATGGAGGCCAAGAAGAAGAAGAAGAAGAAGAACAGGACACGCCCCAATTCCTCCATCTTACTTCTCTAGACCCCCCTGTACAGAAATCCTAAACCCTGTGTTTCACACTAAAATTAACCTATCCCTTCACCATTTATCCCAGTGAGATTCTCCCATCCTCATACAGGTGTCGTCTCCTGTGTAGGATCAAAGTCCAGCCACCAGACACTTCTGGCAACATTCCAGGACCTCCGAGCCCCCCAAGGGTGGTCTCGGTCATTCTGCACATCAGGACTGATGTGCTGAGATCCCACAATACAGAGCTTCAAACCATTCTCACTGACACCTTTAAAATTACTCTTAAGTGCTGCAAAAATTTAAATAATAGAAGCCATCAGTTGCAATTGTCACGTATTTTGCATAATATCTTTACAAAGTAACTCCTTGCAAGCACTAAAAGGAAATTTGCAAGATGCAACATGCACTACTGTTTCTGGGCAGGAATAGCCTTGGTGGTAGCCATGAAAGGGAAAACTGTGCCACATCCAAAAGACTACGTGGAAACAGCTATTTTAAGGGACACAAATGCCCACAAAATGTAGGAATGCCTTTATATCATCCAGCTACACATGGAGTTTCCAAGCCCATGCCCCTGCCCACTGGACATGTCCATGTCAGAACTGGAGTTGCTGCTGGCAGGCAGCTCAGTAACCATGTGCACTGTGCCTAAAAACTCAGAAAGAGAGAAAAGCTGCTCCTTTACAGAAAAAAAAAAAAAAAATCCCACATGAACATAAAAGTAACATCAAGAGTCCCTGATCCAGGTCCATGGCTCCTTTACAGAGCCTCATTCTCTAATTCACATCTGAGATTTACAAGGAATCCTACATGAAGCACATCTGCCACAGGTTAAAAAGGATCAGAAAGACCAGAATTGTCTCTAAGAGGCTTCTCTCTTGGCAACTTTCAGCTGAAGGCCAAGAAGAGCTGCAGTCTCAGCCCTTGAAGCAGCAGATGGGAAGCAATGCCCATTTCTTTGCTGCAGGGAAGGTGCTCCACACTCCTTGATGCTGATGCACACTCTGACTATTGGGAAAAAGTTCCCAAAACTGTTCACATGCTCAAGCAACCTGAGGATCAGGGGCTTCACTGCAAAGCCAACACCCTCCCTCTGTTCTGGAGCTGCTCAGAACAAAAGTGCTCCATTTACAAGCTGTTTGTCCCAAACTGGCAAACCCTGGGAATAAAAGCTCAGCCCAATTGTGTTACCTTGCATTGCTGACAGCGATGGAGCTGCAGGAACCCAGCTGTGCCAGGGTGCTCCTCTACCTCACCTCAGCCAGGTACAGCAGGTGCCACCAGCCACACACTCTCAGGAGTAAATCATCACTTCACTAGCAGACACTCAAGTGCCTGTCCAGCAACAAAAGCACTCATATCATAAACCTAGGGTGACATCAGCACACGGATTGTGTTTCCTACAGGGGTTTAAATGTCATTACTTGTGACTAGAAATCGGACACTTGCAATAAGTTACTCTAAATTTTCACAAGAGACATGATTCCAGTTTTGTGTAGATGTATTTCATTTCCAAAGACTTTCTATTGCTCATCGTCATGATGACAGAAAACAAAAACAAAAGAGAAGAAGCAAAACTCGTAACATAAAGTGAAAAACTCATGAACATCATTATCAGCCTGATTTACCAATCAGGTGCTAACAAGGTGAGCAGCAGAACCTGGATTGTCACTTGAAAGGGTCACTGTGGCTCAAACATCCTGATTTACTCATTATTCAAGGTCTCTGCATTGCCCTCTTCCATTTTTATTCAAAGTTCTGCTCTACATCTTCTAAAATGAAAACTGCAAGCTATCAAGGACCTGACAGCATTATTTCATCATCCTGTAGTTATTGCTGTTTTACATGGCATGAAGCACAAAACAATCTGTGCACCTTCACCAACCTGACATGCAGTTTTGATTTCCCACACTCAGCTCTGGGCTCTCCAAAAGCAACACATCCAACACTTCTGCACATGCACATTGGGCCAGATTTAATCTTTCTGTGAGTTATATGGTGTTTGCATAGCGTTGTGAAATAGCAGAAATAAAACTTTTCTTGGCTGAGATAGATGCAAAACACGCTGTGCACTTTTTGCTTTTAATGACTCTTGGTGAGTTCCACTACTAGTCTGTGTATTCCAGAATGTTCTGAGTTAGGCACTCAGCAATTTCTGAGTTAAAGGGAGCCACTGAAATGCCTTTAGATTTAGATGCTGCCTTTTCTTTTTGAAAATGTGCCAAGGAAAGAGGAAGATGAGAATAAAGAATCCAAATTTAAGGACACAAACTAAAGATTCACCTGGTTAGCAGTTTAGCTCCCTGATTCTCTAATTCAGTGACACCAGCTATGTGATGATCCAGTGTAAGTTCATTAATGCAAAAAGTCCTCAATTTCCAGAGCTGCCATCCCACACCTCTCACTGGATTGTGGCTTCCTCAATTCCCTAACAGCTGTCAGCAGCAAAAACATTATTTACCCTTGTAATACCCACAGGTCAGGGAGTAATGCTATCTCCCTCCTGGGATTTGCACCTCAGAGAGTTCTGGCACTGGGCATGGCCTGTAGAACTAAAAATGGAACCAAGACCCAAGTTCCATCTTTCTTCTCCTCTGGAGATGCAGCACATACCCCTGTCAGTGGAAACTGTGACAGCCACCAACGTGGGGTACAGACCTGCACCTACAGATTGCACAATCCTTACTCTGTGAGGAGAAGAGAAAAGGGAAAAGGAGAAGGAAGAGAGGGACATGGTCTTTAAGGTGCTTTCCAACCCGGTAACACAGACAGTGCTGTGCTGTCACAGAGCACAGCTAATCCAGAGTCATTCCCCAACCAACACCATGCCTCTGCTGGCGGCTCCTGCTATCCAAACTTGGGGTTGAGCTGGGACAGGGCAGCACCAGCAAGTTATGCACCAGTTCCAAATGGGTTCGTTCTTAAGAAAGGAAAAATCCGCGTTTTCCGTAAATGAGGGTAGTGGAATTCCAAGGTGAGGTCAAAAATCAGGAGTTTAGGGTGGTACTGGGGCTCATGATGCTGCCAAATGCAGTCCTTGCACTCAGGGACAGATCAGGACCCATGTTATTATTTTTTTGTTGTCTTCCCATCCTGAGCAATACCCAGAAACAGTGACATCAGGTGTGGACCTCAGAGAGGAATTTTTGTCTTCAACCGTGCTGAAGGTTAGGCCTTTCAGATACACTTTTTATATGATTCCCTTCCTTTTGTTTCATTAGAAGAACTACAAGAAGACATTTTTCACAAGAAGCCTCAGGTTGTGTATGATCTGCAGCCACGCAGAAATGCCCTGAACCACAACAGAAATGAAGGAAATCTTGTGGGCTTGGATCATTCCAGAATTAAAGTTGCTTTACAGCTATAGGAACAACGTACACATTCTAAATGGGTAAGATGCAGGCTAAAAAAGAACTGCTAATTGTTTTTACAATTTGTATTTCATATTAAAAAACTTCCTTAATACCTTAAGAGGCAGAGCTGAACCTAGAAATGATTTTTATGGTTAAACCTTAAAGGAGGGATCTAGAACAGAACTAGTCCATTACATTTCAAAACTTGACCCTGGGTTCTGCCTCAAGCAGCTGGGATTATTTTACAAGTTAAGCAAATTCCTGTTTCTAAAACCCACTCTGATATTTAAATAAATTTGGAGAAGATGCTGAGTAGTCACTCTGATTCACAGATAACAAGGTCAGAACTGCATTGTTTGATGGATTTCTAAGAGAACACTTGAAATTTGGGCAAACAAATTTAAAATATCAAGGTCATATTTACATTCCAGGGTAATAATTAAATACTTAATATCTTGTGGTTCCACTATTTTAGGTTTTTCTACACACCAAAATATTTAGTCATGTGAAAACCATCTGTAGCAGCTGGAAGACATTCATTTGGCCTGCCAAGATTAATTAGTTTAAAAAATACATAAATAAAGAGTTCATTTTATTTCCAAAAAGCTGTTGCTCTAGGTTCTTTCAGGGTGCTGGTGATTAATGCTTATGGAAGGTTCTCAAAAAGAGAACCTTCCATATCAGATGCCAGTTTCACAAATATCTGTTAAGTAAAACAAGGCCTGTGTTTAGGTTAGTGCTCTTTGGACTAAGCCAAGTCATTATTCACAGCAATACAAAAACTAGCTTGCAAACACTTCAATCCTTATTTTTAGTTTTTCCTCTCTCAAATCCACAATGCTGAAATCTGCTTTTAATAATTAATGAAATTTCTCTTCAGGACTGGGGTTCAGATACCCATCTTTAAGAATTACAAACCTAAGTCTCCAAGCATGTCTTTTCTCTCCAAGAAGTTCCAGAATAATCTTCAGAGAGCTTTTCAGAGTCAAGTACACAAGACACCCAGCTGAAACTGTATAAAAAGGGTTAAATTTGGCTTAGCATCCATAGGGATCACTTCTCTGGCCAACAGCTTGCAAAGGGTTATTTCTTGGCTCATCATTTCTGTTTTGCTGGAAGATGTTGAGGTTTTAGTGAAGTTTCTGCAGAGCACGCAGCAGCATTCAACATTTTTTTGCTCAGCTAATGAGTTAAGTCATCACAGCCCTCCAATGGCTTGAAGATTATGGGTGTAGGAAAAGGGAATGCTCAGAGAGGGGAACTTTTGAGCAGTCACCACTAAACTGCGGTTAAAACAGACACCAATGACTCTATTCAGCTCCCAAACCTCAGACAGTTTTTCCATTTTCTCAATAACAAAGCATTTTTGTGGAATGAGGTAACAGCTTCCATCTGCCAGGTCGACATCTCCACTAAGATTTCTCAAGAGTGTGGCTGACGAGGGCTGGCCAGCAGAGCCAGAGGCAGGAGAGTCCCTTTACAACACAGGGACAAACTGCCACGGGACAGACGCGCAGAGGAGCCTCTGTGGCACCATCACAGACTCTGCTGGGAGTTGGAGTCACCAGCAGCCCGGAGCAAGCTCCACATGCTCCACAGCTGAAGAGTCAGAAGGTCAGGAAAAGGGTTGAGGATTGTCACTGTGAGTGGCCAGGGACAGGCAGGAGGGAGCAGAATGGGTGCCACAGGTCCAACAGCCCATGGTGTGGGTGGGTCATGAGCAGAAATGTGTGATTTAGGAGCAAAACCAGGCACACAGTGCAAAGGGTAGGGCAGACATCCCACAGCACTGCCCCTGGGACTGGCCACTCAATCTTCCATACACCTCCCCACACCTGAAATGCCAAATATCTGAGGCACAGCAGTTCCAGCCTCAGGACACACTCTGGCAGAGGGTTTGGTTTTGTTCTTTCCTCATTTCTTGAATTTGGCAGCATATATTTTGACCTCTCAGTTCCAGGGATGCTGAGCACCCAGTCATTCTTTTGATGTCAGACAAAGCCAGCTCAGTTCTTCTGAAAAGCAGACCTTCACTTAGATCCAGATGAAGATCCCAGCTCCTGTCAGGACCCCCTCATCTGACTCCTGTCTCCCTGTGAATGGTCACTGAGCTCCCTTTTGAGCAATTTTGAGACTCAGCTCCAGGTTCAACCCCCCCCATCTGGTTCTCCCATCTAAAGCAAGGCAATTTTCCAGTTGGTTTTCTGATGGCCTTTGCATTCCTGTAACACTTCCTCCTGAAGTTTAGAAAATGCTAACACTAATCTCCTCACTTTCTAGTGTAATTCCAGCTGTGTGCCCACACGGATACCTGGTGAGTGCCACCTTCCTGCTCAGGACAAAGCATCTCCCATTTTCTTCCTATGAGCAATGCTGCTGTCAAATGTCAAAAACCCCACACTGCTAATACTAGCCTTCCACAAGGTCAGCCAGAGAGGACTTCCATCAAGGATGAGCTTTGCTGGAGAAGGCTCCCTGGGGATTATCAGAATAGTACAGTCAAGCCCAGATGGCCACAATGTGCCGAGCACATTTCCCGCAAACACAGCAGCGAGGCAGAGGCCCCCACAAATCAAAGTCCACCCTGATTTCTGCCATCTGCTCAACACTGAGGGCCAGGCTGAGGCCTTTGGGAAAGGTCAGGGTAGTCTTACAGGCTCTCAAGATATTGCTTTTGTTCTCACTATTTGCTTCTCAATTCCTTCGTTAGAAGATACTAATCTCTCTGTAAGGCACTTACTTGGAGCCAAGACTTTAGATATTATTGCAAAACATATGCTTAAAAGAGACTGGAAATTATGCTGGCAGTGTTACAGAGGGGAGAAAAGCACAGCTTTGGGTCAAAACAAACAAAAAAAAATGTAAGCTAGTAAGCAATTCCCATGCAATAGTTTAGGAGAGCCAGCAAAAGCTTCTTCTAGAAAGAAAACAATGCTGTGAGAACGAAGCTAACGAGAGCTGGCTCTTGGAAAAATAAAGCAGCTAGTAATGAGCCAAAAGCACATATCCAAGAGAATCTTTCTGGGAAACGTACGCTGGAAAGCCCTGAGGGAATAGGGACCTTGAGGCTAAAAGCTGGCAAATTACTTCATCAGTTAAGGTTGGTCTCAATGTTTCCTACTGTGTAAAAATAATTTGTTTTAGCCTACAGGTCTCTACAGAGCACTGGGTAAATTCAGGCTACTTCCTTTGGGAAGGGAAACAGAGTGCCTGGCAGAGCCCTGCCCAGTGGGATATTTTCAGGGGTTTCCCACCATCCCTGACAGCCCTCGGTGAATGAATTCTGCTGAATTCCCTGGGAGCTGCTGTAGTGCACTGGGCACCACATGCCCTTTACTGGGATGGGAACATCCCCTGAGCTGTCAATGATTACGAGATGATGATCATGCCTCTGTGAAACCACCCTCTGGAGGCTCATTCACCCACGATGGACGCACTCAGGACAATGATCCTGATATATCTCATTTTCCACAGCGATAAGGAGGAGACTTTGTTCTCTCTCTCTCAGAGATTAGCTCATGCACCCACCATTAGATCTGGGTGCTGATAGAGAGTGGCAAAGGCAAGGTCTGTTCATTGCCAGTCCAGCTCCCCAGCCACAGCACCACACCAAGAGCACAAGACAAGGAACGTGTGCTCCTGCTCCAGCCTGGCTCCTGCGTCAGCACAGAAAATCCCCACATTGGCAGGGGATATCAAGGTGCTCTCTAATGACTTTCTTTCTCTTCCAACTGCTCTGATTCACGTTGCCATCTTCCCTGCAACTGACCTAAATAACATGTTCAGGCAGCACTGGAAGTGTTTCCATCTCATTCTGCAATAACAGTGAGATCTTTGCATCTGGGAAGGGAATTTCACAGGGAAGTGGCACCGCAGGTGAATTAACAGCGTCCTGCTCAAGAAAGGAACAGAAGCTCCCTGTCTTATCCCATCAGGGAGACTTCCTGGCTGCAGGAGAACAAAGGTTGCCCAGGAGCAGGGAAAACACACACTAAGTCTGTGCCCAAGCCCCAGCAGATCTGAACAATGTGGGCAGATTACTCAGTTACCTCATTTCCAGGTGTGCTGTCAGCATGAGCCACGACTGGCTTGGAATTAAAGAGGTAAAACTGTTCCTAGATCTGGGCTTAGCCTGCATAATTTATGGTAATTATTGCTCAGTAGCCATTAATCCTTTAATGCCTTATCACACACTCAGCCCTCAGTTCTCTCTTTTTGGTCATCACAGAGCATTCCACTGCAGAAGGGGCTGAAGGACAGGGGGCAGGACCACACTGGATCCAGAGCCAAAGGTCTCAGGAAGGGAAAAGCAAAGAAAGCCACAGCAGAAGGACTCCAGCAGGTCAGCCCTCTCCAGACACACAGTGAGTGTGTGTGCAGGTAACACACAGGCACTTAAAGCAGCCTTAATCCCAAATAAATACAGACCTCTGCAGCTCCTCACTACAGCACCAGCTGTAACTCAGGTGTCCAACAGCACACAGGAATACAGGGGCAATCCCATCTCTGTCACTCCCCTGTGATACTCCCCCAATCTCATTCTTCTCTTTACTGTAAACTGGGGCACTTCCAAAAGTAAATATCCACGTAAATTCCATGTAAATATCTCCATTCCTTCCAACCCCTAGCACACTACAGATCTCAGTGTTGCCTTACAGCAGTGATCCTCATGGGCTGTGTGCTGAGGAACTGAAAAAGTCAATTAAAAACGCATTTATTGCCAGCAAGGAAAGTGACCGTGGGGAAATACAGAAGGGTATTCTGAAGCTGCCTGCCCTGCCACAGCACTTCCAGCTTTCAGGTGAGGCAGGACTCACCTGGGGCTGGTGATACCTTGCAAGGCAAGCACTCGACAGCCTAACAGAGCCTCAGCAGCCTAACAGATGCCTTTCCCACTCTGAAGATACACATGAATGCAGATACATTTCCCCTTTTGCAACAGAAAGGAAGTTGTACTTGATCCATACCAACTCTTTTTCAGGTAATTGAGCTTCAAGACTTAAGCAGAAAAGCTGCCAGCAAAACTTGTGCCTCTTTGTGCTACAGTTAGTCCGTAACAACTATTCTGAATGTGTTATCTCTAGTTTTTATTAGCTCATATTTACTTTGGCTGCACATCCAAGCAGTCATTTATACAGGGTGAGAGAGGAAAATCTTGGACCTGCAACAATGGGCAAGCAGTTTAATCTACCACTGGGGACAAAGACTTGACTCCTATTGGCGCGGAGTGCTGGCAGGGTCAAGTGTAACATGTGCTGGAGGAAGCACTAGGGAAGCAGATCTCTGACTGTTCAAACAACACCAAGCATTTCCTCGAGCTATTCAGAGTTCTCTCTGCCCCTCCTGTGCAGAGAAAACAGCTCCAGCTGTCCAGTCACCTGCGCTGGCTTCTCTGTCACTGGATTCATGACACTGGGGGCTGCCAAGAGCTCCAGGTTGGATGCAGCACATTCCTCATTCCTCACAGCTCAGATGTTCAAAGCTAAGTTAGGAAGCAGTCAAGATCATGTCCTTGGCATCAGCACCAAGTTGGTGCTGGAGGATAATTTATATTCCTGAGCAGAACTGGCACTGGGCAGACTGGCCATAAACATCAACAAACTGTTGCTCCAGCCATGACACCAAGCATTAGGATCCAGAATTAATATCTATTTTTTTTTGTTGTTGTTTTTGTGAAGTTCAAAATACCTCACACAAAAGAACTCTGCAGTTTGCAAGTGGGGGACGATCTACCAACACATATTCAGAGGCAAATAAAAAATGAAATGTATTAATATTAACAATCAGATCACCACAGGCCAAATCAAATCAAAGTGAGACTCAGAACAAGAACATAAATTTCAGGATTTTTATTCCATTACTCTTCAGATTTAATGTTAAGACATTATTAAATAATTCTTAATTTAGCCCTAATGACCATGTCCTTCTGATTCCTCCCAGAGTAATATTATTCTCTTGGTGGGTCCCTGTGAGTAAGGGCAGAATCATTTGTTAAAAATCTTTCTCCATTTAGCAAGTATCTGCAGACAAAGTGGCCAGTTCTGCCAGGGTGAAATACAGGAAGGTGGAAGCCATGTGGCATTCTTCAATTTCCCCTTTCCTTTCACAATCAGACCCTTGATATTTTCTTCAACAGGAAAACTGACATTCCCCTTCCGTGTAAGCTGCTGACAATTGTATTTCACACCTGGTAAAACCAGAGCAAAACGGAAGGAAGAGAAGAAACAAAGACCAAGGACTTTTCTCAGCGACTGCATCTCCGCAGAATGAAGTATTTTCCTTTTCCCACCTCAGAGCAGACAGAGCCCAGTAAACACAGCCCAGCCTTGGTGGGAAATGTCCCCTCCTCGCTGGTGAGTGGCTGCAGCTTCCCAGAGAGCAGCCAAAAAACCAAAACAGCCTGTACAGCTTGGCCCTTCTGCCACAACCTCACTTTAAAAGTGACCCTGAAGCTCCTGGTAGTAGTAATTTGAAGATTAAATACTACTGATAAAGCTTTTAACAACTGGTCTTCTCCCTTTCCTAGATACAGCTGGTATTTAGGGTTACAGCTATCCCCTCCTTTTGAAAAAAAAACCCACCTGAGTAAAATGCTTAAGTTGATTTTGATGAAGTTCTCCCTGAATTTTTCCTGTTTGGCCATAGAAATTGCACCTATTTCAGCAGAAGCAAAGTCCCTTAAGGAATGAGCCACTTGCACCCTGAGCAGAGCTGCAAACATCATTGGCAGCACCTTCCTGCCAGAGCACCTGGGCATGAACAGCACATCTCAACATCTCAACCAGGGATACTGAACAGCAGAGGAGAAACGATTCCTTACTTGAGCAATTAAAAGGAATTATGGAGCTGTTTGTCCTGTTAAGAGGTTTAGTTTTTATTCAGAGCAGCCAGACCTCAGTTTTCTGGGTAACTTTTCATCACACAAAAGGTGAAGCAGAGCAACAAAGTTTAACTCCTGTTTCTCTCCTGAGGTTGCTGCAGCAACTGTGGCTCATCAAGCACAGCCTCACATAAGCTACAGGCAGCAAAAATCCTACAGATATCAATGAGGATCCTGGTGCACCACCATGAAAATGCTGTGCATCAGTGCTGCAATTACCATAAAAGTCCTTTTTAAGGGAGAAGGTGTTGGAAACACTTTGGGTATTGAGAGTAATCAATTTTTTCCACCTTTCTGCTGGCGTTTCAAACAGCAGCCAGCCGTGTAACAGCAGAAACTCAGCTGCAATTAGGAACACAGCAGAAAGCACCTTACCTCATCAGGCAAGCAATAGAGCAAGCAAGTCCTGGCTGGGAGCAGAACACAGCCCTTCCAAAGTTGGTGCACTGGGAATTTTGGTAACCTGCCTGCAGGGAAGTTTTTCCTGGCTCCATCAGTTAAGGGTTCACCTCAGTCTTGAAGCTGCTTTGTCCAAAGCCAGAAAAGAACGTGGCTAAACTCAAAGCCCTCAGAAATCAACTGACAACAGTGAGTATTGCCTACAGTCATACAAGACTGTACACTACAGACAAAAACCCATGATGACAGCAGCCAGGAAACAGACTCCTGCCTTTCCTCCCAGGACAGGATGACCTGGAAAAGGTGAGCAATCCCACTGCCAGCTGTGCTCTGGGACAGAAGAGCTATTCCAGCACCTGCTCCAGAAGAAACCACAGTGCAAAGCAGGAGCTGAGCAGAGGGAAATGTGCTGCAGGAACAGCAGCCACCTCCCGTCCTCCCAAAGGCTGGGGAACCACGGTGACCCTCAGCACGCTGCTCACCTCTCAGATGCTGTCCTGCAGGCAGGGGAAAAGCACAGATTTTACCCCAAGAGGCATCTCAAAAAACCCAAGACAGAAGTTGAGATCGTGGAACAGCTCACAGGGTTTCCTGCTAGGGAATTCTGGCTGTTTCCAAGCACTGCCCTGCCTTCAGTGTGTCCCACCACTCCCTATGCACAGGTTTATGGAGCTCACACTCCAAAACACACCTTGTGCTGTAGAGCAGCTGCTATAATTAGTGCCCACAACTGACCATATCACCTATATTTTTGTCTCCTGTGCTATGCCACCCTTTTAAAAAGTGTGCAAAATTACAGACCGAGCTGGGTAAGAATAAAACTACCGCCGACAATTCTGTGCCTCAAAGGAAGTGGTCAGCAAGAAGAGCAAGGGAACAATACAGTCTCCATGTTAGGAAAAAGGGTGGCACAAAAATAAGATAGAAGAAATATCAGACTTCCTCTTTCCTCTTTGCCTATCATGAAGTTAAACCACATATTGACAAAGGAAATCAGGGAAAAAAGGCAGTTCCAACATCTGGGCAGCTAGGAGAGCCACAGATTTCTAATGCTTGGTAGAAGAGTCAGAAAAGTAAAAGGAATGTCCCTACACTCCTCCCTAGAAGTCTGTACAGCCACCAGAGCTTCGCCCTTTCCTCTGCTCCTAGGAATAGGTTTTCTACTTTGGAAAGATTCCTTCATCATTTTCAAAACCGGGAAACAATGAACACAGCAAGTTCAGATTTAAGTAAAGAGACCACAGTATCAAATCCTGCCCCAGGAAGATACATAACTATTACACATCCCATCCGTTTGTGCTGCAAGCCTGTGGAGAGAAATTCCTCCCACCACGCTTCACCCAGGCGAACTGGAAAAGTTTATCCAACATCCCCATGAGTTCTCATTAAAGTGTCAGTGGTTAAGGTAACCACAAGTACAGAGCTGGAAACGGATTAAGAAAACAGTAAAGAGTTACCTGTAAGAGAACAAATCTGAAACATAACTGTGTTGAGGAAAAAGAAAATTGCAAAGATCCTGAGCTGTTTTTTAATGTGAGATCCAAACTGTGACTTCCGAGTCTTTGTCTAGCACACACACACAAAGCAAGGCTTAGAATCCTCTCCCATAGCTACGCTGGGAATCTCTGGAAAAACAGAAACCACTCCAGATGTGCTGAAAATTTTCCTGTGCTACATTTGAGCATTTGGTTATGGTTTACTCGCGGGTCTGTTGGTCGGATAAAGCCTCAGCACTCTCTTCATAAAACACCGCTCAAACTCTCAACTTCTGGCAAAGGGGCACGGCCCAAGACTGCGGTTTTCTGCTTGTGGAAAGCGGTGCGCATCGTGCTGCGGACCGAGCCCTCCGGCGAGCCACGTCCCTGTCCCGCCACCGTGATCCCGGCGGGGGATGCCCGGACCCCAGAGGGCACCGGGGACACGGTGCCTTCCCTTGAGCCCGCCGGGGCACCCCCGCCACCGCCCGTCCCGTCCCGCCCGGGGCTGCGGGGCCACAGCGGGCAGCGCTTCTTCATCTGACCCGGCCCGGCTCGGCCCGACCCACCTGCTCGGCGTGGCGGGGCCGCGCTGCCGCTCTCGGTGCCCCGGCGCTGGGCAGACCCGGCTCAGCTCGGCGCTGCTCCTCAGCCGCGAGCGCGGAGCCCGGCCCGGGGCGGGGCCGGGGGCGGCCCGGGGCCGGTGCCCGCCCAGCCCGGCGCTCGGGCGGCGGGAGGCGCTGCAGCGCGGGCAGGGGGCCGGTCCCGCCGCGATGCTCCCCGTGCGGCCGGCAGCGGGATGAGCCCCGTCCCGAGGCGGCGGCTCCGGCGGGAACGGCAGCTCCGCGGGAGGGCTGCGGGCGGCGGAAAGGGGACCGGCGGCGCTCGCCCCGCAGGGCTGTCCCGGCGGCGGTGGCGGTGACCGGGCCCGCCCATGCCCGCCCATGCCCGGGGGTCCCGGCGGGGCCGCGCTCGGGGCCGCGCGCGCGTTCCCGCCGTCGCCATGGACACGGCGCCTCCTGGCGGGGGCGCGCGCGGGCTCTGACCGCTGACCCCGGGCCCCGCCTGTTCCGGCGCGCGCCCCGCGTGTGGACGCGCGTTCCCGGGCCCGGCGCTCGGAGCCGCCGCCGCAGCCATGTCGGCCGCCTTCAGGAAAGCCGCCAAGGCGCGGCAGCGCCCGCACCGCGAGCGGGCCCAGGTATGTGAGCCGAGCCGAGCCGAGCCGAGCCGAGCCAGGCCGGGCCCCGCCGGGCCCCTAGCGGAGCCATGCGCGCTCCCTCTCCGCCGGGCCCTCCGTGCTGGGCCCTCAGCGCTCTCTCCCCGTCACGCTCCCCATCTCGCTCTGTCCCCCTCACGCTCCCCGTCTCTCCCTCGCCCCCTGACGCTCTCTCCCCGTCTCTCCCGTAGCCCGCCGCCCGGACGAAGCTGGGCTTGCTGGAGAAGAAGAAGGATTACCGGCTCCGTGCCCGGTGAGTGCGGCCCCCGGGGGCGGGCGGCGCTGGGTGGGTGTCTCCCCCCCGTCCAGAGGGTTCCCCCTGAGAAATGCAGAACCCATCCTGCTTGGCCAGGTTGTGACACTGACTCCGGAATACTCTGCTCCTTGTGGGGTCCCTGATGTCTTTGAGTTGGGATGATGCCAAGTCTCCCTCTCCTTAGAAAAGTATCGGAGTATTTAAAGAACGTGGATTTGAGTAACTTAAAACTGCGCCTCCTTTGGGGTTATATGCTGCTAATAAACCCATTATTTTACTATAAAGTGATTTTAAGCAGGTATGATATCACACTACTGCCCTTGCCATGGCTGTGCTTCTGCAGGGCCTTGTCCTGCCCGAATTCCTGGGACAGCAACAGGAACAGGCTGTGTCCGAGCTCTGAGCCTCGCTGGGAAAGACTCGATGCCCCAGCAGAGATGAACACAGAGAAGCTGCTGAACAACTCCTGATTGTTGGTTTTATCCTCCCCAGTGACTACCACAAAAAGCAAAATGCTCTCAGGGCGCTGCAGAAGAAAGCTCTGGACAAGAACCCCGATGAGTTCTACTTCAAAATGATACGTTCAGAGGTCAAGGTGAGAACCTCCACTGCCTTCAAGCAGGATTACACTTTGTTGCTCCAAGTAATGTTTTTTCCCTCCTACCTTGTTTTGATTTAAATTTATGACTTAATAGGTAAATGAGAAAAATTAGTTTGGTTCTTGTAGAAGGCTTTGAAGAAAATGAAGGACAAAGTTCTGCTGTTAGCAGGCCCCACAGTGCTCTCCAGGTGGGATGGGCTGACTCTAAGTGCTGTGTTTGTCTGCTTGTAGGATGGAGTCCATGTCATAAAGCAGCCAAAGGATGAAATTACCCCGGAGCAGATGAAACTGATGAGGACACAGGATATTAAATACGTAGAAATGAAAAGAGTTGCAGAAGCCAAGGTAATAACTCGCATTTTTAGTGTCTTCTAGTTTGCTCAGAATTGGTTTTTACTGTGTTGTTCTTATTGGTGCTGTGTTGAAAAAGACCCCTGAGATCATCGAGTTCACCCTATGACCTAACACCACCTTGAAAACCAGACCATGGCACTGAGCATCACATCCAGTATTTTTTAAACACCTCCAGGGTGATGATTCCCCCACCTCCCAGGGTAGCTCATTCCAGTACCCAGAGATTTTTTCCCTAGTGTCCAACCTAAACCTCCCCTGGCACAGCTTAGGCTCCTCTGGTTGTGTCAGTGGTTGCCTGGAAGAAGAGGCCAACCCCCAGCTGGCTACAGCCACCTTTCAGGGAGTTGTAGAGTGATCAGGTCTCCCCTGAGCCTCCTTTTCTCCAGGCTAAAAATTCCTCATAGAATGAAGAATGAGTTCTTCATTCTGTGAAGAATGGCAGCTCCCACAGCCATTCTCCATAGGATTTATGTCCCAGACCCTTCACCAGCCTTGCTGCTCTTCTCTGGACACATTTGAGCCTCTCAATGTCCTTCCTAAACTGAGGGGCCCAGAACTGGACGCAGCACTCAAGGTGCAGCCTCACCAGTGCTGATACAGGGGAAAACACTTGTTACTTGAGAGAACTGTGAACTAACTCAGACTATGAGAAGGTTTCTGAGCTGAGGAGAATAATCTGGAGTGGGTTTTTGGAATATGGTAGGCTGGCAATCCACAAAAAAAAAAAGAATTCTCTTCTGAAGATGTTGTATGCTTTGATGTCGATTGACAAAACAGCATCAAATTCTCACTTGGGATAAAAAAGCAAAGCCAGCTTTTTCCTTCATGCTTTTGCTGGTGGTTCCATGGCAGTCATTCCCTTTTGCCAAACAGAGGGCTCAGTTTTGGAGGTGAATATGTGCACTTTGCCTGGGAAACTGCAGGAATCACTGTGACCCTCTGTCTGGAAAGGTTGTGAAGACATAAGTATACACTAGATGTGTTTTCAGAGATGAAAAAAGGAAGGAGGAATTCATCTATTTGTAACCCCGAGGAACAGACAGAAATGTCCTCTTGAGGGGGGAGACTTGGTTTTACTCATTCCGAATTTGGCCAAACTTGGACTTTCCGCAGAAAATCGAGCGCCTGAAGGCAGAGCTCCACCTGCTGGACGCCGCGGGGAGCGCCGCGGGCCAGCACCTCTTCTTCGTGGACACGGAGCGGGAAGGTGAGCCCTGAACTTGTTCTGTCACCTGTTCATAAAAGAAAGACACTTTTATTTGTTAGGAATAAAAATTCAGCTGCTCTAGAAGCCCCTCTTGGTTACTAGCTGAGGCATCACTTCTGCAGGAGCTGTGTGGCTGGCTGTAGCAATGTTTTTGGAAGATTTGCTTATTGAAGGAGTCCAGGTGAGTTTATTCTTTTTTTTTTTTTCATGAATAGTTCGGGAGTTTGACCTTGCTGCTCACCTGGACACTGTTCCTGAGCTGGTGGATAGAGTGTACAACAGACCAACCATTGCAACTCTGCAGAGTGAGGCAGTGAAGGGACCTACTGATCCTGCCCACCTAAAGGTACTGCTGCTGTTTGTGCTACACACTCCCTCATGTTCTACATCTTTTATATGACAGGCACTAAAAAGGATTGATTGCACCACTGTGGAGGTGAACAAAAGTGTGTTCTTAAAACTTTTATTGGTGACACAAGGCAGTAGTGGATGTCACTTCATCACAAATGAGTGCCTGGAGCCTGCAGTCACATCTTCTCCTGGACTAACACAGAGTACTCTTGCACTGCATCCCAGTCCACTGTGGGAGACCACCACAAGTTGTGATATACAGGCCAGAAAAGAGTGCTGTGGATCTGATCAGGCAGTGTCCCTGCAAAACTGAGATATTTCTCCTCTATAAAGGAACATATACCTCTGTGACTATCTTGGACTGTCTTTTCATCAGACTGCTGCAGTTTCAGGTGTAATTTTTTCAGCATCCACTGTTAAATCACCCCTCACACTTCCCCAAAACCCCTTGCACTCCTGAATTAGGTGAATAGGAAGAATTAGGTAAATAGGAAGAAATAGGTAAATGGGAAGAAGCTTATTCCAGCACAGATGTCTCTCTTGCAGTGTTCCTGATCTCACAGCATTTTTCAATTTGGTTCTGAGCCCAAAGTCACTTGAGATTTGTCTCCTCGCTTTCCTTCCTAAAGCCATTTAAGCCATAGTCTCACTTCCTGGCTTTCCTAATTTGAACTGTTTCATGATTCTTCAGCATGAATTGCTTTAGCAATCAGCTTTGATTCTGATGTTTCAGTATCACAGAAGTAGCTACACTTGGCTTTACAGATGTAGATTCTGCTCAGGTAATTCAGATCTGATGGAAAGTCCTCTGAGTATGAGTCAGTTGTGTCTGATATAAAAATAGTTGTTTAAAACTGTTGACTGGTAAATTTTTAACCTGTTTTTTCTGACTCAGGTGTCAGATAATAAACACCCTGTGGTCCCTTTCCTCCTGCCAGCTGTCTCAGTTTGACTTGTCAGTAAAGCAGTTGGACAAGTCGTAGGCTGACTGGTTTTCTCCTAAATGTCTGAGTCATATTTTAAGCATGTTGGGATCTGTTCTCCTTAATTTAATTACTTAAATCACACCTGCAGTAATATTGTTCCTGTGCTGGGAAAGCTATCCACTCTCATTAGGCAAACTTGACCCAACAAGTTGCATTTTGAGAGGCCTCTGCAGGCTCTGAGCACTTCAGGAATTGGTCTCTGGTCTCTCCTCATTTTTGTTTTCCCTATTCTAGATTTTCATTAGGGAGTCAAATGTTTTCTTGCATTTGACATTGAAATTCATAGGATTTAGACCACAGTGTCTTGTTCATCTCTGTTTAAAAACTTTTTTTCCTTGTTTCCAGAAATTAGCCCAGCAGAGGAAGAACCAGTATGACCTCCTGAGGCAGCGCATCGAGAGGGAGAAGGCCATGTTTGTCATCTCCCAGAAAATCCAGACACGCAAGGATCTTCTGGTGAGGGATTTGCTTCTGCTTCTCCAGATCTGTTCTGTTCAGCTCACTAGGCCTGGTATTGTGTGTGTTTATGTGTTGTGTTTGTGTCTTCATTCTGGTTTTATAGTGACACCTGGAGATAACTCCTAAAGATAAGAAATCCTCTTTAATATGGAAAAAGCAAGGAGATGAAGCATTTCAGTAAATTATATCTGCTTGTCAGCAAGGACAAAGACTCAGCTGTAAAATGCTGTTCACAAGGAGCCCAGAGTAGTGCCACTAGGAGTTAGAAGCAGGGAACCATTTCTGTAAGATATGAGAAGATCTTAAAAATCCAAATGACCAGAGAAATTACTTGTCTCAATGGGACTCCTGTTCTCTGGTGCTTGTGAGCAAAGCAGATTGTGCCTGACAGCCTGAAGGGGAAAAGAGCAGATAAATTTATAATTTAGTGACCATTTTTCTTTTATGGTTAGTCCCAGACAAGGACTCTGATTTGTGTGGGTGGAGGTTTTTCTCCTTGCATGACAGCAAATATTTCTACTTGTTCTTTTTTTTTTTCCAGGACAAAACTCATAAAGTAAAGGTGAAGAAAGAAACAACGACTGGACCAGCTATTTACAAATTCAAGTTTCAGAGGAAACGTTAGCCATTTCATGGAATAATTGTTACAGTCTTTGCTCAGGAAGGAGGAGCCATCTCCCTTGGAGAAAGGCTGGTGCCAGCCTCCTTTTGACTGCAGCTCAGCACTTTGTTGAAACAAATCACTGTGGGCCTGTGGTAGCCATCAATGTGTTTGTTCTAATTAATTGATTAATAAACCAGAGTTTGTTCTTTTGATATTTACAGTGGGAAGCCATGGGATTTGCCTCAGTGTCCTGGTAAGATGCACTGTGAAAATCAGTGAGCAGTTGAGGTCACAGTGGAAAAGCACAGCCCAGGGACAAGGACTTGGGGATTGTTGTCTCTGGGGCTGAGCAGGGCCTGTCCAAAGCCACGAGAGTGGAGCTCAGCTTTTTCAGCTGTCTTTTCAAGCAGCTTAAAGATGAATTACTCCAGTTATTTCCCCCAATGCCTCTCATTTCCTATTTGCACCATTCCCCTGTGTGCTTTTCCTCCAGAGCTGCTTCAGTTCGAACTGAAGCAGTGCCAAAATTCTGTGTGAGGGGAGAAACACAGCACCAAGTGTGGGCCAGGAGTTTGTCCTCTGGGTTTTCCTTGGGCCCTTGCACTGCCAGGGCTGGGGGATGTGCAGGCACATCCTGAGTGTCCTGAGCAGCCCAGGCACGTTCAGAGGAGCCTCCGTGTGAACATTCCTTTGCTTATCTCTCCATCTCCTGTCCCTGCCAGCAATAAGCACATGGTCTGCAAGAGGTGGGGGAGAAAAAAAAGATGCTCTTCTCAGGCCCTACCTACCTTGGAGCTTTTCCAGCAGCTCAGTGATGAAACTCGATGTTTTTACCTGCTGAAATGCAGCTTCAGACACGGTTCCTGCCAGAACAGGAGTATTTTTCAGGGGAGCATCCATGGAGTTCTGCAGAGCTTGGAGTCTGTGATTCTGTGAGGGCTGGGTGAGCAGGAGGGGAAAACAAAGCCTGAAGTTTGAGAATGGTTTGGTTCACTCAGGAAAACAAAGTCCTGTGTGTGAGAATGGTTCGGTTTGGTTTGGTTTGGTCTGAAGTGCTCAAGCAAAAGGAAACAAAGTCAGTGTGTAAGAATGGTTTGATTTGGTTCAGTTTGGTTTGCTTGAGTGAAAGGAAAACAAAGCCAGCATGTGAGAACGGTTTGGTTTGGTTCACTTTGGTTCGCTTGAGCAAAAGGAAAACAAAACCTTGTGTGTGATAATGGTTCAGTTTGGTTCACTTTGGTTCACTTGAGTGAAAGGAAAATGAAGTCCTGTGTGTGAGAATGGTTTGGTTTGCTAGGAACCAAACAGAAAAGCAAAGCCAGCATGTGAGAACGGTTTGGTTTGGTTCAGTTTGGTTTGCTTGAGCAAAAGGAAAACAAAGTCCTGTGTGTGAGAATGTTTTCCTGTTCAGTTCCTAGCAAACTGAACCAAACCAAAGTCCTGCATGTGGGAATGGTTCATTTTGCTAGAAACTGAACAGGAAAACAAAGTCCTGTGTGTGAAAATGGTTTGGTTTGGTTTGGTTTGGTTTGGTTTGCTAGAGCAAAAGGAAAATAAAGTCCTGTGTGTGAGAACGGTCTGGTCCGGTGTGCTCATGTGAAAGAAAAGCAAAGTCCCGCGTGTGAGGACGGTTCGGTTCGGTTCTCTTGAGCAAAAATAAAACAAAGCCCGCGTGTTAGCACGGTTCGGTTCGCTCCGGCCCGGCCCGGCCCGGCTCGGCTCGGTTCGGTTCTCTCGAGCCCAGCCCCGCCGCCGCAGTGCCGGGCGCGGCCCGCAGGGGGCAGCAGCGCCGCGCGCCGGGGCCGGGGCCGGGGCTCGTCCCGGGCTCGGTTCCGTTCCCGCGGGGTCACCGCGCTCCGCGGCCCGCGGGATGGCCGGGAAAGCTCTTTTAGACTAACGGGTAAATAGATAACTATTTAACCCTCTCACCTGATTGATTTTACCGGCGTGTAGAGCGTTGCTGGGAAGGATGGGAGAGAAAAGCCGCAGTTCTGCCGGGAGAGCCTCCAGGAATCCTGGAGCAGGATTGAAAAGCAGCGACCTGGCCAGGTCCAGAAACTGCCTGTCCACCTCTGCCCCACTGCAGAGCCAGTGCCCTGTTCCCTGGAAGAAAGGCCTCTATTCCCGGTTTTTATGGGATGCACCAGGCAGCTGCGAGGCTTTCTTTGGGCAGGCGCTGGCCACGCTGCTTGTCCTGGGCACGGTGGTGTCCCCTGGCACCTGGGAGCTGAGCTGCCAGCCAGGACACACAGTCTGATCACAGTCTGGGTCTGGGCAGCAAGAGTTGTGCCTGTTGTGATTGACCTTTCCCTGGGAAGCCGTGAATGCTTTAACAAAGGGAAACCAGAGCGCTGTTAATCTGTGGTGCTCACATCGAGCAGGCTTCATGCTGGGCTACAAACCCCATAACCTGTGGAGTGGTTTGTCATCTTGTGGCCAGAACAGACCAAAGGAGGTGCCAGCTCTTGTGCGCAAACATTTTTCACCTCCTCCTGCCTGCAATGGTGAAGGATTTGGCAGGTGCTGATCTCTGAACTTCTGTGTTAGCAGACAGGGCTGAGTCACACCTGCTGCCCTGCAGAGCTCCCAGTGGCATCCAGGAAAAAATCCACACCTTCTCAAAGACCTTGCTCTTTGACTCCCAAAGGTTTTAACTTGGTATCCTCACACTAAAGCACTGAAATGTTTCTGCAAGGATCTGGAAAGAGCCAGTGCCTCATAACTGAATCCAAAACCCACAGCACAGGGTTTAGAGACAAGAGTGGGATCTGCCATCCTCTAGCTGGGCCCTCATGGGGAAGGACAGAGAGAAAATGCCCACAGCTATTTTTTGTTTGTGATAATTATAGCATCAAAAGCTAAACGAACAGGTTCTTTAGCAAGGAGATTCCCTGCAGCTTGAAAGATACAGATATCAAAATTCCCCAGATTCACAGCTCAGGTTTTAGGTGACTCAATAATATTGTGCCATATAACAATTTGTGTAATTCCTTTTTCAACTCCTGAAGAACTCAATTGATAATGACTGTCTATAAAAGTTAATAGCAGGCTACACTTGCAGGATAACCTCCAGGCAGCTGCAACAATATATTTTACTGGCAGGAGTACCCTGGGCTTCTCAGCTGAAGGCTCCATTTTCTGAGCCTGAACCAGAGTGGGGCAGGGGAACAGGAGCTGGCTTGGCTGGGGAGGCTCTGGATCCCCCCCAGGACAGGCACTGGGGTGGGGTGTCTATCACTGGGGTGGGGTGTCTATCAGTGGGGTGGGTGTCCATCAGTGGGGTGGGTGTCCATCAGTGGGGTCTCCATCACTGGGGTGTCCACCAATGGGGTGAGTGTCCATCAGTGGGATGGGTGTCCATCAGAGGGGTGTCCATTAATGGGGTGGGTGTCCCTCAGTGGGGTGGGTGTCCATCAGTAGGGTGTCCATCAGTGGCCTTGTGCTGTGGCAGACAGTGAGACCCCCAACACCTCTGGATCCCCCCAGGACAGCCACTGGGGTATCCATCAGTGGGGTGGGTGTCCCTCAGTGTGGTGGGTCTCCATCAGTGTCCCTGTGCTGTGGCAGCCAGAGGGACCCCCAGCACCTCAGGAGCCCCCAGGTTGTGCTCTTTGAACACAGCAGAGCATGGTGCTCCCCGTGCCCCTGCTCGCAGCGCTGCCCTGTGTGTCACCACCTGCTCTCCCCACGCCTCTGGGTGATGCCACTGCTCCCCCCCAGGTGCTGCCAGCCCAGGGCACTGTGTGGGGCTGGCTGCAGGTGTCTCCAGCTGCAGGACTGGCTGCCCTGGCCCTGCTGCTCCCCAGCATCCTGCAGCCAGGTTCAGCTGAGGTGCCTTGCCCAAGGGCACCGAGGAGAAAAAGGGTGGTGAAGTTCCTCCGCTCAAGCCTGAGCAGCTTCACAGCAGGGAGTTGAAAGAGCAGAATGTAAATCAGGAATGACTAATTGCTGCTCAGCATGGCTGCCCTGAACCTCTCTGCTCCACAGCTCCTTGGCCACTTGGACCTTTCCCCTCTTGATTAGGAGCAGCACAGGTGATACCTGGGGAGAGCCTGGGCACTGGGTGCAGCCACACCTGGGCACAGCCACCCATTTCCCTCCTAACAAAAACCATTCCTCTCCAAATCCCACCACAGAAGCTTTCAAATGAATAAATTCTGCAGCTGCTGCTTCTGTTGGGAGCTGCCAGGCATCAAGGGTGAAGCCAGGGCTGGGTGAGGTGAAAGCAGCAAATATTTGCTTTGCTGTCTCACAGTCGTGGACCTGCAGCCGTTAGTGCCTGGAGAGAGCCCAGGTGAGCAGAGCTGCTCCAAGCAGGCAGGAGCCCATGATTTAGTGAGAACTATTCCCAGGATGTCCCTGCCTTGGCAGAGCTGGAGCCTGCAATAGTGAATTAGTGCATGCAGATCATCATTTACTGAAACACAAGCCCCGGTGCACCTTTCTAGGGAAGCACTAATTTATTATGCATTGTTATTAGCTGCAGCAGGGCCTTCATTAGAGCTGGAGTTAAGGTCTGTTTTGGCTGCCTCATCAGCATCAGTGAACTGCGTCCCTGCGAGGTTTGATACAATTTAATTAACCTAATTAAAAGCTCTGATTGCAGAGATGATTGGGGTAGAGCCAGCAGCAACTGCATATTTATAACGAGCTAGAAGGTGTGGGACTGGAGCCAAATGATATGCATCTCTAATGAGCTGGTGCTATTGAAGTGTGGATTTGGAACACTAACATTTATTTTTGGCAACAATGGCCAGTTTATCTTTGTGATAGAAACGATCAGGGCTTGATTGGGTGTAGCAGGCAGCTCAGCACTCTGCTGCTCCCTGGCCTTCTCCACACCACTGGCGGGCACACAGGGGCACCCACAGCTCTCCCCAAGCCTTCCCCTGCAGGCACAGCCCCAGCCCCACTGAGCAGCCCCAGTGAGCCCTGGAAATGCCAGCAAATTCCGCTTCCCCAGCCACCACTCCCTCCAGCTCCACCTTCACTCTCTCCCAGATCTGCTCTGTTGGAACCCAGGAAATCCCTCTGGCTGCCCTGGATGGTTCCAGCCCCTGCCCGGGGGCTCAGAGACCCTGGCACAGAGCCCCAGACCCCTGTGTGCCTTTGATTTAGCCCTTGGAAAAAACAATTACCAACCTTAGATGAGGAATTACAAGCCATGAAAGTTTAAGCAGAATGATAGTGAATTTATCACAGGGTGAAAAATAGATTTTTGGGGGTTTTAGAATGGGGGTTCAGGAGGGAAGATGGAGGAATCTGGGCGTATCCAGCCTTTCTCCTTCTTCTTCTTCTTCTTCTTGGCCTCCATCTTCTGCTGTGATGGTGACACTTTTAGATTGGTTTAGAGTGGAGACAAACTAACATAGGTGATAGGTATTGGAAAATAAATGTAAATAAAGTACATGTAGTTCATAGTATAGAAAACTAACACCACCCCAAGGGCTGGAAACAATTACCGGCTTTGTGTGAGGAGCTACAAGCCACAAGATTTTGAATAGAATGATACTGAATTAATCACTATCATAGGGTGAAAATGTGGAATTCTGGGGTTTTTAGAATGGGGATTCAGGGGGCAAGATGGAGGAATCTGGGCATGTCCAGCCTTTCTCCTTCTTCTTCTTCTTCTGCTGTGATGGTGGCACTTTTAGATTGGTTTAGAGTAGAAGCTCAGTGTCTAACATAGGTGATGGGTATTGGGAAGTTATTGTAAATATTGTACATGTGGTTTCTAGTATAAAAGGATAACACCAGAGTGCCTCTGTCTGTCCTGCTGAACAGATTTTGGCATGTCAGGAGAAAGAATTTTATAGATAAGAAGCAATAAACAACTTTGAGAATGAGTACTGAAGAGCTCTGACTCCTTCTTTGACCGCTGGGCTGGGAAAAGAGACTTTTAAAAATATTTTGGGGTCACTGTGAGCAGCTAAAACCCCGAGACTGCCCCACAGCCAGGCTGGGCTCCTGGTGCAGGTAACCCACCTCAGTCACTCCTCCAGGTATCAAACCCTTCATGCCCTGATCTGCTGGGCACCAGGCACAGAGGCACACAACGAGTGCCCAGATAGCACAGAGCAGCCTGGAGCAGGGGTCAGCCCCAGCTCTGGGGCTCCAGGGCTGCTGCAGGGGAGCACCAGCACCTGCCCCTGGCTGACCCACAGCACCCACAACCTCCTGCCCTCCTGTTTGGTGCCAGAGAGGCTGCCAGCCCCTCACCCCCGCAGCCCAGGGCAGGGAACCCCCATTTCTGGGCTGAAGGAGCTCATCTCACTGCTCTCATCCCCTTTTCTCTCCTCGTTTCAAGGCTGCATGGTGCTGAGAGGACTCAGGGGTGCAGTGCACCCAGCTGCAGCACTGGGATGTCCCAGGCACTGTCAGCAGCCAAGGAACAGCAGCCAGTCTGCTGAGCCACTTGGAAAATTTGATCCATGCTAATTATGCTGAAAAAAGCTCTTCTGATAATGAGTATGAAATGGAAGCGTAGCTAATACTCATCTCTGAGTGCCATTAATCTTTAAAACTGGAACAATAAGTGAAAACACTGCAGGGCATATGAAGCAAGGTGTGATTCACATCTGCTCCTCCATGGCTGCCTGATTTATTGGCACAAGGCAACTTTCCTGCACTGTTTCAACAGAGCTGCATTACATAACACCACGGGCTGCCTTGCTCTGCTTGCCTTTCCAATCCAGGCATCCCCTCAGAGCTTTTAGTGATCCTCTCTAGTGATCTTCTGATCTTTTGGTGATCTTCTGTCCTTTCCTGGGACAGAAGGAGCGCAGGAGATGAATCCTCCAAGGCCATGACTCTCTCCCAGGTCTTGGCCTCTCAGAGATGTTTCTTTCCTCCTGGCCTTGACAGCTGCTGTGGCAGCAGGGACGTGGCCCTCCAATCTGAGTGTACTGGGTGTGCTGGGTATACTGGTGGGGCAGGAATGCTCTGTGCAGCCAAATGGGCTGGAGGGGGATGGAACAGGGGGATGGAACAGGGGGATGGAACAGGGGGATGGAGGCTCCCTCTCCAGCCCTGCTGTGGCAGCAGGGATGTGGCCCTCCAGTCTGTGTATACTGGGTGTACTGGGTGTACTGGGTATACTGGTTGGGAGGGCAGCAGAGGCTGCCAGGGCTGCCAAGGGGGCTGGAGGGGGGATGGAACAGGGGGATGGAGGCTCCTTCTCCACCCCAGCTGTGGCAGCAAGGACGTGGCTCTGCAGTGTGGGTGTACCGGGTGTACTGGGTCTACTGGGTCTACTGGGTCTACTGGTGAGGAGGACAGCAGAAAACTCACAGGGCTGTTCTGTGCAGCCAAAGGTGCTGGAGGGAGATGGAACAGGGGGATGGAGGCTCCCTCTCCATCCCTGCTGTGGTAGCAGGGACGTGGCTCTGCAGGATGGGGATACTGGGTATATTGGGCATACTGGGTGTATTGGACATACTGGGTATACTGGGTGTACTGGGTGTACTGATGAGGAGGACAGCAGAAACTCCCAGGGCTGCTCTGTGCAGCCAAGGGGGCTGGGAGGGATGGAACAGGGGGATGGAACAGGGGGATGAGGCTCCCTCTCCATCCCTGCTGTGGCAGCAGGGATGTGGCTTTCCAGTCTGAGTGTACTGGGCGTACTGGGTGTATTGGGTGTACTGGGTATACTGGTGTACTGGTGGGACAGGGCAGCAGAGGCTCCCAGGGCTGCTCTGTGCAGCCAAGGGGGCTGGAGTGGGGATGGAACAGGGGGATGAGGGTCCCTCTCCATCCCTGCTGTGGCAGCAAGGACGTGCTCTGCAGTTTGGGTGTACTGGATATACTGGGTGTACTGGTGAGGAGGGCAGCAGAGGCTCCCAGGGCTGCCCAGGGGGCTGGAACAGGGGAATGGAGACAGGGGGATGGAACAGGGGGATGGAGGCTCCCTCTCCACCCGAGCTGTGGCAGCAGGGACGTGGCTCTGCAATCTGGGTATCCTGGGTGTACTGGGTGTACTGGGTGTACTGGTGGGGCAGGGCTGCTCTGTGCAGCTGAGGGGGCTGGGGGGAATGGAACAGGGGGCTGAGGCTCCCTCTCCATCCCTGCTGTGATGGTCCTTGCAGGTGAGCAGCGCTGGGGTTCCTGTGCTCCCCTGCCCTGCACACATGCTCCGTGCTGAGCCCAGGCTCCCCACGCCCTCTGCCACTCGCACAGATGCATCGAGCTCACTTTTGATGCCTTTTATTTTCAAATAGCTCTCTCTGGGGGACTCAGTATCTCTTATTTAAATGGTGGGTTTGCTGAAGTGACCTTTTGGCTGGCTCTGAGGAGAGATGGGGAGCTGCAGTCCCAGCAACACTGCTGACCCTGTGGCTTTGAACAAGTTCAAAGCATCTCCTGCCTTTTGGCCATACCCCTCAGTAGTGCCTTTGCATGGATTTTTCTCCCACACTCCTGAAAAGACATCATCAGAGACATTTCCCCTCATGGGCTCTTTAATATTTACAGTGACTTTGTGAATAGATAATATATTCCACCTTTTTTTTAGCCTTTTAAAAGCACATGCTCCTTGTGCAGCTGGAGGAGGACGCTGAGTGCTGGCTGCCTTTGAGGCTGGCAGGACAAACAGACCTGGGGGAGATAAGGGTTGCTGTGAGCCTTGCTCCCTGCAGCTCCTGGCGCTGTCCTGGGGCACCCACAGACCTGGGGTGGCCCTGCTGAGTCTCAGAACTCAAAAATCCTCAGAACTTTCCTCCCTGCACTGACTAAGCCCAGAGCTGATCGCCTTGGTAGCTGCAAGACAATCCAAATGCAAAACAAAATGCTTCTAAAAACTGTCCCACAGATTGCCAAGCATCTCATAAAGCCTGGCCATGGGCTTAAGTACATCAAAATCATGTGGATGCCTTTTGTCAAAATGGTTCTAAGGCAGGAAGGCAGCGAGCAGCTTACAACCCAGAAGTGTCACAGATGCACTCGGGAATGCTTGTCCATAATTTTGTTTATTCCAGCCTGCAAGTCCAGGAGGGACTGTCAGATCCTGTGTTCTGATTCTTCTCTGTGCTGCCATCACTGCACTTCACTCAGGGAGCCAGGACTGAGTCCAGCAGCTCCAGCAGGGTTTGGGGTTGTCAGTCCTGAGGAGCCTCAGGAGGGAAGGAGGGCACAGAAGGGGAAAGGTGCCCTGGTGCTCCCAAGAGCTGGACTGTGATCTCTGGGGCAGGGGGAGGCAAGAACTCCCTGATCCTTGGCTTTTTCACTTGGACATAAACTTCTCCCTTGCCTCAGACCTGGTGAATGTATAAAAACAGAAAGATCTGAGCAGAGCAGAGCCAGGAATGTCAGTGGAGGCTTCATGTTGGGTGAGAGGACTCTTAGCAAGGTGCAGCCTCCTGCAGCAGCCAAACACAGCAGGCCAGGTGTTCTTTAGGGCAAAAATCCTCCTTGGCCTGCAGAGATGGCAGGGCTGGTGTTGAGGCATCTCTGGTTTTGGTTGTTCATTGCTGCCCCGAGATGTGCAGGATGTCCCTGCTTCAGCCTATGTATCTGAAGAATGAGTCTGGACTCTTCACTTTTCTGTCTTGAGGTTGTTTATTAATTCTTACCTAAAAAATTTTCTTTCTGCCCAGCCGAGATCTGCTCAGCAGGGCAGCCACAGGCACTCTGTGTTGTCCTTTTATACTCCAAACTACGTATAACATATTTACACTTAATTCCCAATCCCTATCACCTGTGTTAGACAGTGCACTTCTACTCTAAACCAGTCCCAAAGTGCCAACATCACTGCAGAAAATGGAGAACAAGAAGAAGAAGAAGAAGAAGAAGAAGAAGAAGAAGAAGAAGAAGAAGAAGAATAAAGGCTGGACATGCCCAAGTTCCTCCATCTTGTCCCCATAACCCCCACACCAAAAATCCTAAAATCTACATTTTCACCCTGTAAATATTTTATTATTACACCATTCAAACCTGTGCGACTTTCAGGTCCTCATACAAAGCTGGTAACTTGCTCCAGGGGTCATAATCAAATCCCCAGGTGCTCTGGGCTGTGTGCCAGGGTCTCTGAGCCCCATAATGGGGTCCCAGCAATTCTGGACACCCAGAAGAATGTGCTGAGTTCTGACAAGGCTGATGCTCAGGGGGTCTCCTCCAGGCTGAGGTACCCCCTAAGTTTTCTAGCCATGGTAAGGCTGGTGAGGCACACAACTGTGCAGAGGGGTACATATTTTTCAGTCCATGTTGCCCTAACAAACAAATAAATGTCCTGGGACACAGACAATAATGTTTTTATGAGACTCTAAATTCTAAACTGAAATGCTCTTTGTAGCAGACTAATAGCCAACACGTGTCCCTTCATCTCATGCTGAACTTTTGTGGTCTTACAGGGGTAAAAAAGGCCCTGGTGAACATTCACACTGAGCACTTTGTTCTCACAGATTTGTAGAGCAAAGAGAATAATGCATTGAGGCTCTCAGCCCGTGCCAGTTTGGCTTCATTTGTCCTTCTGAACTTGCCCTGAGAGATAATGTTTCCTTCTAATCTGCTGCCGTCCACCTACAGCAGGCACTGAGTGAATAACTCTCCCAAACAAGCCTTTATTCTTAAAACTCTGCCTGCCCCTAACCCTTTCTCCCCCTTACAGAGTGATTGTTGTGTTCATGACATGCAAACAGCCCGAGCTGTGCTCCAGCCCACACTGGTGTGGCCACACAAACGGGGCTCAGGATCTGCTGCTTGCACAAAATGCTTTCAGAAAATTCTTGCAGAAAATACTTTCAGAAAATGCTTGCAGAAAATGCTTTCAGAAAACGCTTGCAGAAAGTTCTGCAGTTTTGGCATTATCTGAAAAAAACATGCACCAGGATGATCCCTCCCAGCCCGCCAGGTGCAGAGGCTTCACAGAAATCTTCCAAGGAGTGAAGCTTTTCTCTCCACACATGATAATAAATTACTGTTGCCCTCCTATAGGAAGGAAAAGGAAACAAGACATCTGAGTCTCTGGTTAATGAGACAAATATTTCCCATTCTTTTCAGCTCAGGTGCTTATGTCACCCTTTCACAATGATATTTTAATAAGCCTTTGTAAGCTCTACAAATTGCCCTTTATATCTGCAGGGGGAGGGAAGCTCCAGGGAATGAGCAATGTGTACATTGAAAACACAAGGAAAGCTTTATCTAGCTCCTGGAAATCACTCTCCAGAGACATCTGGAATGGGTGCCCCTCTGAAAACAGCCAGGGGAGAGGTATTAGTAATTTTAATATTATATTATTTATAGGATGAGTTTTATTTGCATAAATATTATATTATTTATATTATTCATTATTAGATTATTTATAGTATTCAGTAATTTCAATGTTATATCATTACATTATTTAAAATGGTTTTATTTATATAAATTTTATATTAATGTATTATTAGCTATTACATAATATTATTTATATTATTTAGTAATTTTAATGTTATAATATTATACTATATTATTTATATTATCAGTTTTATTTATATAAACATTATATTGTTTATATTATTAGTTATGATGCTGTATTATTTATATTATCAGTAATTGTAATATTGTATTATTAATATTATTAGTTCTATTTTATAAATATATTAATTATAATATTTATTATATTATTTAGTAATTTCAAGATTATATTATTATTTTATATTTATGATATATTAATATGATATTAATATAAAATAAAAATATAAAAATTAGAAAAGATATTATATTATATTATATTATATTATATTATATTATATTATATTATATTATATTATATTATATTATATTATATTATATTATATTATATTATATTATATTATATTATATTATATTATATTACATTATATTACATTATATTACATTATATTACATTATATTATATATTTAATTTTAAAGTGCTGGCTTCAGGGTGCCTTTCCAACAGGACCAAGCTAAGCTGAGGTCAGCCCCCACGCTCAGGGACTGACAGGCAGCTTTGTCCCTTTGTTCCTAACCCCGCTCCCGAGCTTAGGAAACAGCCAAGGGTCACCCTCTGATACCTCCCAGAAGGCTGCAGGGACAAAAGCTGCGACTGCCCTGCTCTGAACCCAGGAGCTGCCTGGCACAGGGCTGCTGGGAGAAGGGGAGGCTGCAGAAAGCCTTGCTCAGTGCCAGGGGATGGTTAGTTTGGAGTGACACCTGTCTGGTTGTGGGTGTCACAGTCTGGGGGTGGCACAGGGCACATGCCAGCACTCACTGCCAGGTGTTGGGTTGGTTTGGAGTGACACCTGTCTGGCTGAGGGTGTCACAGAGCTGGGGGTGTCACAGGCTGGGGTGGCACAGGGCACATGCCAGCACTCACTGCCAGGTGTTGGGTTGGTTTGGATGATACCTGTCTGGTTGTGGGTGTCACAGGGCTGTGGGTGTCACAGGGCACATGCCAGTGCTCAGTGCCAGGTGTTGGGTTGGTTTGCAGTGACACCTGTCTGGCTGGGGATGTCATTGTTCAGGTATGGCACAATTCTAAACCTTGGGGTTGGCTGGCACAGGGCTCCCGTGAGAAAGGGAGGCTGCAGCAAGTTGCTCAGTGCCAGGTGTTGGGTTGGTTTGCAGTGACATCTGTCTGGCTGGGGGTGGCACAGGGCTGGGGTGTCACAGGTCTGGGGTGTCACAGGGCGTATGCCAGCACTCAGTGCCAAGTGTTTGGTTGGTTTGGGTGAAATCTGGCTGGCTGGGGTGTCACAGGGCACATGCCAGCACTCAGGTGTGGCACAACTCTAAACCTTGGGGTTGGCTGGCACAGCGTTCCTGTGAGAAAGGGAAGCTGCAGCAAGTTGCTCAGTGCCAGGTGTTGGGTTGGTTTGCAGTGACACCTGTCTGGCTGGGAATGTCACAGGGCTGTGGGTGTCACAGGGCACATGCCAGCGCTCAGTGCCAGGTGTTGGGTTGGTTTGGATGATACCTGTCTGGTTGTGGGTGTCACAGGGCTGTGGGTGTCACAGGGCACATGCCAGCGCTCACTGCCAGGTGTTGGGTTGGTTTGCAGTGACAGTGTCTGGCTGGGAATGTCACAGGGCACATGCCAGCGCTCAGTGCCAGGTGTTGGGTTGGTTTGCAGTGACAATGTCTGGCTGTGGATGTCACAGGTGTGGCACAGGGCACGCCCCCACAGGTGCAGGTGAGCTCCCACGTGTGCATGTGAGTGTGAGGAGCAGCATGCACAGGAATGGAGGTGTGCTGCATGCAAGCTGTGTGGGCTGCTCCCAGACTAGCCCGAGCATGGCAGGGGGATTTCTCTCCAGGAAATGGGAGGAAAAATCCCTTTCACATGCAGGCTCACACAGCAGCGTGTGCATGCAAAACCAGGCAGGTGTCTGCTGCGCACATTGCCCCAGTGTGGGGGCAAACCCTGCTCAGAGCAGGAGAAAAACCAAAGAGAGAGGCTGGGATTGTCCAGCCTGAGCCCTACACAGCCCCAAATCCTTCTCCCCATCCCCATGGCTCAGCCCCTGCCCTATTCCCAGGGCTCCTGAGCTCCCAGCTGATCAGCCAGAGCGCAGAACCTGTCACTGTCACATCTTCTGAACAATCCCCTTGTGCAGGATTTTCTACTGAGAAGCTGAGAAGCCTCAGAGGACAAGGAAAACCAATATTATCCCATTTGCTTCTCCTGTGTTTGGCTGCTTTGGAATGTGGTCTGGAGATTGTTTATCCAACATGTGAATTGTTTTTACTTAATGACCAATCACCATCAGCTGTGTTGGACTGAGCCAGCAGCAAAAATGGGAATTTCTGAGTGCCTGAAGCCCCAAGTCACAAGTTTTTCATGAGTATCTTGTTAAACCTTCTGTAGGTATCCTATCTCTATTCTTTAGTATAGTTTTAGTATAGCATTCCATAATTAATATATAATAGAATATAATGTAATATAATGTAATATAATGTAATATAATGTAATATAATGTAATATAATGTAATATAATGTAATATAATATAATATAATATAATATAATATAATATAATATAATATAATATAATATAATATAATATAATATAATATAATATAATATAATATAATATAATATAATATTTCTATAAATAATATCATTTTATAAATTATAAACTTATATTTATAATTTAATAAATTATAATATATAATAAAATAATAATAGATAATAAATTATAATACATAATAATAAAATTTATAATTTTATAAATGATGAATTTATATTATTTATATATAATATGAATATATAATGTCTATACAATTATAGACATTATATATTTATATTAATAATATAATATAATATAATATAATATAATATAATATAATATAATATAATATAATATAATACAATATAATACTATATTTTAATAATATAATACATTATTTTATTTTAATAATATAATATAATAATATAAAAATATAATATAATAATAAATTAGCCTTCTAAGAACATGGAATGAGATTTATCAATTCTTCCTTCATCCGGGGCACCCCGAAAATACCCCACAGAACCCCCCACAGGACAGAGTGTTCTGGGAGAGCAGAGCTCAGAGAGCCCAAGCAGGAATTGCAGATCCTTTGTGTCTCATGATCCTGGGCTCCTGCCAAATTCCTCTGCACCCACTGCCTCCATTAAATGCATCAATCACTTCTTGGCAGCCCAAGCCCAAGAGAAGAGTTGAGAGGCAACTTCAGGCAGTTCAGCTGCTTTCATTAAAAGGCAAAAATACACGCTGAGCAGGAGCTGGGAGCAGGGCTGAGCTCCGTGTGCACAGAACCCTCCCTGCTGAGGAACAGCAAAGGCAGCAACAGCCCAGCTCCCCATGGTCACAGGCTCTGCCAGGCTGTGCCATCCCCACCGTGGCCAGCTGCAGATCCCTGCTTGTGGATTTTGGTCCTTTTGGTGGCTGGGAAAGCAGAGGGAGAGCACCAAGGTGCAGGGGATGCAGGGGTGCCCCTGCATGGCTGCTCTGGGGTGTGATGTGGTTTGATGGTTTTGGCTGGCACCCACTTAATTCCTGCACCTGTAGAGACAGGAGCAGACCCTTTGCCCCAAGACATTAATGAGAAAGGACCTTCAATTTGTCCTGTTCTCAGGGTTTCTGATTAAAACAGGGGCATTTTCTTTCAGTTTCACCTGTGTTATTTGAAAAATGCCTAAAAATTGGTGGATTGGTGGCTCACAGCAGCTGCTGAAGGACTGTTCTGCTCCAAGTTAAAAACACAGGCCAAAGCCTCTGGTGTTCCTCACGCCTTGGTTCAGGGCAGGACGGGACCTGCTCCTGCTCCTGCCCTGCAGAGCTGTGCTGGAGGGGGAGCTGCGACCTCATCGTGGTGCCCAGGCCATCCCAGCAGGCTCTGCCAGTCCCAGAGCAGCCCTGCCCTCCTGCCTGGGCCCCACCTGCTCCTCCAGGGCTCCGCAGGGCTCACCTGTGCTCACCTGTGCTGCCTCCCCTGTGTCACTGAGAAAGGGGCCATGGACAGACTCATCCTGGGGGGCTCATTCCCCTGAGATGATCAGAAGGTCCAGGTGCAGGGTGCCCTCCATACCCTCCCAAAAGGGATTTCTCCCCAGATTTCCCCACTCCCAGGTTCCCCACTCTGTCCCAGCAGGTGACAGAGCTGTGAGCAGCACCCTGTGTCCCCTTTACAGACAACATGCACAGGGGGCTGCCATGCTGGGAAGGATGAAAGCTTGACAAGAAAGTCTCACAGATATGTGTGCTTAGCAGAAAGATCTTTAAATGTGGAGTGTGATGAAGGAATAGAAATAAAAGCAAGTTTTGATATTGAAGAAAAGAATTGTTGAGCCAGTCTTAACCAAGGAGGCAAAGGGTGTGTTAGTTAGAAGGGGTTTTTATGGCTTAGAGCAAAGGATAAACCCCCCCCAAACAAGAAGATGTTTTTACCAAGCAGAAAGATAGCACAGGCAAACAAGTCAGCAAAGTTGAAGTAGAAAATAGGTCTCAGAATTTTCCACTGCAAGAAAACTGAAAACCAACTTCTAGCTTAAACTGTAATGTACTGATTTTTAGTGATTCGAGAACAGGAACATGAATATGGTAATTACAGTAGTTATGATAGGCTATTGATAATAGTTAAGGTATAGATTGGTTCTGCTGTATTGAGATGCTCAGGAAGGAAAAGCGCAGAATGCATTGTGACCAAAAGGAAAGTATAGAATGCATTTGTAACCTAAACTCAGGGTCTCCAGGCCTGCCTGCAGCTGGAGCTGACAGCTGTAGGCACAGCTCTGTCACCCACCACCCTGGACCGCTGTAACCTCTTGGATGGAATAAACTGCATTTTGGAGAGCAGCCTGGAGTCCCACATCCCTCATTACAGTGCCAGGGGCTGCCGGGGGTCCTGCCCCCTCCCTGTGGCCTCTCCCTGTCTGTGTGCAGTGCCTGGGCCAGGTGCTGAGCCCGGGGCAGGTTCACAGCCTGGGAAAGGCCCTCTCTCCTCGCTGCTGTCCTGCTGGGTGCTGGGGAGGGCAGGGATGCAGCGCCTGGGGCAGCAGGGTGGGTGCAGCAGGAAGTCAGGCTTGCCAAGCTGGGTCTGCAGCATGTGGGGATGCTTGTCTGGGCTCCCAAAGCATTTTCCAAACGCTTTAATTACAGTGATTTATATGGCAAAAAGTGTGGGGGCGAGAGCTTGGGAAAGGCATTAGCAGGTTTGTTCTGAGGGCTCTAATCAGAGCAGGGACGGGGAGAGGCAGGGACAGCACTGGGGCTCCTTGAACTGCGGCGTCAGGACAGCTTTGGAGGATGCAAAACTCCCCAGCTGTGCCAGGGATGGGCTGAGGGCACCCCTGAGGCCTCAGTGCTGCTCTGGGAACAGCCCTGGCACCAGGAGTGCCACCAGATGTCCTGGCACTGCTCCTGAGCCCAGTCTGAGGCTACGGGCCTTCACCAGGCCCACACAGGTCCAGCTCCACAGATGAACATGGCACACAAATATCTGTGCTGCAGCCACCAGAAAATGATTAACAATCCAACAGCAGCTCAGTGTTCTCATTGGTGTTACCTTGAAAATTAATAACGTTGTCTGTAAATATATAAACATTGTATAAATATTATATTATTTATATTGATGGTTATAGTATTATATTTATATTGAATATATACATTTTATATTTATTGATATTATATAATAAAAAGATTATATAATATTTATATTATTTAGTAATTTAACATTATATTTTTATATTATTTATATTATTGTCTGGGTTTTTTTTTTTTTTTTGGGAAAACATTGTTGTCAAATGCCCAGAGAAGCACACTCACAGTTCCCACAGATGAAGGGAAATGTGGACACACACAGGACACACACAGTTCCCAGCAGATGAAGGGACAGAGACAGCAGGTCCCCCCCAGCCCAGCAGCCAGGGGAGCACCACAGGGCATCAGTGCTTGGTCTGAAATCTCAGCCTGCCTTGCTCTGAGCACTCCATCACTCCTGCAGCAGGGAAAGTGAGAGAACGCTGGGCTGCTGTCACCCTGGTGGCACCAGGCTGGCCACGGGCACAGAGAGGGGCTGCTGGGCTGAGCCTGGCACTGCAGCACGGCCCTGACCCCCTGAGCCACCGTGGGGTGCAGCCCTGGCAGCGTGGCCACAGCACATGTCACTGCTGCCATGCCACTTTTGGGCCTGTTTTCTGGTAAATAACCTTTTGCTGTCCTTTTTGACAGTGATGTTTGTTGATGTGTGACATCCCTCACAGCCAGGTCTGGCCTCACAGAGCCGTGCTGCCCTGCACACCCCCTGGAGCAGCACAGGCAGCTCTGCTCCTCTCAGATGCCCACAGCCTCCCTCAAGCACTCCCTTCCAGACGTGTCAGGGTGGGAGATGAGCGTCCTGGTGGGAACAGAGTGAAAACAGAGCTTTAAATAACCCTGCCCTGGCCCATGGGGCCTGCTCCTGCTGTGGGTCCTCTCTGCCAGGAGAGCTTCACCCCCAGCTCCTGCCCAGGGCACACAAACCCCTCTGCCCTACCTGAGGATGATCAAAGCAATCAGAACTGTGCCCACAGGCTCAGTTTATTTCTTAATTGAGCCAAATTGATGGAGAAGCTGAAAGCAGCCTGGGTTTGGGGTGCTGCAAACGGTGCTGGGAGCAGGGCAGTGTGCTGAGCCCTCAAAAGCAGCAGGGGCAGACACAGCCTTGCTCTCCTGGAGTGTCCCACACCCCACACCGATGGGGAACCAGCAGCAGGGCAGTTCCAGGGGATGTTATTTCATATTTCAAGCCTGCACAACCAAGCTCTTATTCTTGCCCTCGTGCCCTCAGTGGGCAGGCTGTGCTCCCACAGAGATTTCAGGGGAAGGAAGTGTGCATCTGCAGGGTGATGTGGGGGCAGCCTGGCTCTTAAGTGGTCTAACCACGAGCCCACAGTGCTGGGAACAGAGCCCAGGAGAGCTGCTGCCCAAACACAGGCTGCTGTGTGTGAGCAGCTGCAGCCAGTGCTGCTGAGGAACCCGCATCCCCCAGGCAGTGCAGTGTCAGAACTCAGTGCATCCCTCTGGGGGTGTCCAGAGTTGCCAGGGGGCTCAGAGACCCTGGCACACAGCCCAGAGCACCTGGGGATTTGATTGTGACCCCTGGAGTAAGTTACCAGCTTTGTATGAGGACATGAAAGTCACACAGGTTTGAATAGTGTAATAACAAAATGATCACAGGGTGAAAATGTAGATTTTAGGATTTTTGGCATGGGGGTTATGGGGAGAAGATGGAGGAACTTGGGCGTGTCCAGCCTTTCTCCTTCTTCTTCTTGTTCTCCATTTTCTGCAGTGATGTTGGCATTTGGGATTGGTCTAGAGTGGAAGTGCACTGTCTAACATAGGTGACAGGGATTGGGAATTTAGTGTAAATATGTTATACGTAGTTTGTAGTATAAAAGGACAACACAGAGAGTGCCTGTGGCTGCCCTGCTGAGCAGATCTCAGCTGGGCAGAAAGAAAATTTTATAGATAAGAATTAATAAACAACCTCAAGACAGAAAAGTGAAGAGTCCAGACTCGTTCTTCAGCCACGCGGACCAAAGCAGAGACATCCTGCACATGTGAGGCAGCAATTAACAACCAAAACCTGAGAGTGCCGGAGATGCAGGAGCAGCCCTGGGACAGCTGTGCCCCACCAGGGAGCTGGGACAGGCTCTGGGGCCCCTCCAGGTGCAGGAAAAAGGGAGGGAAGCAATGGGCAGCTGCACCTTTGCCTGAGTGAGAGCACCAGGGGAGCCAGCGAACAGTCCCTGGCTTCAGCTGGCACATCTCCACACCAAATAACAGCACGAGCTTCACAAACTGCTTTTCTGCTGTGCTCCTGACCATGGGATACCACAGGGGTCAGGGATCTCTCCTGGGACTCAGTTTGCAATGCCCCAGCCCAGACGTGCTCAGCCTTGCCTCACCTTGCCCTGGTCTTTCTGATCGGATTGCATTTTCTAGGAATTCAAGACTGGCATCCCTGCAAACGGCAGTGCATACTTTATTAACTATGCTGCTTTCTTGTCCACTAATTAAAATCAAATTATATCTGATGCACACAACATACTTTGCAGGGAAGGAAACCTCCTTTCCCAATCTGCTCTAGGAAGCAATTTATTTAGCCCACTGAGCAGAAAAGAGTGCAGCCCTGCAAGGAGCCCAGGGATGCTGAGCACCCAGCACACTGGAACTTCTCCTGGGCTTCTCTTTTTGCTTTCATTCCAGGCTAGAGCCTGGAGAGAGGGGAATTTTTATAAAAATTCATTTTTATAAATATTATATTATTTATATTGTTAGTTATTATATTATATTGTTTATATTATTTAGTAATTTTAATCTTCTATTTTAAATTACTTATATTATTAGTTTTATTTATATAAACATTATATTATTTATAATACTTGTTATTATATTATTTATATTATCTGCAATTGTAATATTATATTATTATGTTATATATGCGATTAGTTTTATTTATATAAATATTATGTTATTTATAATATTAGTTATATTATTTAGCAATTGTAATATTATATTATAATATTCTATTGATGCTCTATTAATATAAGCTATATTAATAAAATATAAAATATATATATTAATAAATATAAAATATAAATATATATAATAGATTTATAGAAGAGCAAGGGAGAAGTGATCCCGAGGGAGCAGCTGATGGGAAGGTGAGCAGCAGCAGCCATGGGCTCCTTTTTGGGTCCATCTGTGTCCTCTGCCACCACATATGCCACCCTTTTGTGCCACCCATGGTTTCCCAGCAGGTTTGGCTGCCTGGGGACAGGAGAGGATGAATTTCCTCAGAGTGATGCAGCCTCTGATTGAGGGCACAGCGTGAAGGACATGGGGAGCAGGAGCCCAGAGCAGCCCCTCACAGGGGTGCCAGCAATGCCACCCTCCAGCAGCTCTAAAGGAGCTCCCATAAGTGCCTCAGACCCTCTGGGTTTAGACAGAACCTGTCCCTCTGTGCAGCAGCACGGGCAGGTCCCTTTGTCCACATTTTATCCCAGATCCCTCTGCCCACATTTTATCCCAGATCCTTTTACCCACAATTTATCCCAGATCCTTCTGCTCACATTTCATCCCAGATCCTTCTGCCCACATTTTATCCCAGATCCTTCTGCCCATGTTTTATCCCAGATCCTTTTGCCCACGTTTTATCCCAGGTCCTTTTCCCACATTTTATCCCAGATCCTTCTGCCCACAATTTATCCCAGATCCTTATGCCCACATTTTATCCCAGGTCCTTCTGCCCACGTTTTATCCTAGGTCCTTCTGCCCACATTTTATCCCAGATCCCTCTGCCCACATTTTATCCCAGATCCTTTTGCCCACATTTTATCCCAGATCCTTCTGCCCACAATTTATCCCAGACCATTCTGCCCACGTTTTATCTCAGGTCCTTTTGCCCACAATTTATCCCAGACCATTCTGCCCACGTTTTATCCCAGGTCCTTTTGCCCACAATTTATCCCAGACCATTCTGCCCACATTTTATCTCAGGTCCTTCTGCCCACATCTTATCCCAGATCCTTTTGCCCACGTTTTATCCCAGGTCCTTTTGCCCACATTTTATCCCAGATCCTGCTGCCCACATGCACTAAAATGCAGGAACCGGGTCCCCAGAAAACAGCACCAGGCTCAGCAGGAGCATGTCCCAGGAAAGAGGCTCAGGAGAGACGGGCCAGCCCCTGCCCTGTGTCCCCTCAGTGAAGCCACCACTCTCAGATGTTTTTCCTTAGGAGAAGGGTGAAGTTTCTGCAGAAAGACAAGCCCTCCCCTGTGGTCCCTGTGCTGGTGCTGGCAGGAGCCATGTTTGGAGCAATGCATCACCAGGGGAAGGTACCTAATGATGTATTGCCCTAATACATCACCATAGCAACAGCACTCTGATGATGCTTTATTGTAATGTGCTGCCCAAGTGCCCATTGCTCTGCATGATGTATGGCTGGGGTGGCTGTGCTCTGCCAAGCCCAGATGCAGCACAGCTCTCCTGGCTGCCAACACCTCCAGCAGTGTTTGCTGCCACTGCATGGGATGCACCACTCTGGGTGTCTCTGGTCACAGTGACCCCAAAATATTTTTAAAAGTCTCTTTTCCCCACCTGGGGCTTGAAGAATGAGTCAGAGCTCTTCTGTTCTTGGTCTCAGGGTGGTTTATTGTTTCTTATCTATAAAATTCTTTCTCCTGTCCAGCAGAGGTCTGCTCAGCAGGACAGACAGAGGCACTCTGGCCACCCTCAGGGTGCTGTTATCTTTTATACTAAAAATTTTATACCTGTACATTATTTACAATCAATTCCCAATACCTATCACTTATGTTAGACAGTGAGCTTCTACTCTAAACCAATCCAAAAGTGCCACCATCACAGCAGAAGATGGAGGCCAGGAAGAAGAAGGAGAAAGGCTGGACATGCCCAGATTCCTCCATCTTGCCCTCTGAACCCTCATTCTAAAAACCCCCAAAATCTATTTTTCACCCCATGATAAATTCACTGTCATTCTACTTAAACTTTCATGGCTTGCAGATCCTCATCTAAGGTTGGTAATTTCCTCCATGGGTCATAATCAAAGTCACAGGTGGCTTGGGCTCTGTGCCAGGGTCTCTGAGCCCCCTGGCAGGGTCCTGGCAGTCCAGGACAGACAGAGGGATGCCCTGAATTCTGACACATCACTGCCTGTTTGCTCCCACCTCTGTGAGCACAGGTGCTACCTTGCCACCCAAGGCTGGGGGAGCCCCCAGATTTGGTGCCCATCACAGTTCTTGGGCAACTACCCTGACTGTTGTCCTTTTCCTCCCCTCCTCTCCCCACAGCCAAGCTACAGTGTTCCTTGTGGAGCTCTGAAAGGCAATTTTAAAAGCATTCCTTCCCTGGCATTTGGAAAATCCAGAAGGGGAAGTGACAGGCTGGCTTGTGCATTTCTCCAGCCCCTTCCAAGGTATTAAGGCCACACAGTGCCCTGGGTTTGATGATTAACAATGAAAATACCAGCTGGAATTCTCCTGCTGCCTGTGACAGGGACAGCATTGTTTCCAATTCACACTATCTTTTTGAGCATTCAAATGCCATCAATTCAGTCACCCCAGTGCGTAGGACAGTTATCTGAAATGTTTTCCCAAACAGCTCAGTGACTATAGAGCAACAATTCATGGCATTGCTTGGGGACATCTGTGCAAAGCAGGGCTCAGTAAAGAGCTGGTGGCCAGCTGAATGCTCCCTGTGTGGACCTCAGATTCCTGAGAGGAGCAGGGAAGCTGGCAGGCAGAGAGGCTGAATGAATGGCAGGAGAAATCATTTCATCTATGCAAATCCATGCCAAGCTCTCAGTGCAGCTGCTGGCGCTGGGCAGCTCTGGACTGACATGGGAGAGGATTTTATTGAGCACTGAGATGTTCCTCTGCCACACCAGCAGCAGGGACTGCAGCCTCTGGGGTGCTCCACAAGCACCAGGTGAATCCTCCATGGCACAAACAGGGCCCAGAGCAGGTTCTGTGGGATGTCCCCCTGCTCTGAGATTCCACAGTGCTTTTAGAAATAGCAATTAAAGACATAACAAGTGTTCCACTGGGCAGAACATCAAACACTCCCGATATTGATTCAGTTTAACTGACTTGTGCCAGTCCCCAGCAGCAGCAAGGCTGGGCCAGCCTGCAGGGCTGCTCCTTACAGCCAGGCTGGGGAGCTGAGAGCCCTCCTGGGACAGAGCCAGCCCTGCCCTTTGGAATATTTACCAATATTGTGGATGGGACGTGCCTGAGCTTGTCTGGCCTTGCTCTGCTGGCCCACACTTCTCCCACAGCAGCCCTGTACTGGGGCCAGCAGACAAACCTGGGGAATGCAGATCACAGAGCCACCACCATTAATTGGAGCCATTATCTGGAATTTTCACTCAGATTTTCAACTGGAGGTTCAAAGGGGCTGGATCAAAGCTGGTGTTGCCAGCACTGTGGAGTTCCCTCAACCATGATGTTGAAGGAACCTAAACCAGCACAGGGATGCTCTGGCACAGCCCAGAACCCCAGTCTGGCCAGAGCAGGGCTTGAGATGTCACATCTGCTGTGTCTCCAGACCTGCCTCAGCTGTCCCTGTGAGGGTAGGTGCAGAGGGATGCCAGAGGTCTCTCCTCCCTGGCCTTTGCCTTTGCAAGGCTCCTGTGCTGCACCTGGGCATTGATTCCAATCATCTCTCAACGTTCCAGCAGTGATAAATGACAGGATTTCAGCAGGAAAAAAAAAAAAAAAAAGGGAAACAGAGTGACCAAAAAAGGAATGATTGTATTATCAATAATGCTTCCAGTGGCTGATGGATGAGGACGCCCCAAGGATTTTTAAGATTTCAGTAGAAACCCTCCAAATGGCAGCACAAAGGCAAAATGTTTATGAACCCAGGGTGTCCTGAGAAAATCCTCCAGGAAATTGCACAGGATGAATCCACCCAGGATGTTCATGGATCCTCCAGGCCAAATGTGTGCTCAGCATCATGCAGCCCATCTCACAGCACATGGGACAGGATCTTCTCATTCCTGCAGAGACAGGAGGGATCCTGAGTGCTCCAAAAGGGATGAACAGACAGACAGACTTCTCCTTGGAACACCACTGCCCTTTTCCTTCCTTTCCTTCTTCCATTTGCTCAGTGCAAATGCTCCCTGCACAGCTCTGGAAACTGAAAGCTGCCCTAAAAGCCCTCTGCTTTCACTAATACCAAGAGTAGGGAACATAAAGAAAAAATATCACCTCCTAATTCCTTGGGGGACTGAATTTGCAGAGCAGGCATCCTGTCTTAAAGATAAATATCCCCCTCAAAAGGCAGGCCCAGCCTTGCCCTGTGCATGGCAGGACATTCAGCTGATGGTTTTGTGATGCCACACAACCAGCACAGCCCTGGCAATGCTCTTGTGCTGGGAACATATTAGACAACGTTGTCGTGTATTGAAAACTGGCAAATCTCCAGCCTGGGGTTTCAAGGGATAATTTGTAGATTGAATGTTAATGAATATAATAATATTCATTATTATATTGTTGTTCTCTTGCAAGGCCGTGCTGACTTCACTCTGTTGCCCATTGCATATTTTGATTTTTAGGGAAAAAAAAATTAAAAATTATCCCTATAAAAAGCAGCAGAGGCAATTCCAGCACAGCCAGTTGAAGACACGTGGGAAAAGGTGATTTCTTTCAGCAAGTGCCCATGTCACTTGCTGACACAGGATTGCTGTTTTGAGCCCTCTCTGTCCTTTTTTCTGCAAACTCACCCCAGCCTCAGTAGTGCCGCCCCAGCCATGGCACATGAAGGTGAGGAGCAGGCATCCAGGGGATCCTCAGCAGCATAAATCTTCTTTTATTTCCGTGGGGAAAGAGGCATGGAGGGGAAATGCTATCATTTCTTCAGGCTGTGCTGCCCTAAGAGCAGCGATGTGGCTTTTTGTGCAGAAGACCAGAGCAGAGCTCACCTGGGGCAGGTGCCCCAGTGCAGCAGAGCCCCCCTGCAGCCCCCCAGGGCCAGGCTGGCCCCAGGGGCACCCCCAGCCTGCTGCAGCCCACCGTGATTTATGTGGCACTTGTGCAATTGATGCGCTTTGTGCCTGGGGACAGTTAAATGGTAGCTCTGTCATTAGTTTAAGCAGAGGTTAAAGGTGATCAATAACAAGGGTTTCACGCCCAATTGATCACCCCTTGCTATTTATTTCTGCCTTTTGCTTTCCGTTCAGCGCTGCTTTTAGAAATAGTAATTAAAGCCATAACAGGTGTTCCACTGGGCAGAATATCAAACGCTGCAGATATCGATTCAATTCTCTCCCTTTTAGCAACGCTGACCTGTGCCTGTCCCCAGCAGCAGCGAGGCAGGGCCAGCCTGCAGGGCTGCTCCCCACAGCCAGCCTGGGGAGGTGGAGGGAGAGCAGCACAGGGCTCTGGACAGGCAGATTTTAGTGTCCAAGTCACTCTGAGCATCAGCGCTTGGCCCATCCTGTGAGACTGAGAGGCACTAACACACAGTGAGCTCCAGGGAATAAAAATCACAGGACAGATTTTCTCAAAAACAACAAAAAAATTAAAAAACAAAAACAAAAAAAAAAACAACAACAAAAAAACCCCAAGCAAATAAACACCTCCCCCCCCCAAAAAAAAAAAAACAAACCAAAAAAACCAAAGACTGTAATATTTGCTGAAAAATCCTCTTTGCTCAGGATTCTTCTCCTGGGAAGCTGAGAAGCCTCAGAGAAAAATGAAAACAATCTTATCTCATTTGCTTCTCCTGTGTTTTGCTGCTTTGGAATGTGTTTGGAGACTGTTTATCCAACGTGTGAATTGTTTTTACTTAATGACCAATCACCATCAGCTGTGCCAGACTTTGAGGAGTCAGCCATGAGGTTTCATTCTCATTCTTCCTGAGCCTTCAGTCTGTATCCTTTCTCTATTCTTTAGTATAGTTTTAGTAGGATAGGATAGGATAGGATGGAATGGAATGGAATGGAATGGAATGGAATGGAATAGAATAGAATAGAATAGAATAGAATAGAATAGAATAGAATAGAATAATAAATTAGCCCTTTAAGAACTTGGAGTCAGATTCATCATTTCTTCCTGGGGACCCAGCAAATCCCCCACATGTGCATAAAATCCCCCACATGTGCATGAAATCACCCCGAAGTGCTGTTGGAGCAGCCGGGGCTGCGCTGCCCGGCTCGGGATGGAGCCCCCGGTGGAGGGCAGAGCCTCAGCAGTGAGTGATCCCTTCCACAGCGCTTTCCTCAACACAAACAGCCCGTGCTGCTCCCCACAGCCCCGGGCAGCAGGGCCAGGAGCGCTGTGAGCACGGCAGGAACAAACACAGAGCAGTGAGAAGGGAGCAGGGCAGCGAGAATCAGTCCCTGCTGTGCACAGGGATGCTCTGCCCGTGGAGGGACTGAGAGTTCCCTCTGCATCTCATGGGGATGCTTTTCTCACAGAGGGACTGAGAATTCTTTCTGCATCTCACAGGGATTCTCTTCTCACAGAAGGATTGAGAATTCCGTCTGCATCTCACGGGGATGCTTTTCTTACAGAGGGACCGAGAATTTCCTCTACATCTCAGGGTAATGCTCTGCCCATGGAGGGACCGAGAATTCCCTCTGCATCTCACAGGGATGCTCTGCCCATGGAGGGACTGTGAATTCTTCCTGCATCTCATGGGGATGCTCAGAGGGACTGAGAATTTCCCCTGCATTTCACAGGGATGCTCATCCCACAGAGGGACTGAGAATTCCCTTGCATCTCATGGGGACGCTTTTCTCTCAGAGGGACCGAGAATTTCCTCTACATCTCACGGGGCTGCTCTCCCCATGGAGGGACTGAGAATTCTCTCTGCATCTCAGGGCAATGTTCTTCCCACAGAGGGACTGAGAATTCCATCTGTATTTCACGGGGATGCTTAGAGAGACTGAGAATTCCCTCTGCATCTCACAGGGATGCTCTTCCCATGGAGGGACTGATAATTCTTTCTGCATCTCATGGGGATGCTCAGAGGGACTGAGAATTTCCCCTGCATGTCATGGGATGCTCTTCCCACAGAGGGACTGAGAATTTCCCCTGCATGTCATGGGGATATTGGAGGGACTGAGAATTTCCTCTGCATCTCAGGGCAATGCTCTTTTCACAGAAGGACTGATAATTCCCTCTGCATCTCACGGGATGCTCTTCCCACAGAGAGACTGAGAATTCCCCCTGCATCTCATGGGGATGCTCTTCCCATGGAGAGACTGAGAATTCTTTCTGCATCTCATAGGGATGCTCTTCTCACAGAAGGACTGAGAATTCCCTCTGCACACGGGATGCTCTTCCCATGGAGAGGCTGAGAATTCCCTCTGCATCTCACAGGAATGCTCAGAGGGACTGAGAATTCCCTCTGCATCTCACGCTGCTGCTGCCGCTCTTTTTGCTGAGGTGGCTCAGCAATCTGTGTAAATTAACCCTTGTGATTTAATGTCATGGTTTATGACAGCACTTCATAAGAGAAGAACACTGGGGGGGAAAAAAAAAATCCTAAATATTTCTCATGGTTCTTAAGAAAATGAACGGGGGATATGGGAGTAAAATGCAGGAGTTCTGACAGCGTTTGAGAGGAAAGTCTGTGTTGTAGCAGATCTCATAATCACCCTCATGTACAACTCCCTTATTACCTGTCCTTCTGTTGGTTTGCCTGCAACCAGGTTATTCTTAAACATGACTGAAGAAACATCTCCAATTTAAAACTAGTTATTTATTTAAAACATCTCCCAGCATAAAGCCATCTAATGCAATAGCCTGACTCTTTATCCTGCAAATCACTGCAAAAGATGCAAATGTATAAATTCATTTCCTAGAGTTTTGTCTGGCTACAAATTTATGATCCAGCATAATGTCAGTCACATAGCCTTTAGTGTGACTGAGAGGCACTAATACACAGTGAGCTCCAGGGAATAAAAATCACAGGACAGATTGCCTTTAAAAAAAAAAACAAAAACAAAAACAAAAAAAAAAAAAAAAAACCCTCCAAACCAAACAAACCCCGAAAAAGTACAGTAAAATATAAAGATGTCTATTTTCCCATTAGCTTTCTCATACCTTCTACTGATCCTTGACTGCAGAGCTGGAATTTCCAGCACCTCTCGTGCATATATGTGATATTTGCAAGAAGATTTTTGTGCATTTTTTCATTGATTTACTTTGAAGGACGGAGCTGATTGGGGTGCAGCGCTTGTGAACCATCCACCTTCCCTAAAAATGCAGTAGGAAATCCTGTTCTGTGGTAACTGCTGGGAGTTTTGGCCCTAGAGAATCTGGTCCAGCGATGGAAAGCAGATTTCCCTGTGGAGCTGAGAGAAGCCAAAATCCACAAGGAAACAGGTCGTGGATGCTGCTGGTGCTGCACAAACACCAGATCAGGCAGAATGCTCCAGAAGAAAGGCAAGAAAAAGGAAAATAAAGAAACATCTTTAAAGTTTGGCATGAATGAAAAGCATTCCTCGCTGCAGCAGCGTTTGAGCCAGGGAAGCAATGTCAAACCTTTACAAGAAATAACGCTCAATTTGCCCAACACCAAAAATAATGTGATATCAAGGACCATGAAATATTCATGAGGGCTGATCTAACATGCACATTACATGGTGTGAGCAGCACCACATGCTTTAAGCCAGCCTTTGCATCTCGTAATCCCCACGCACGGCACAGACACCGGGTCGTGTCAGCTCAAATGGAGCTGGGGGAACTTCTGCTGGCAGAGCTTTGCCAAGGACACAGGAGAACCCCTGAGGAAGTGCAGTTGGCCACATCTCTGCTGCTGGGCACCCCTACTCGCAGCAAATCACAAGTGGGAGCAAAGCTGGACGCCCATAAATCAGCGTGGCAAAGCGCAGTGCTGGCTCCCACGAGAGACTTTATTGAGCTCCTTCCCTGTGTGTTTGCTGCACAGGCACATCCATGGTGCTGCTGCTCAGAGCCCACTGAGCAAACCACAAACCATTGTACTCACTGGTGGAAGCCTGTAGAAATCCTGGGCTTTGGAGCTGCTCATTTCAGGAAGGTACATTGGCCTTGGTCCCCCTGAGCAGCAATATTAAACTTAGCCAGAGCAGACACTCATCTATGCGCATTTAGCATTTTAAAACAAAAAACCCCACCCTTCATGCCACCTCAGCTTGCTCCTGGTCCTGCCGGGGCTGATCTGCTCCAGGAAAAGAGGGCAGCAGGCAGAGCCCCCACCAGTGCCCATCCCCAGCCCATGGCAAGGGCAAGCACCAGCTCCAGTCACCAGCCAGGATGGGCCCATTTCAAACTGTAAGGAAAACACAAGGAGAAGGAATTCCAGAGTTGTGGAGTTCTGCCCCAGTGCAGGACCCAAATCTGCTTCCAGTACCTGTGAGGTGACAGCTCTGAGCTGTCCTGGGGCTGATCCAGCTCCAAACAACCAGCGGCAGAGTTAGCATAAAATGAAAATATATGCAAACAACATTAGCACAGAATTGCAAGATTTGCTTAACCTGATGGTACTGAAATCCCTCCTTCTAAGGGAGAGAGCAAGCAGGAGTGGGCAAAACTGGGAACAAGACTCTGGTGTTAATGTTGATGCTCTGAATTTTCATGTAAAGAGATTATAGTGCTTCAGCTGCTGCCTTAGCTCATTAGGGGCCAGTTGCACCACAGCACTGTGCTGGGATCAGGCACAGCTCTGGCTGGGCAGCCTTCAGAAGAGACCAGATTCAGTGGAAAGCATAAGATGAACATGGCATTACTAATTACAAGTGACTGTGCCTCGCCAGGCAAACTGCTGTGCTGTAGCCACTCCTGCAGTTGCTGTACAGCAAGCATTCCCTCTCTTATAATGCTGTAAGACAAGAAACCTGGAAGAAATTGGACACTGGAATGCTAAAACCTTCTCCTAATAATGCATGAAAGCTGGCAGGCAACTGGAAAAGGGAAAAAGTGACACCCTATAGAATATTGTCAGCCTAACAGCAAACAGCAATGTCCCAAAATTACCAATAATCAGTTTATAAGGTGTGGGGAGCACAGCCCTGTCCCTGGGGCACACAGGCAGGCTCTGCGCCCTGGCAAGGCAGGCACAGCACAGCTCACACCCTCTGTGAGCATGAGAAGGGCTGAGCCCACACCAGGGCTGCATTCACTGGGTACCAACATCCCCAACCCTGCCAAAGAGCCCTTGGTCAGCTCCTCAGCAGCCTGAGATGCAAATCCAGGCTCAGCTCCTCAGCAGTGTGAGATGGAAACCCTTGGTCAGCTCCTCAGCATTCTGAGATGCAAACCCTTGGTCAGCTCCTCAGCAGCCTGAGATGCAAATCCAGGTTCAGCTCCTCAGCATTGTGAGATGCAAATCCTTGGTCAGTTCCTCAGCATTGTGAGATGCAAATCCAGGCTCAGCTCCTCAGCATTCTGAGATGTAAACCCTTGGTGAGCCCCCCAGCATTCTGACAGGCAAACCCTGGCTCAGCTCCTCAGCACTCTGAGATGCAAACCCTTGGTCAGTTCCCCAGCATTCTGAGATGCAAACCCTTGGTCAGTTCCCCAGCATTCTGAGATGCAAACCCTTGGTCAGCTCCTCAGCACTCTGAGATGCAAACCCTTGGTCAGCAGCCCCTCTGGAGTGTGGGCAAGGCAAGATCAGCCCAGCCCTGGTGATGGATGGCACTGCCCCAAGCACAGCAGTCTCTGGTTCACATTCAGGCTCTGGTGCCACCACAGGACCAACCAGAGCCTGAATGCTCTGAAGGGGATCTGAAGGGCCAGGCATTGCTCAGCAGCAGAGAGCTCTGGGTGAGAGCAAGGATTTCCCACCAGCACACACCTAAACCCCTCTCTAAACTGCACTGGCAGTGCTTCTGTTCCTTATCTGCACTTCCTACTTTGTATGTTTACTATTTACTTGGTTAAATAAGTATTTGTACATCTGCTTTTCTTTAGCGGACCAACACCACAGTCTCACCTTTTCTTGCTTTAACACTGATGTAGTAGTATGAGGTCGTGTTTTCACCTTAGTGAGAAACAACCAGCAAGAAAAAAAAAAGGAAAAAAAAGAAAAAAAAAAGTCTTCCTCCAGTAATTGCCATTTAATCCCTGACCAGGAAAACTAACAAGTTATTCTGAGATAGGCAAACCTTTGGGGCATCTGATTTCTAGAGCAGCTGAGCACTGCAGCAAGGAGGTCTACAAAGAGTATTTTATTTTTGCTGCTCAACAGCACGAGAGAGCAAATGCAGCAGGGCTGCCAGTGCCTTATAGAATGTGACACACTGAACAACCCAAGGGTGCTCACCCTCCCCAGCACTCACAGCACATCTCATCCCTTAGCAGAACACAATGTGAAAACTGACCCTGCCCTTCTGAGTATCAATACAAATCCTGTTTGCCATCCAGGTTAGCTCACAATGAAGAGGTTACTGAAATGTCTCCTGCTATAGAAAATCAGCACAATTAAACATTCAATGCAAACGAGTTTGTTTTCTTTAAGAAACAAGCAAACAAAAAAACCCCCTCTTTTGTTCAGTTTTGTTTCTTCTTCCCTTAAAGCCTGGCTGTCACACAGAAATTCTCAAGCAAAGGCTGCAATTACAGCATGACAAAACACTAAAAACAATGGTACATGTGTGGGGAACACACGAGGTAACAGCCAAGGACAGATTCTCAGAGTTGGAAATTAATTTAAACGCTGTCATGATACATTGACTGAAATCCTTAAATCATCTTCCTCCTTTACTTTTTTACTGGAGTGTATCATCTAAGCTACTACATCTGCAGAGCTATTTAGAAATTAGTAAATATTCAGTGAAAACAGCGAAACTTTTTGAATTCAGGATCTCTATCATTTTCTGCTCTTCTATAAAAACCAATCTCATTACAAAAAAGGAAGCTAAGCCTGTAGCAAAAGCTGACAGAACACACACTGCACACTAAGCCCTTTAAGTGAGATTTTGTATTATGCTCTGCATGCCAAGGGAAGTTATTAATACCCTAACCCACAGCATTCACTGGCTGGTTTGTATCACAAAGTGAACCATTTCTTTACAGGGTATTTGATGAAATAACCGCTCAGAGTGACTTTATTTTAAAATCTCAAAAATCAGTTTACTTTTTGAATTTTGAATGAGAACTTGATAGTCTTGTATTAGCTGATGTGGAATAGCTACATTAGAAGAAACATTGAAAATGCACTAAATTATAACATTATCAATGGCAAATGTGACATTGCTTAGACAAGTAATATACACCCCCACCAAAGGCACAAAATGCAACAAAATCAAACTGCAACGAAGACAAGAATTTTCAAGTATAAATTTTCAAGAGTAAGTTACATTTGGTATGTTAGAATTTTTTATATATATTAAAAAGAATTGTACATAAACTGCAATGCACAATGCCGTGCTTTCGCTAGAAAATCCCCTTTAAAGCTTCTGTTTTCACAGCACATAATTTGTACTGAATAAAGTGGGGAAACCATCCAGTGCCAGATGGGAGAACATCAGTAGATTCTCTGCCAACTAAAAAAAGAAAGAATTTGGTCCTTTGCTACCAGATTTCGATCAAGTATTTAATCAGTGCAAGAGCTCTGTACGGGAACATTTTTCAAAAGTTCTCCCAACACACAAAAAACACCGCAGGAATCCAAGGACCTGCAAAGGCAAACAATCCTCACATGCGACTTTTCTTGGTGCTGCAAGAGAAGGTTTAGAGATGCAGGATCACTCTTCCAAGAACCGATAGGCTGAAAATACATTTTTCTGCGTTTTCCTGGCAAAACCACCAAACACTCGGGCATGAAACCACGGCAAGGAAAAGCTGGTGATTCAGAGAAAGCGAAGAGCGTGGTTTGAGCAGAAAGAATCTACTCGGAACACCAGCGTGCGTGGATTACCCTGCGATGCACGGGAGGAAAGTTCCGTGCGGGCTGTTCGGTGGAGAGCCGCGCTCGGATGGGTCAGAACCCCGCGGGGAAAGGTGCGGGGAACACGGCAGCGCACAAAGAGCATCCACGCAGGGCAAGGGGCGAGCCCGAAGCGCGGAGAGCCACGCTGGGATCGCTAAAAACCCTGCGGGGAAAGGTGCACAAAGAGCATCCACACAGAGAAGCGGCTCGGGCGGGCAAACCCCGCCGGGCACGAACCGATACCGGCAACGGGAACCACCGGCCGCGCTCCGAGCCAGCAAAGACGACACGAGACCGGTTCCTGGGTAAATGGTTTATGTAAGTAATAAAATATTTACTATAACATAAATAGAAACGTACCCTCGCAGTTCTACATTGGGTTTTTTTTTGCAATAAGAGATACAAACAAAAAAAAAAAAACAAAAAAAAAAAAACAAACAAACCGAAAACCCCCAGGGGAATGGACCGGACTGAACCCACCAACGAACGGGAGGGTGGTGCGAGCTCCGCGCACGGTTAGAAATAAATAGAGACGGGCCGGGAAATGGTTTCCAAGCGTCCCCCCGGGCCGGGCCGGGCAGAGCCGGGGGCGCCGCCGCCTCCCGGCCGCGCGAGGAAGGGAATAAATTAGAGATCGCAAACCTTTGGCTACTGCTGCGGCGGCCGCTGCGGCTCCGGCGGGCGAATAAATAGAGCGGGCGGCCGGGCCAGTCTGAGAATAAATTAAAACGCGTCCCCCGCTGCCCGCGCCCGCCGCGCCGCCGTCGGGGCAGTCACGGCACGGCGCCGGGCAGCGCGTGGTGCAGCGGCGAAGTGTCCGCCTGTGCGTAAACGTCCTCCATGGGGGGATGCGGGACCCCGGCCGGCGTCATGCGCTTCTCCTTCTGCCGCCGGTTGCAGAACCAGACCCGCACCACCTCTTTCTCCAGCTGCAGGGAGTCCGCCAGCGAGGTGATCTCGTGCGCCGAGGGCTTGGGGCACTTGAGGAAGTGGTTCTCCAGGGCGCCCTTGACGCCCACCTCGATGGACGTCCGCTTCTTCCTCTTCCTCCCCTGCGCCGCGATCTTGTCCAGGTTGGTGGGGCTGCCCGTGCTGGAGTCCGTCTCCTCCAGCCACTTGTTGAGCAGCGGCTTCAGCTTGCACATGTTCTTGAAGCTCAGCTGCAGCGCCTCGAACCGGCAGATGGTGGTCTGCGAGAAGACGTTCCCGTACAGGGTGCCCAGCGCCAGCCCCACGTCGGCCTGCGTGAAGCCCAGCTTGATCCGCCGCTGCTTGAACTGCTTGGCGAACTGCTCCAGGTCGTCGGAGCTGGGCGCGTCCTCGTCCGACGGCTCGGGCGGCCCCAGCGGCGGCGGCGATGCCGCCAGCTCGTGGCCTCCCGCCTCCTCGGCGCCCAGCGGGTCGCGCAGCCCGTGGTGCAGCGCGGGCGCCGGCGGGCCCAGCATCCCGTTGAGGCCCGCGTAGGGCTGCGCGTAGAGCAGCGGCTGCCCCGACGGCGGGGACATGGGCGGCAGGTGGTGCGCGCCGCCCTGCGCCCAGCCGCCCGCCGCGCCGCCCGCCGCCGGCTGGTGCACCAGGTGCGGCCGGTGGTGGAAGGCGGCGGCCGACAGCTCTTCGCGGGGTCCCGGCGGGCCGCCCTTGGCGTGCTCGGCGGGCGGAAGGTGCGCGCCCCCTCCGCCCCCGCCGCTGCCCCAGTCCGTGCCGGCGCTGGGCAGCCACTGGTGGTGCGCCAGCCCGACGGCGTGCCCGGCGGCGGGGGCCAGTCCCTGCAGGTACTCGTGGTGCATCATCTTCTGCACCTCGCGGTACGTGGTGCCCTGGTGCAGGCGGTCGCCGTCGGGGTGCATGAGCGCGGCGGAGCGCGGCAGGTACTGCGCGGCGGCGGCCATCGCGTGTGCGCCGCGCCGCCCGCGCCGCGCTTTAGAGCCGCGCGCCGGGGCGCGGGGCCGCCGCGCGCCCGCCCCGCCCCCGCGCCCCATTGGCCCGCCCGCCGCCGCGGGTGGCGCGCGCCGCCCCGCCATAGGGCGCCGCCGGCGGGAGGGCCCCGCCCCGCGCCGCCCGCTCGCCATTGGCCGGCGGCCGGAGGGCGCTGCCCACGGGATTGGCCGGCGGGGGAGATGGGCGGGGCGGCCCGCGGCGGAGCGGGCGCCGATTGGAGGAGCGCGGTTCATTCATGCCGAGCTGCCGGCGGCCGCGCGGGCCGGGCGCGGACCCGGTGCGGACCCGGTGCGGACCCGGTGCGGACCCGGTGCGGACCCGGTGCCCGCATCTCTGCACGCTCCATGTGTCCGCTCCCTCTGCCCTCATCTCTGCCCGCTCCCTCTGCCCACACCCTGTGCCCGCTCCCTGTGCCCGCATCTCTGCACGCTCCCTGTGTCCACTCCCTGTGTCCGCTCCCTCTGCCCTCATCTCTGCCCGCACCCTCTGCCCGCACCCTGTACCCGCAGCCTGTGCCCGCATCTCTGCCCGCACTCTGTGCCAGCTCGCCGTACCCGGGCCCTGTGCCCGCATCTCTGCCCGCACCCTGTGCCAGCTCGCTGTGCCCGAGCCCTGTGCCCGCATCTCTGCCCGCAGCCTCTGCCCGCTCCCCGTGCCCACTCCCTCTGCTGAATTTTGGCTGCTGCCAGGCAGGTGGGGAGCTCTGGCTCCTGCAGTCGCTGTGCGGGGGTGGCCCCTGGGGCTCAGCCACTGGACTGCGTCCTAATCCAGACCCAGTTGGGACGTTAAAAGTCGTGATTGAGGTTTCTTGGTAAACTTGGACCCCGGAAAGGTGGGAGCTCCTTCCTAAAGCAAGGGCCAAGAAATGCGGATCTGAGATTGTTTGGGCGTCATGGGAAATGTGGGTCTTGGATGCTGCCTCAGAGGCAAGTCTCTGAGCCGGTTTGAGGGTTGGCACGGGATAAAGGGTGGAGGAATTTGTGGGAAAAGACAATGACAACAAGAAACAGACACGTCTGGCAGTGCTGGGAGGGGGGCAAGGGATGTCTTAATTAAGCCAGCTCCAGACTTCATCTGGGGCTTGAGGCCCAAAGTGAATCAGGTGGGCACCAGGAACATTCATCACTTCTAAATTTAATCTTTGTCCCTGTGCTCTGTTGCAGGGTGGGAGCAGAGACAGCGACCTTTGCCAAGGGCTCTGGTGCACAATGGACTGTCGGATCAATACGTGTACGAGTGTAACATGTCAACATCCCTGCACCTCCTCAGCTGGCCAGGGTGGCCTTGCTGCTGCTGAGGACATTAACTGCAGCCTCCTGAAAGGCTTTTTGCGAGGTGTGCCACATCCCCTCCTGTGTGCTGGGGGCACTTTGGCATTTCGGGGTACCAAAGCATTGATTTGGGCCAGGGTCCTCCAGGTCTGCATGGTTGGAGCCAGCAGGCAGAAAAACCAGTTTGGGCTTCTGGGTTTGGGGGCACAAAGCTGCAACACCCCAAAGTAGCACACGGGCAGCACAGTGCCCACCTCTGCCCTCACTGGCACCTTGTCCTGGTGGCCCTGTGGGTGCCAGAGGGTGAAAGTGCTGCCACAACCACCCTGTGCTCACTGATTTCACCCACGCTGAGCCTCATCCTCCAGCCTGGGATCACACGGGGCTGGAGAGCTCTGTGTGCTCCTCCAGGCTTGCAGGTGACAACACCCAGAGCCCCAGGAGCTGCTCCTGCCTTTCAGCAACCCAGGGCTGGTCCATGGCAAGGGCTCAGCATCCTGCAGGGGCCTGGGAGCTGCTGGGCTTTGCTTGCTTGGATCATGGAAAGAGCAGCCAGGAGGGTGGCACACCTTGCTGCTGGCAGTCGCAGTATCCGCTGGCTTTGGGGACAAGTTTGGGACTGACCACCTGCATTTTTTGCTGTGGAATTACATGCAGTTATTCTCTTTTCAGGTGTACAGCCCTAGAGAAAGGCTGGACTTTGTAGGAGAGATGGGTTCCTATAGATCATGCAGCATATTTCATCGGGAGAATAATTCATCTTCCTTATTTTCCTGAGGAATCCTTTGCCCACACTGCACACGTTTGTAATGAATAGAAGCCTTTCAAATGATTCAGTGACATGCTGTAAAATATCATACTTGGTTAAGCATTTTCTCTATATTTTTTCTGACCTAGACTCATATTCATGTCAACTCTCCATGATGCAGTGCTGTAATATTAAAATTTTTGGTAGCCAATTGCTTTTGATATTTATATCCATTTTTAAGGGAATCACAATGAATAAATGTGCCCAGCTCTAACTTTATGCAAAATAAGCTGTGTGTAAATCAGTAAATCATTAATAGAATGAATCATTTCCAAAGGCTGAAGACTGGATTGCATTTCAAATTTTCATCTGTTCTATATGTTTCAGAAATTACCAAAGGAGAAACCACATCATGTGTGATAACTGAGGTGCCCATCACAGACTGTCTGCACAGTAGTGCTGGTTTATGTTTGACCAAATGATCTTTGTAAACCAAGGCACTCATTGTGCTCTGGGCTTGTTCTGCTTAACAGAAACACACTTTAAAAACTGGGAACAGCAAACAGCAGGGGAAGATGCAAAATTCCCATTTAACTCCTCCCTCAGTGATTCCCAGCTCCAGAAGCCAGAGCCAGGTAGCAAAGTTCTCTATTTTGAAGGAGACAAAAGCAAAGGAGAGGGTGTAAAACCTAAGTAATGAGGACAGGAAGGACTAAGATGCCTGTACAAGCACTAACTTCAAGAGCCAGACCTGCATATTCCTGGTATCCCTGTATCCACTGAGGTCAGGAACTGAGGAGCTGCAGAGCTTAAAAGACCCTACCAAGATTTCATTATGTTGCAAGTGTCTTCCTATTTTTTAAAAAATAATTTCTTATTATATAAAAATATTTTTAAAAATAATTTTATTATATATTTTATTACATTTTATAATATGTATTTATAAATATAATTTACAATATTTTAATAAATAATTTAATATTTAAAAATGAAGTAATTTTAATAATTCTTAATTTTAATTTAAAAAATAATAAATATTTAATGAATTATATATATAATATAACGTTAATATATTTTTATATATTATATAACATATATTTTGTTATATTAAGATGTATTTTATGTATAATATAATATAATGTAATAATAATATAATATAATATAATATAATATAATATAATATAATATAATATAATATAATATAATATAATATAATATAATATAATATAATATAATATAATATAATACAATATAATACAATACAATACAATACAATACAATACAATATAATATAATATAATATAATATATAGATTTTTAAAAATATATATTTTTACATAGCTTTTCAGAGCCATAGCATCCAGCAAATCCCTGTAGGAGGGCATCCAGGTTTCCTAGCAAAACCCAGTTCCTTCATTAAGCCTTGCCAGGGATATTGGCATGCAGTCCATTCCCTCTTGAAGGAATAAACAACCCCATGGGCGATGTTCAATATGATTCATTCTCTGTGTGACTGTGACAGCATCAGAACCTGCCTAATGCAGCTGGGTCTGAGGCTGGTGGGAGGACTGGAACAATAATAATGAGGAGGCTGAGCAGGGAGGGAGCGGAGCTGGGGCTGCTGTGCACAGCCAGGGATGCAGCCCCTGCTCTGCCGTGCCCTGAGCAGCCCCAGGGCACTCAGGGCTGCTGGGGAATGCTCTGGGATGAGGAGCTGTGTCCTGTCAGGGCATCTGGGACACATCTGGGCCTCCTGCACTGAGGGGGCAGCTGCTGCTGCTGTCTGGGCCCCTCTCAGACAGCAGCTGGAACAGCTGGATGGGACATTGGAGCAGTGTGGGTGCCACGGGACACAGAAATGGCAAGAGTTTCTCACAGTGACTTGTGAGGATTTTTAGGGAGTTGTAAGGATGTGATAACTTGTTAAGCATAAACTGTCTACAAGTCTTGGGGGTCTCCGTGGTCAGGATGACCCCGAGATGTGTCCCAAAGTCTCTTTTCCCAGCCTGGCACCCAAAGAAGGAGCCAGGATTCTTCTGTTCTCATTCTCAAGGTTGTTTATTATTTCTTGTCTATGACATTCTTTCTCTGACCTGCTGAGGTCTGTCTGGCAGGTCAGTTTGTGGCACAGTCCCTGCCCTTGGGGTGGTGTTGGCTTTTTATACTAAGAACTACCTGTACTTTATTTACAATAATTTTCCAATACCTATCACCTATGTTAGACAGTCTGTCTCTACTCTAAACCAATCCAGAAGTGCCACCATCCCAGCAGAGGATGGAGGCCAAGAAGAAGAAGAAGGAGAAAGACAGAGCACACCCAGATTCCTCCATCTTGTCTCCTGAACCCCTGTTCTAAATCCCCAAAATTCTACATTTCACCCTGTGATAAACTCACTATCATTCTATTCAAACTCTTGTGGCTTGTGCATCTTCACACAAAGTTGGTAATTGTTTTTTCCACGGGCTAAAATCAAAGGCACAGGTGGTTTTAACTCTGTGCCAGGGTCTCTGAGCCCCCTGCCAGGGTCTCCAGGGCAGCCAGAGGAATTTCCAGGGTTCTGACATACAAGTGGCATTTTTCTACTTTGTCTTTCAGTTATTTTCAAAGACAGTGTGTGAGGAAGATGTTTTTGCTAATTAGCCAATCAAATAAAATCTATCATATCACTCCATAAAAACCGCTCAATTCTCTTGAATAAAACCGTCTTTACTCTTTCTTCAATACTGCCTCCTGATTATTCCTGTGTTATTCTCAACACAAAAATGACAGAGCAGGGGCTCTGCACCATCTCTGCAGCAGGGAAAGGCACCTGCATTTCCTGTCAGCTGAGAGGAGGCCGAGAGTCAATTCTCCAAGCAAAATCTGCCTCTAAGTGTGAAACTGCCCTGAGAAGAGGCAGCATTTCACAGAATTTTTAGCAGTTTGCCTAAATGTCTTTCATCTAGGACATCTAGGAGCACAGATAAGAAATTTTTGCAACTTTTTGGGTGGCTATACCTTTTGGCAAAATCTTATTTTTTGCTTTGCTCATTTAAACGTGCAGAATTCTTAATTTGGTGAGTGACAGTGAACAGGTTAGTGGCTGGGACAGCAGTGAATTAAAAAAATTAAACAGTGAATTTAAAGCTAGAGAGGAAGAGAACTGGAGAATAAATCATTAAGAACAGTTGATACAAATGTTTGAGGTGTGCTCACTGTGATTAGCTGTAGTCATATACAGTCCTGTAAATATTTGAAAATTGTCCAGAAATAAGTTCTCCTGAGACCAAAATGAATGCAAAAAATGCTGTTGTGATCTTTTATTGAATCAATGAAATTTAGATTAGGCAGTCACTAAATTCCTGTTTACACAACAGACCTTAATGGCTCCAAAGGAAGCGCTCAAATGTAGTCGACAAATAATCCCTATTTATGAAAGCCCCATAATATTCATTTACATAATCCCCACTTTAAAAAGCTATATCAGCTCTAAACTTCTTCAGCTCAGAGATATGCCCCAGGGGATTAAAAGTAATAAACAAAACAAAGGGAAAAAGATGTACGCACACATCCACCACCACGCACCACAGCCTTTGGGATTATCACAGGCAGGAGGAGGCAGGGACAACCCAGAGCTCTGCTCACCCCACGCCACCTCCAGCAGGGTCTGTGCGTGTGCACAGAGATGAATCCATGAATCCACGCACATCCCATGGCTTGGAGCACGTTTGTGGCACTGCAGTGACCGTGTTCACAGGGGTTCTTGGATGAGGGAAGAGAGGAGGATCTGACTCCATGGTTCAGAAGGCTGATTTGTTATTTTATGATATGTATTACATTGAAACTATACTAAAAGAATAGAAGAATAGGTTTCATCAGAAGGTTAGCTAAGAATAGAAAAGGAATGATAACAAAAGCTTCTGTCTCAGAGAGTCCCAGCCAGCTCACTGTGATTGTCCATTAATTAGAAACAACCAACATGGGCCAATCAAAGATCCACCTGTTGCATCCCACAGCAGCAGATAATCAATGTTTACATTTTGTTCTTGAGGCCTCTCAGCTTCTCAGGAGGAAAAATCCTAAGGAAAGGATTTTTCATAGAAGATGTCTGTGACACTGCACTGTCTCTCTGCATTCTGTCTCTCCTGGCTTTTTTCACAAATACAAAATTGGCTCATCCTGTGTGCCCAGAAAGTGCCATAATGAAACCAGCAGCCTTACTCGTGTTTTGAGGTGTGTGTAGCAGCTTTAGAAGGCAGCTGATAGGACACAGAGCTGTGGGTTGTGCACTTTATTTGTGCTCAAGATGACTGGGCAGTTGCTGATATTCCCATGCGACGGATGTGGCATTTTGCTGTCGAGGTGCTGTCCTTGAGATAAGAGCTATGGCAGGGCAGGGACCTGCACCAAGAATGTTAATGTTGCTGAAGGGTTTGAATTTAAAAAAAGCTGTTCTTTACTGTGGAAAACAAGCTGCTTCTGAAAAGCTGATTGTTCAGAAGTGTGAATTTTGGAGACTGATTTCTTTCCTTCTGAAATGTTGCCTTGTCTTTGCTTAGGAACAAAACTTTATGAGTCTTGTTTGGTGGAGCCTGAGTTTTGAAACTCTGGTAATTGGATCCAATCTATATTGGATTCAGTCAAAGTAAGAAAGGAAAATAGAATTAATTTCCAGCTCAAGAGAAATACATTTGCTGTGTGTACATTCTGAATTCTGAGTGTCTTTTGCCTCAAACTCTTTGATTAGCATTTATAATATCAATGAGAGCACAGAAGCACAGGAATGTTGGTATTTACCCTCAGTGAATGCCAGCATTCAAGTGCTGTGGAGTTTGCACAGAACATCCTTGCCCGGAGCTCCCAGATGTGAGGCCATCCAGCTGTGCTGGTGCTGCAGGCAGAGAGGAGAGTGATAACTGCAGATCAGCTGCCTGCCCTGCCCTCTTCCATCTGGCCCAGCCCTTCTCCAAAAGCCAAATGGGATTTTTCTGGTTTGCTGGGGTAGGGCAGGGTCCAGCGTCCCTCTCAGGATGTTTTGGTTGCTGTGACCCCGAGAATGTTAAAAGTCTCTTTTCCCAGCCTGGTGCTTGAAGAAGGAGTCAGAATTCTTCATTTCTGGGTCTCAAGGTTGTTCATTGTTTCTTATCTATAAAAAGTTTTCTCCTGCCCTGCCAAGGTCCATCCACCAGGACAGTTCCAGGCACTCTGCCTGCCCCCAGGGCAGTGTTATGTCTTTATACTAAAAACTATGTGTACAATATTTACAATTCCTTCCCAATACCCATCACCTATGTTAGACACTGAGCTTCTACTCTAAACCAGTCCAAAAGTGCCAACATCACAGCAGAAGATGGAGGCCAAGAAGAAGAAGGAGAAAGGCTGGACAGGCCCAGTTCCCTCCATCTTGCCTCCTGAGCCCCCATACCAAAACCCCAAAATCTACTTTTCCACCCTGTGATAACTTCACTACTATTCTACTTAAACTGTTGTGGCTTGCTGACCTTCATCTAAGGTTGGTAATTTGCTCCATGGGTCATAACCAAACCCACAGGTGTTCTGGGCTCTGTGCAGGGTCTCTGAGCCCCCTGGCAGGGTCTTGGCCATCTTGGACAGACAGAGGAATGTTCTGGGTTCCCACATGTCCCCTCCTCTCCTTTGCTGCTGCTGCTGTCCCTGCCCACCAGCCCTGCACAGCTCTGCCACCCTCACCCTGGGGAATTCTCTCCTATCTCTGCAAAACGGACAGAAAAATGAAAAATCTTCACCTTAAACCCAAACTCATTCCTGAGTGAGGCCAGGGGTAACAGGAGGGCTGAGCACCAGCTGCCCAAGGCACTGAGTGTCTTTCCCAAAATAAAGTTGGTAATTTCACTCTGTGTGTTCTCAGCTCAGTTCCACCTTAATAATGAAGTTTTTTGGTGTCTGTTTGATGAGGATCTTTGCAGTTTCCATAAAGCAGCCACATGAATAAATAAATACTCAGTTTAGAACAGATAAGACCTGGGGGTGAGTTTGGTGGGGGTTCAGCAAGAAAGATTTTGCATTCAGCAGATAAAGGTGTCCATGGCTGTGGCATCACTTGATCTTGTCAATCCAATATCAACTGGAACAGGGAGAAGAAGCAGCTGATATTCACTGGAGTGCTATATATTATTATATTTTTATATAATAATATAATATGGAGTGCAGTAACAGGTGCTCAGGAATCACCAAACCTGCACCTGGTCAGGAACTCTCATGTGCTTGTCCAGAAATCTGCAAAGACCAATTGCTGAGGAAGGAATTGTATAGAGAATAGTTCATTTTTACATTTTCCAGTCATATTTGGTGCAGGACATGAGTGTTCCTTTATTCAACATTGGTTCCTGTAATGATGCACAGAGCTGCCTGTTGCTATTTACAGACCACACTTCCCAAACTGAGGTGTTTTGAGCAATGTACAGATACACAAAAACAGGGAGGCAGAAATGTTCTTTGTGGCAAGGCTGAGGTGCAAGTGTTGGGAGATGAAGAGATGAATCCCTGTAATTTTTTTTTTTACTACAAATTATGCCTGGCTTAAACTCTCCACCTCAGGCTTTGATCTGCTGTATTGGTGCTAATCCATACATTTATGCTTTGCCAGCATGGATTTAAAGTGGTGTAATTCAGGTTATTCTCCAGACCAAGAGTCCTTCCTCTGCCTGAACTGCCACTGTGTCATAATTGTTGCACTTTTGGTGAATTTTCATCAGCCCAACTGAGGCAGAAGGTGAGTTCAGAAGGAAGGAAAACATCAATTTTTTAATGAATTTAACTTCTCAGGTGAGGATGTGCTTTTGGAGAACAGGAATCAGGCACCAGCCTTCAGATTCCTGTTCTCCAGAAGCACATCTTCACCTGAGAGGTAAATTTCTGCTTCTCCTTGCCCTCAGCCCAGCACACTGAGTGTGAACCTGGCTCTGCTCACACTGGAACAGAGATCTGGAATTTGGTGGTGGCTCTTCACTGGTCCCATTCTGTTCAGGGAAAAGGAAGTGGTGAGCAGCTGGGGTGGCAGATAATGCCTGGGACAGCATGTCACTGAGTAAATGCTCTTTTGTAACCATGGTGCCACCAAATAATTTCATTTTTTCATCTCTTTTTGAGCCAAGCTCAGTGATGAAAATATCAAAATATCAAACCTGGGCAGTTCTGAGGCCTCAACCTTTTGGCAAAATCTTTTTTTTTTTTTTTTTTGCTTTGCTCATCTAAATGTGCAGAATTCTCAGTTTAGTGAGTGACAGTTAACAGGTTTAGTGGCTGGAACAACAGTGAATTTTAAAAAATTAAAAACTTCTCTTTGTGTGTTGCTTCTCAGCAACCTACAGGCCTCCCTTTGGCCATTTCTTTAATCATTTAAATACTTCTATTAACAAAAACAGAGCACTTATGGGGGGGGTCTATAAGCACCATGGAAACACCAAAACACAGCTGGAAAACAAATTTTTCTCACCTGGAAACCTAATTTTTGTAGGGTCTCACCTGGAAAACAAATTTTTCTTGTGCAAACCAAGAGCATTGAATGGACTGAGTGGGAAGAGCAGGTGCTGTGGAGGATAAACCTTTGCAGATTCAGGTTCTGCAGTTGGGGCAGGAGGAGCTGAGGATGAGGAGCCCGCTCGGTGCCTTGGCAGGCTGCTCCACCTGTGAGTCAGCTCTGCAGGAGCCTCACCAGCCCCTTGGCCAGACAAGCTGTGCCTTCATTAACTCTTTCCTGTAGGAGACGTAGAAGCCAATTAATTACAACCCAGGCTTTATTCCATTAAACTCCTCTGAGCTCCAGGGGAAGAGCCTTGAGATTCTGCTCTGATCCTGCTGCCACTGACGCCTGTGAAATCTCTCCACAGACTTGGATGGGGAGAGACATTAATTCCATGTTTGCTCTCAGCCTGGAGCATGGCCAGTGCTCTGACTGCAGCCCCTCTTCGCAGTCAGACCTGCCTTGGGGACACGAATTGTCCTCAGAGAGCAGTTTCTGCTGCTTCCAGGGACAATGGACCAGGTGGCCACACACTGGGGTTATTATCAAAGCCTTGCTCCTCTGCCTGATCTCAAACCTCCATTCTGCTGCTCCCTGTGAAGACAAACCCTGAGCTGGTCGCCTTTCCAACTGAACTGGCTTCATTTAGTTGAATTTTCACAGAGGGATCATCACATCTGAAGTGGCATCATATCAAATGCAGCAGGGGGAATCTGCAAAGGTTTATCCCCCGCAGCACCTGCTCTTCCCACTCAGTCCATTCAATGCTCTTGGCTTGCACAAGAAAACTTTGTCTTCTGGGTGAGACCCTGCGCATCCAGCTGTGCTTTGATGTTTCCATGGTGCTCATGGACTCCCCATAAGTGCTCTTTTTGGTTAATAGAACTATTTAAATGGTTAATGAAATGGCCAAAGGGAGGCCTGAGGGTTGCTGAGAAGCAACACACAAAGAGAAGTCACTGGTGACATCACACAGCTTTGCTTCTAGAACGGAAATCATCACAAGCAGAGATTGTTACAGCTCCACAGAGATGGCAAGTCTTAGAAAAGAACTGTTCCTAAATCTCCTTTTCATAAAGTATTTGTGCTTCAAAGAAGGCAGAGGACTGGATGTAGGCTGTCTGTGTCCCATGGACTGCATTGCTGAGGAGAAAAAAGTGATTCCTGCTGTGCCACAGGAGCAGGAACCACCAAGTTAGGTGCCATCACCCAGTGCCCCACTGCAGACATGTCCTTGCATGGGTCCTGAAGCCGAAGCCACTGTGCCCTGCACAAGCAGCTTGAGTTTATTCATGGGTTCATTTATTAATTTTCTTGGGTGTTTGGTGTGGAGCAGGTACAAGTAATGAAAGGAGTGGTGTTATTTATACAGCGCATGAAAATGCAGCTGTTCTGGGAGCAGTTTTGGTCACTGCAGTATGAGAAGGACAGCAAGCTATGAAGGAGTGTCCAAAGGAGGAAAATGAAGAAGGTTAAGGGGAAGCTGAAGTCCCTTGGTCAGTGAGGAGCAGCTGATCTCACTTGGTCTGTTCAGCTGGAGAAGAGGACATTGAGGGGACACTCATCACAGTTACAGCTTTCCTATGAGGGGAAAAGAAGGGGCAGGTGCTGATCTCTCTGGTGAGCAGTGACAGGACCTGAGGGAATGGCCTGGAGCTGTGTCAGGGGAGGTTTTGGTTGGATATTAGACAAAGGTTCTGCCCCAGAGGGTGGCTGGGCACTGAACAGGCTCCTCAGGGCAGTGGTTACAGCACCAAACATGACAGAGTTCCAGAAGGGTTTGGGCAGCACTCTCAGGCACGTGGTGTGACTTTGGGAACAGTTCTGTGCAGGGCCAGAATCAGCTCAATGATCCTTGTGAGTCCCTTCCAACTCAGCTCATTCTGTGATTTTGGATGTAGGACAGCAGAGTTCAAAGTCAAATTTCCCTTTGTTCCTGTGTGTTGCAAGGAGCTCACTGGCATGGGCCCAGGACTTCTCAGACTGGTTGCAGGACTGTCTCAGCCAAGCTCTGATCAGTGCCACAACTTGTATTTCTTGTGTGGGCATCAAACTCCCACTGCAGTCAACAGGCCCTCAGGATCTGCTCTTTCTCTCCAGCCATGGTGCAATGTTGTGTCCTCTCTTCACCCTGACTACTGTTCTGAACCCCTTTCCTTCCAGTCTCACTTATTTGGGTCAACATTTCCTACAGACAAAAATTCTCAACAAAATTCTCAGCAGCAACACAGAGGATTTGCTTTCTACCTGCTGTGGTTTGCAGCTTGGATGTGTCCTGTTGTGTTTGCTGGGTGCCCAGATGAAGGAAGGAATGACGAATCTGACTCCATGTTCTCAGAAGGCTAATTTATTATTTTATGATACTATATTATATTAAAGAATACTATACTATACTAAAGCGTATTATACTATACTATACTATACTATACTATACTATACTATACTATACTATACTATACTATACTATACTATACTATACTATACTATACTAAAGAATACAGAAAGGATACTTACAGAATGCTGAAAAGATAATAATGAAAACTCTCCAGAGTCCTGACACAGCTTGGCACTAATTGGCCAATGAGTGAAAATAACTCACAGCAGAAATCCAATGAAACAATCACCTGTGGATAAACAATCTCCAAACACATTCTACAGGAGCAAAACACAGAAGAAGCAAATCAGATAATTATTGTTTTCATTTTTCTCTGAGGCTTCTCAGCTTCCCAGGAGAAAATCCTGGGCAAAGGGATTTTTCCAGAAAATGTGAATGCCACAGTGCCCCAGTCTGTGATTGTCAGGAGGTGCTGATGGCAGCAGCACAACCTTCCCAGTGGGAATGGTACCCCAATTGCCTTTCAGACATCTGTGTACGCCAAGGATCGTGGGTTCAGGGGCTCTGCCTGTCCCTGAGAGCACAGTGAGCACTCCCTGTGAGCTGTGCTGTGAACAGCTGCACCCCCACTATTGGCAAGCCTGGGCTGTGGGCAGGTTCAGACACCTGTTCCAGCTCTTATCTGGGTGAGGCAAGGCTCACAAAACGGTCCTGCAGAGCTGTCAGCTCCTCAGACCAAACAGTTGTTTGTTCCTGTGTCAGCACTCTGCCTGGGTGGAGCACCTGGGATGTTATTAGAGGAATTTTCTTTCCACACCAGGCAGTGACATTGACTTTTGCTAGAATGTGTTCTTTTTTCTTTCAAATTTCTATCCTGAAATCCTAAAGTTTTGTACTGTAATTTAAGGTAGAACATTAGAAACTGCACTGGTGTGGAAGTTTGTGGACCCTCTTTGCTCTGCCTCAGAGCTGCAGCTTCCCCCCAACACTGCAAAGTATTTTCATTAGATACCCAACCTCTGGTTCTGATTAAATAACTTGTATGATTAGATTGAGACATCTGCTTATCCCTGGGGGAAGGAATCCCTTTCAGCACTGGACTAAGTCTGATTTGGTTAATTACCTTAGCTGCACTGTATTAATACAGAGTTTCTTGATGGCAAGGAGCTGTGGTATTCAGTTTATTCCTCCTTACTTTCACAATGCTACGGAAAGACAGAAAGAAAGATCAGGAATCAGGCACTGAGCCAAATTTTCACTCATATCAACACTCTCCCTCATTTTACTCCTTCAATATTCCCTGTTTTACCTGCCTGGGAACAGTTTCCAGGATCTTTGCTGTACATGTAAGGATAATCCATTCCCAGTGACTGCTCAAAGCAATGCATCCTTGTGAGTAATTAAAATTCTCAGGGTTCTTCAGCACTGCGAATCTCTCTCAGCACATGATCCCCTTTGCACTGCTGTTTTCCTGTTCACCCTCCAGAAGAGGAGCAGATGGACAAGGTGGGAGATGGGGAGAGCAGGGTGGGAAGGCACTTGGCTTTGCAGGCACTGTCCTTTTCCTCTGGCACCTCCAAGGTTGAACTTCTGCACTGCAAAACTCCTCCACAGCAGCAGAAACCCAGATTCCTTCAGTCAAGCTTGGCCAAAAGTGGACAAACACATGCTGGAAAAGAAGCAGCTGAGATTTGTATGCAAGTTTGAGAAAATCATTCTCAGACAAGGCAGGAGCTCTGGGGCAGAGCTGCTGGTGGGCACTGTCCTTGAGGGTGCTGACATGGCCAGGACCCTCCCTCCCTGCACACCCACCAACCTGAGTTGGTTATTTAAATAGATTATTTAAATAGCACCCCAAACTCTGAGCTGGTTATTTAAATAGGCTGATCTGGGGCCCCAAAAGCACTTCTGGCAGTCAAGTTGGCATTTCTGGCAATGTTATGCAATGGAATCTTTTTCCATCCACAGATGGAAATACTTAATAAGATATAAATCATCTATTTGATAACCAAGCTGTTACAGAACTAGAGATTCAGACTTCCCAGGGAAAATTCAATTCTCAGAACCAACAGTATTTACTATTTATATGACTTGTCAGCCTATCTAAAGGCTCATCCTTTTCAGAATGCTCTATGGGTAGCCAGAAGGTGCTTTCAGAAAGAATTGTCCAGATGATTTTCAAAGTACAAAAAATATATTTAACACAGAATTTAGTTGTAACACTAAATCTGTGATTTTTTAAAAGGTGATCTGGGTGGAAATCATGGGTGAGGAGATGCACAGGGACATAACATCAAATGCCTGCAGGAGGTCAGGGGATGAATGCTCTGTCCAGCACAGAGGTGCAGGGAGGACTGTCAGGACAGCACACAGCTCACCCAGGGCTCTCCAGAACAGTCCCAGGGCCTGACAGCTTGCAGAGATCTCCCATGACACAAGTGAGGTTTGTTATTCAATAGCCACCAGCCTTTTTTAACCCTTCCATAACTTTGTCTGTGGGTTTATTTTTGTTTTCTATTTATGTAAACCTTCAGCAAGCACAGCATTCTGCAGCAAAGGTTTCTGCAGATAAATGACACACTGTGCAAAGAGCCACCTTGTTCTGTTTGAAGGACCAGCACCAGTGAAGAAGTCACCTCTGGGTGACTTCTGGGTGACTCTGGGTGACTCCTTCATGCTGCTCACAATTCCAGATGCTGCTCACAGTCCTGCAGTCACATCTTCCCACATTGAGGAATCATAGTCTCTGTGGAGCTTTGCCTCCTTTTGATGCTGCTCTATACCCCACACCAACCTTGGTGCACATTTCTGAATATTTTCCATGTATATAAATTCTTTCTCAACTAGGAGAGGTAAAGAATTGAAGAATTTAACTGGATTTCTGTAACCTGTGTTCCCAAGTTCCTACTGGGCCACCCAAAGCAGCAGCCAGGAGAGAAGTGCTGTGGGGCAAATACATTTCCGTTTGAAAAATATTTAAAGGCAACAAAAGTGAACAGTCTGGTTTTTGTTAGCCCTTTGATGGGCAAATGGTATCAATATTTCTCACATTATCAATAAGATTCCTCACATTATCAACAAGCTCTCTCACATCCACTGTGAAGGAGGCAGAAGCAGCAGGAGCGTTCAGCACAGCATCCAAGCACTGGGCTCCTGCCACACCAGCTCCAGTTTGCTCTGAGGAACTTTTTGCCTCTTTTTTTGAGGTCAGAAGGCGAGTACAGGTTGGATTTTATCCTGGGTACTTTTCATTCCTTGTAACTTTCACGTGGAAGGATGAAATATAGCCGGGTCCGTTTCTAGCAGGGCCATGGATTACCTTGTACCGACATGCAGGCCCAAGGTGTCCATTATTTATAGCCCTCATTTTCTTGGAGCAGATTTGCATGGATGAGCTCCCAGTGGATGACAGGCCAGAGCTGTGAGGCTCAGGAGTTTACAGGGAGCAGGATAATCCAGCAGCCAGGCATCACTTCGTGTTATGCTGCACCAAGGCTGAACCAACCTGGCCACAGGTTCTGGGAGAGTGGGGAAAAAAAGGGGCAGAGGAAAATGTTGCCAGCAAACTGAGACTGCTGAGTTCTGGAGGCAATGTGTCATGATTCCTCACATCACTTGGCCATTGTGACTGCTTAGCAAGTCCAGTGACCACATCCAGGTCTGCCAGTGCTGTGCACTGTGACCGTGTCCACAGGGGTTTTCAGACTGGGGAAGAGATGAGGATCTGACTCCATGTTTCAGAAGGCTGATTTATTATTTTATGATATATATTACATTAAAACTATACTAAAAGAACAGAAGAAAAGGTTTCATCAGAAGGCTAGCTAAGCTAAGAATAGAATCAGAAATAATGATAACAAATATTTGTGTCTTGGCTCTCTGTCTGAGCCAGCTGACTGTGACTGGCCATAATTAGAAACAACCACATGAGACCAATCATAGATGCATTGTGATGCAATGCTGTTGCATTCCACAGCAGCAGATAATCAATGTTTACCTTTTGTTCCTGAGGCCTCTCAGCTTCTCAGGAGGAAAATTCCTAAGGAAAGGATTTTCCATAAAAGATGTCTGTGACAGTGCACCACAGGGTGTTTGGGGCATTCAGGCCCTGTCAGGGGGCTGAGGTCTCTTGTTGTCACTTGGAGTAACTTCCAGCTGGAGAGGAAGCAAACTGCTTTGTCAGAAGCTGCACAAACACTCCTGTAGCAGGCTGGGAACAGACCCAGCCAGGTGTCAGCTGGGTGGATTGCTGCTGCTGTCATCAAATGAATTAAAATATTGATCTGCCAGGAGCCAGAATGTCAAGGGAGACTTGTTGGGGAGACTCGTTGTTTCTCTCACTGGTGGCAGCTCAGAAATGATCCTCTGGGGATGAGGTTTAGCAGTGCATGTGCTGGGAGAAGGCTCTGTCTGGTTCCTGTCTGCAGCTCAGCTCTGGAGCCGCGGAGCCCCCACTGCAAGGGAAAAGGGATTTCAGTGAGACAAAATGTCACAGAAGCCAGATGAGGCCAGTAGCTCATGAGAAGGGATCAGTGGCTCTGAGAGCTTCTGCAGGGAGAAACTTCTTCTTCTGAGATCTCTCAGAAGCTTCTGAGAGATGGGTGAAGAGAACACCGGTGGCAGGGAGTGATGGGCTGGCACAAGCCAGGCTGTGCTGCTGAGCTCTGGCACTCCTGAGCAGGGCATGCCAGGGCTGGGACCCTGCTCCTCTCCCTGCTCCACTCGTCCCTGTGCTCCCTGCCAGCTGCAGCCTCTCCTGCACAGCCCTGCACAGGAGCAAGCTGTCACCAGGGAGAGTCTGAGCTATGGCAGATCCAATTGCACAAAGCTGGATTGTGGACCACAAAACCAGATTTGCTTAGCTAATCCTCTGATTGATTTTTAAGGCCTTGCTGAGACTAAAAGACTATTAAGAGATTTGTGCTGGTGGCACCTCCCAGCACAGGAACCAGCTCCCATGCAGTGCACCTGATGTTTCCTGGCCATGGCCTGAGACCCTTCCCAGCTCAGATCAGTCCTTATCTCCCCCATTTGAATTCCATCAACCTTCTCCTTGCTGAGGCTCTGTCTGGAAGATGAACACTCATGCACAGAGGCCTCACAGGGTCCCAAGTGCAGCTCTCCAAGCTGCAGCTGGGCATCCTACAGAGATGGGGATCCCACCTGGTCTGGTGTGCAATGCTGACCCCTGAGGGGTCAGAGTGTTGGGGAAGGTGAAACAGGAAAGCCTCATAAATATGATTGCCTGGCAAAAGATTTTGAGAATATGGAAACTATAAGCAGGATTGAAATGAAAGCAAGCTTTGAGATCCCTCACTTACTGAACAACTGGAAAACAATGGCATGGCCAGCTGAAGGTGATCCCCTTTGGATCAAACAATCCCCTCTGCTTGCAGACAGGCCCAAGGCTCAGAGCAGACCCTGCCAGCTTGGCAGAAGGGGCCCAAAGAGGAGTTTTTAGGGTTTAAAATGTAACCCAGTGTGGTCATGTAATGATTCTTATAATGCTATAGGATTTGTATCTTGTACTAAGTTGGTTAGTGAGAATCAGAATATTCAGCACGGAAGATTTATTGTATTGTAACGGGAACTTCGCACTCTTACCTTTTACTCTCTTGCCTCTTGTCTCTTAGCTCTTACTTTTCTATGTTCTTACCCCTTTTACTCTCTTATGCTTTTACTCTCTCACCCTCTCACCCTCTCTCCCCCTCTCTTCTCTCAGCCTGCTCTGAGCTGTGGCTGCATCTCCCAGCAGGGCCCTGCACCCAGGCCCTTTGCAATAACCCCGAAGTTCCAAGACCAGAAGAAGATTTATTGTATTTTAATGGGAACCTCACCCTCTGATCCTCTCTTTTACTCTCTCATTCTCTCTTTCCCACTCTCTTTATCTCTCTCTCCCTCTTTGGCCCCTGCTCTGAGCTGTGGCTGGCAGCTCCCAGCAGGGCCCTGCACCCAGGCCCTTTGCAATAAACCACAAGTTCCCAGCCCTGGCTGCAGAAATCTCTGCTCTCTGTCCATCCCAACCTTGCTACCCACAATGTTCCTACAGCAGAGGTCTCTCATCACAGCCCTCAGGAACTTCAGCCCTTGTGCTTGGCTTTTTCCCCATAATTTTCCTCTTTGAATCTCCCTGTCAGAAATTCCCTTCCCCATCCCACAGAGCGTTGGTGCTGCCTTGTGCTCAGTCTGGCAGGAGCCCTGGAACACTCCTCACTGCTCCCTGCTCCCTGCTCCAACATCCCCAGCCCAGTTTGGATGGGGTACAACGTGCTGAGTGTGCAGACCTGAAACACTTGCTCCTGCCTTTGACTACTCATGTGCCTGCCTGTTTTTCCCAGCACCTGCCTCCTCATGTCCAGATTCAAACTCCAGATAATGTAGCCTGGCTAGCCTCCTGGGCAGGGCTGTGTATGCTGGGAGAAATGCTGGCCTTGAAAATTGGGTGTGAGGCTGTGGGATTCCTCACATGCTTTCTGCCACTGGGATTGTCTGGAAGATGCTGAAGTCAGACTCTCCTTTCCAGATAGCTCAAATTTACACCAGAAATCATGCCCAGAGCCTGGCAGGCCATTGTCCTGGACATGGCACACCAAGACACAAGCAGTGATGTCATAGGAGCTCTTCAAGGAGGCTTTTTAAGTAGTTTTGCTCCACTCCAGACTTTGCCCAGGGCTTGGGAGCTCCAGCAGGAAGATCCACCCAGCAGAGACCATCTTCAGCACATGAAGATGAAGCACATGGTGCTGGGCCATGCCACAGAGTAGAATCTGGGCATTTTTGGCTGTGGTGGGCTAATCCTGAGGCACACAGAAAACACAGTGCGGGCAGAGTGCTGCCCTGATGCCCTGGCCCCAGTCTGGCACACCAGGCCAGGCTGGAAGTGGAGCAGGGAGGTGCAGCCTCCTGGCTTTCGTTTCTTGGTGTTCTCTGGCTTCTCCTGGTTTTCCTCTCTTGGTGTTCTCTGGATTCTCCTGGGTTTCCTCTCTTGATGCTCTCTGGGTTCTCCTGGGTTTCCTCTCTTGATGCTCTCTGGGTTCTCCTGGGTTTCCTCTCTTGGTGCTCTCTGGGTTCTCCTGGGTTTCCTCTCTTGGTGCTCTCTGGGTTCCCTCTCTTGGTGTTCTCCTGGGTTTCCTCTCTTGGGTTCTCCTGGGTTTCCTCTCTTGGGTTCTCCTGGGTTTCCTCTCTTGGTGCTCTCTGGGTTTCCTCTCTTGGTGTTCTCTGGGTTCTCCTGGGTTTCCTCTCTTGGTGTTCTCTGGGTTCTCCTGGGTTTCCTCCCCTGGTTATGCCACAGCTGCAGATGTGGAAGGTTCGGGCTGCACCCAGTTTATGTAGAGCTGAGCATCACCACCCAGTCCTGAGCATCACCACCCAGTCTGCTCACCAGGCACAAACAAAACCCAGGAATGATGCTGCAGAGCAGGCAGGTGGCCTGTGGGACAGGGAGCTTTCAGCACTCAGGTGCTGCTGGCAGATCCACGCAGTGCTGCAGCACCAGGCAGCCCAGCAGCCTCTGAGCCAGGTGTGCCAGGTGATCCTGTCCCAGTCCCAGGGCACACCTGTGCACAGTGCAGGAGACCCACCACAGACTGCAAGCTGAGCCAACTGAAAAGGAGGCTTGAAAGAGGATGAAAAACTCAGGGGAGGGCTCATAAAGTGCCAGAGGCAAATGAAAAGATCCCAAACCAAGACGTGATTCTAAAGAACCAAACTCTGTTTCTGGCTCCAATGCCACTTTTTTTTCCTTGCCACAGGGCTGAGAAGTATCACAGATCTGGGTAGCTTTTGTTGATGTGACTTAAAGAGCAGTGAAAAGAAGAGCACAGAGTGGGAATGAAGGTCTGGTGAGGTTCCCAGAACAGGGAATGCTCCAGCACAAGCTTTGGAGGGTTTTTCAATGAGCACATGAAGCAACTTTGCTGCTTGTGAGGATGCTCAGGAAAGGGAGAAGCAAGAGATTGCAAACCATTTCATGCTGGTATCAGTTCCACGTTACACAGTGGAGTAAACAGTGTGGAACACCTGGGACTTATCAAAGTAGGTGGTGCCAAACAATTCCAAAATTCTGTTTCACCCCAGCCAACAACTTTGCAGTTGCCAGGATTAATTTTTATTGCAATAAAACAGTTGATATAATGGGCTTAAAGCAGGGAACTCAGAGCAAGGCTCCCAAGGGGCAGAGCAGCAGGTGGGAGCCCAGGTTCATCATCAGGGGCTGCCTGCCGTGGCCCTGGAATTGCCAAGCCACAAGTGGGGTGCAGACTGAACCCCCACAGAGGGACGCATTCAGATGGACAGCAGGATTCTGTGAGCCTCAAACTTCAAAAGATTGGTGGCCATGAGAGGCAGACCATCCAAGCTGCCTTGTTCCTCCTGCTTTCCCAAATAGTCTGAGAATTGTGAAGCTGCAAGACAGGAATGTGGGCAGAGACCTGACAGATCCCTGTAGCTCAGCTGAGCAAAGCCCTGTTAATAACCTGAAACCCCCGAGGGAGGGAGGGAGGGAGGGACAGCCAGTTCTGGTTTTGCTTAACCAGGGTCTCCTGCCATTACAACATTATAATATCAAAGAACTTTGTGTTGGGAACCAGATACAGCAGCAAGTGCACCCCCAAAAGGACCAGTCCTTAAGATCTCAGTGCAGTTTGCTGCAGGAGGGTAGAATTTAAGTCACAGTCTGGAGAAACAAAGACTCAGAGGACAGGAGCAGTCCCTAATTACCTCTCAGTTAATGTGAATATGCAGGAGGATGAGGAGAGGGAGGGGCAGGAGACACAAGCATGAGAAGCACTGATGTGGAGCTGGGCAAGGGAAAGTTTGGGCTAGGTACAAGGAGACAAAAAGGCCTTAAAAATGCCTGATGTAAGACATTCCTACAGGCAGCGGGCTAAAAATGAAGTCACAGGAAATATTTCCATAAAAGTCAGGAGCAGTTTGAGCAGGGGAGTTGTCGTGAATGATTCAGTGAACTCCTGGCTCAGAGCTCTGGCAGGACCTAGCTGTCCATCCCAAACTCATCCCATGCTTCAGTCTCAGTCACTGCTGCTGCCTCCCAGACAGCCCTGGGCACTCAGTGCCTCTCATTTTCAGCAAGATTTCTTTGGATATTTATCATACTAATATTGTAAAAAATCAGAAATATGTTATTTAGAAAACACTCCAGAAGGCTAACTCTCTGTTTTCCCAGGAAAAATGCATTTGCAGCAAGCAGCAGGTGCTGCTGTGTTTTAATCTAAGTTAAGAGACTCCTGCTGGAGCTCCAGTGCTGATTACTGTCCATAAATCATGCTCAGCCTCACATCCCCTCCATCATACCAAGGTACCCTCCATGAACACACCCAGTCAGACATCCATTTTTGGCTTCCTTTTTGTGTGTTTTTTTTTGTTTTGCCTCCTCTGATCATGCTCACTCAGCCCACCCCTGCAGCTGCATTATTGTTGTGTCCACAGATGTTTACAGTTTTTATTTCCAATAACCTCAAACTGCAAACAGAAGGTGGTTCCTAGACTCAATAGATTAATAATGTAAAAAACCCCAAATCTTGTGACCCAAACCCCTAGGTAACAAAGGATGTGCTAAAATAAAAAAATGTTAATATAGAACCTTTTGTGCAATTAGGACTAACCTTATTAATAATTTGAATATTTTCCAATGAATTGTCTAGCCTATCTCTCATGAGACTAACTTCAAACAGTTTGAGAATTAGAGCTTGGCTGCATTTGTTATGGATGGAGCCAGACAACAAGAGCAAGTAAACACAATGGTACCATGAATTTCAGTGAAAACATCATTCTATTCTATCAGTGAACTAATGGTTTTGGCTGGAAATGGACACTTGTTTTTTTTTAGTATAAACTTCTAAAAAGAAAGAACCCTGTGGAGAGGACACTGGTACATTTACCAGACTGTCCCTTTGTATGGAATGAATCAAATCCAATTTCCTATCATCAAACTCATAGATGGCTGCAAAGAAAAAGGTTTAATCGAGTTGAACTTTAACACTGAATTTTAAAGTTTGCTCATTGTGGATTGCTTTACTGCCCACATTTCTCCCCTAGTGTGAGGTGTTACTTCTGCATTTCAGGAATTAAGCAAGAGGCACATCTGGCAAACAGGTTATTTCGGAGGAGACTACGCAGAAATAATTGAAGGAATTTGGACTTAGACTAAAATCTCTGAGACTGGAGCCTCCTTTTCCTGACCAGGATCCAGGGAGCAGTGCTTCCATATTTATTTAACAGTAAGAATATGTCAGTTTGTACAAAAATATGGAAGTTCTAACAATCTCAAGGTTGCCCTTATAGTTGTGGTAGGCTTTAATGAGAAGCACTGCCTCCCATGGGAGATGAACTAGTGGTTCCAGCCACAGCAGTGTGATAAAAACTCCCACTAACAACAAATATCTTATCTTTCCACCTGGCCTTGTCCTTAGCTGCTTCCTAAAAGAGCTGTCTAAAGTCAGGAGGAGCTGCTTTGGGCTCTCAACTCAACCTTGGAGTTTCGGGAGTGGACCTGTCCACAGCTGAGCAGAGTCTGCTGGTTCCTTCCCACCAAAAAACTTGTTTATTGTAGCCTCAGATGAATCTTTCCTATAACTGTGGTTAACCTCTTCCTATAGTTAGGCTTCTTATGATTCACCTATGCTAAGTATTTTGCAATTAAACTCCCCCATAGAGCAAACCAAGCCTTTATTACAGCTGCAGGATTCTTCTATGTCTGGCTGAACCGGGTCTTCTGCTTTTGTTCCCATGACTTTTTCCTAACAAGTTTGCAAGCTCCCATCCCTGGATTGCTGCTGGGACCATGAGCTTTCATGAGATGGTTTTAAAGTACAGACAGAAAAGGTTTTGGTGCTGGCAATGGGGAGGTCTTTCAGTCTGCTTCATATAGGTTTTTATTCTTTGAGGTTAGTAATTTGTTTTTTGGTGAAAAAAGATTTTATGAGATGGGTCAACCATACATTTTCCTCTAGCAAAATGAGCCCCCCAAAAAGAGCAAGGTACTTGTATCAGGATGTGGCTGAAATCACAAATAAGCAACTGGCAAGAAAATGACATCTATCACAGTGAAAAAATTCTGTGCCACGCCAACAGCTCCAAAAATAAAGGTCTAAAATGTTATATCACAGTGAAAGACACTTCTGAGTAAAAAAATCAGTATTGACAATATCTCATTATTGGTGAAATCTATGAGGAAAACATTTTATGTTCTGAAAGACTACTCACAGTTCAGAAACAATCCCTTAGGTTTTCTATATGAGGGCTTAAAAGCTTTTCAATAAATTCAGGGGAAGAAAAGAATGGTTTAGTTGCAAGTCTAAGCCAAAGTTTGCTGTGTAGCTAAAAAGAGTAAATGAACTTGTGGATGTGACTCCTCTGTTTCCTTCTCACACTGTGTCTTCTTCACTTGAACAGCAGAGCACAGAACCTGAACACGGAGGCTTCATGTTTTATTAATGGTGTCCAATTCATTTCCTGTTTTCATGCTGATAACCTACCGAGGGAGAGGAAGGGAACTCAGGTGGCAAGACCTCAGATCCATTTTTCTTCTACCCATGAACAGTTCACAAGTGGGTATTTCACTAGAAAAATCTCTTTATTGCATGTGTTACTGCATTCTCTGGGAAGCTTCACTGGGATGGCTGCTCTGCTGCTGGCACACTCCTCTGAAAGAATAAATGTTTTCAAGGCAAGTTCTCTTCAAGGTGAAAGCTGTTAGGTTTTAGTTCAGTCAGGGCCCTGTTGTTATTTTCACTACTGTCCTTTCTACAGGACTAACCTCAGAATACACCAAATTACCCTGGCAGAAATCTCTTCATCAAACAAAATTCACATTATAGTGTTCTCTGTTTCTAGAAATGCCAATTAATCCCCAATTAAGACAAAGCAGCACAGTAGATATTCCCAGAGATTTTTAGACTAAAATAATGTTATTAGCCCTGCAGAATGAAGACGTCAGTGTTCAAGACAGAATCCCCATTTTCCTATTTCTCAAGCTGATAATACAACAAAGGCCTGGGTCTGATGAAACACTCCTGCAGTTAACTTAAAATAAATCCAGAGAAGAAAAACTGAAATCCCCCAGTGATTCTTGTACTGGCTGGAGATGCCCCAGTGTGTCTCAGTGCTCCTCATTCCCTCAGAGCAGCAAATGCTTTCACAGCAATGACTTGCCTCCAAGCAGCTGCTTCCTATAACACCCCTTGGCCACCTTCCCAACAAGCAGAAATCCCTTTTTCTGCACAGCCAGTGTGGTCATGTTCCATGGCCAGGGGTGGGGCTGCACCCCTGAGCTCCTGGGGTTTCTTTTAGGACATTTTCCTTTGAAAGATAAGCAGAGCTGCAGCGAGATTGTAACCTCCGTTGGGTTGGCAGGCAGGCGTGCGCCTGGAGGTGCGAGTGCAAGTGTGTGGTCTTGGGTGTGGGGAAGAAAGGAGAAGGGTGGTGACCTGAATGTTGGAATGGAGTTCAGAAGAGACTTTTTTTGGCTTCCTTTTTGTGTTTTTTGGTGGGTTTTTTTTGTGTGTGGTTTTTTTTTTTTTTCGTTTTGCCTTTCCTTGCGCTGGGAACACCAAGCATGCAAATGCAGGAGTTCCCTGCCCAGCAGAAAGGGAATGAGAGCACAGCAGTGGTGTGTCCCCTTCTGTTTTAGGAGCCTCCTGCCACACTTTTAGGCCTTCTTTTCAAACCATGAAGGCTAAAAATAGCATTATTTTTTACAATGAGAATGGGGATTCTCATGTAAGTAAGGGCTGGTGGAGCTAGAACATACAGGACTATCCAAATGCTGCAATCATAGTTTTAAAACATGAAAACTGGCAATTTGATTTTCCTGCTATAAACATTGAGCTTGGACCTAATATACACAAACCTGTATGTCCCACTTGAGACTCAGCGCTCAATTTTTATGTGTCTATTATACAGACCTGGGCTTCTAGGGCTGAAAGAGAGAGGACCAGAGCACTGTTAAACAACAGAAAATTTTTTTACATGTTGCCAATCTCCAGTGACAGATGTTCCATATGTTTTCATGTTTTCTATTTAAAAACATATTTCTATCCCTCCTGTTCATTTCCAGATGCACAGCAGCTGGAAAAAGGCTCCCAGATTTCACTGAAACACTGGCTACTGTTCAGTGGAGTGTGGGAATTACTTTGTGCCTTCCAATGACCCTCATGCTCAGGCATCTGAGTAGAGAATTTGATTTTTCTTTTTTTCAAAATGGAAATGAAAGCTTAGATTGAATTTTCAAGCAATGAAACTAGAGTGTTAGGCAGTGCAAAGCTGCCATTACTGAGATATCTATTGCAAATAAAACTTTGTGAGTGCTTGGCTCACCCAACCCAGTTTTGTTCTCTTTTTGAAGTTTTACCTAATGATCATTTCCCCACAGAGGTGCATGGCTCTGTGTTTAAATATCCTGCAGACCTGTAGCTATTGACTCCTCATCCTCACTACCTGTTTGCTCATGCTGTGCTTCAACATCAGAAAACAATGATGTCCTTTGTGGAGGCAGCAGATATAATAATAAAAATAATAAAAATAATCATAATAATCAGTGTGAGAGGTTTTCTGACTGAGGGGGAAAAATTAATCAGTTTGAAATCACTGACCTTTCTTTACAGTCTTCTGCCACTTTGAATACTGATTATTCTCATGTTGGGCTGTAAGAGGATGGATATTTACCACTGGAAACAGAAGAGCCACCAACACCCAAGGCATCACCAGCTCTGCAGACAGGTATTGTCATAGGGTGGCATGTTATGTAACAGCTCCTTAAATGCAAGTTACTCTGCATTCTTGGCAGCAGACCACATAAAATTTCCCTTCAGATGTTGATGGGCTAAGAAAAAAAATTAAAAGAAAAAAAATATATATGAAAATCACCTTATCATTTACAATGCAAATCTTGGAATGAAAGTTAGCAAATTAAACTGGAGATTCACCTAAATTAAGCTGGCATTCTATTCTGGTGCTTCAAACTCTGAAAACATTGCTGGCTGACAAAACAAGCCCAGGAATGATTAGCAAAAACCCTCCTTCAGAGGCAGCAGATGAGCAATCCCTTTGAACCTTCACAGCACATCATAAACGCTCAGCAGAGTTACAGTGTGGCAGTCCCAGTGCTATCAATTATTTACCCTTTTTCTGTTTACCTTCAGGCAGCAAGTAATTATTTTTAAATATTAATTTAGTTGTGTCATGTACAGTTTGTGGTTGAGCCCTGAGATCTGAGATACAGAAAAGCAAACTGCATCTCAAATCACATTTAGCTGGTGACGCATTGATAGCTGGATCCCCACTCCTCGGCAGCTCCACTCAACTTCTCCCATCCTTAGAAACTCTTTTCATTGCAGGAAAGTGAAAGCAATTTTCTTAATAGGAAAAGACACCTCTTTTTTTTTTTTTTTTTCTTAGCCTAAAAGTCTCAGAAATTGAAATATCAATTTTATTCTGAAAAGTTTGTTTTATTTTAAAAAGTTTGTTTTTTTCAGGTGAAGATTTTTTTTCCTCTCCCCCTTTTTGTTTCCCTCAGAATTTTCCCCAGAGTGTTGATTTTCCTTTATCCTCAGCTAATTTAGGCTACAAAGAAGCTGGCTGTTGTTTCTGCAGCCCCAAGAGAAAAAGGTCTTGGAGACAAGTCTCACCTTCCTGCACTGAAATCACCACTTTTGGAACCTGAAAAGAGAGGATACTTTTTGTCAGCTCATATGAATGCCTTTCCACAGGGTTCTTTCTTTTTAAAAGTTTATTCTAGAAAAGACAAATACTCATTTTGATGTCTCTGCATGAAGGCACAGGTGAGATCAATGCAGTGTTGAGTTCAGAGCAAGCTGCTGTTTCCACTGGTGACAGCAAGGTTGGGATCTTCCTGAGGAAAACATTTTGGAATTTTGGTGGAGTTTGGTTCACCCTGTTGTGTTGTATTTGGGTTGCCCCCAGATGGAGGAAGGAATGATAAATCTGATTCCATGTTCTCAGAAGGCAAATTAATTATTTTATGATACTATATTATATTAAAGAATGCTATACTAAACTATACTAAAGAATACAGAGAGGATACTTACAGAGGGCTAAAAAGATAATAATGAAAATTCGTGACTCTTTCCAGAGTCCCAACACAGCTTGGTCCTCATTGGCCAATAAGTCAACACAATTCACAGAAAATAAAACAATCACCGGTTGGTAAACAATCTCCAAACACATTCCACATGTGAGCAAAACACAGGAGAAGCAAATCAGACAATTATTGTTTTCCTTTTTCTCTGAGACCTCTCAGCTTCCCAGGAGAGAAATCCTGGGCGAAGAGATTTTCCAGAAAATGTGAATGGCACACTGTTGCACTTTCAGCTTTCTTTTTAGTAGATGTTCTTGAGAAAAGCCTTGATTTTAGCTGTTTGTGCATCAAGGAGAACTGGAGCTCTGACAGTCAAATTTGTGCAATGTCAAAGGTTTTCTGCTGGTGTTCTGGTGGCACTTGTCAGCCTCAGCCCCCATTTCCCATCCTGCCGGGTTCTACATGGTTTTATCAACACCAGAAGCAGCTCCTGACAATGAACATACAGTCACAGTTGGAACTGAGAAACAAAAATGAGAAAAAACAAAAGAAGATTCAGGAGCAAGCTAAGGTGTAGCACCATTCCAGTGAAGGAACGTTTGTAAAATCACCCAGTGAATATAATTGTTTCAAGAAGGGAAAAAACACTTCTGTTGAAACAGAAGTGTTGCAGAAGTTGTCATCAAACCTGCAGCAAAATCCTGAAAACAGAAATTTAATGTTAACTATCAAGGCATATATGCTTGAAACTATTAGGAGATCAGCTGTAGAATTCACTTCAGCCACATGTGGTGAACAGTGTGGGCTTGTCACAGCCTGTACTTTATTTTGCCTGTCTGTAGATGCCTCCACAACAACATGACACAAACTGGAGGAACAGAGTGAGGCTCCTGATCATTATTGAAATTAATGAACTTCCATAACTTGTGTCTGATCCATGGGCACTGTGTCAGTGTTTGCAAACATCTCTGAGCCAGGGAAATAATTTTTTTTTTTTTGGCTTTTCTCCCATTTAGCTCAGGAATAGCAGTGACCAAACCCTGCCAAACTTGGCAGATGCTAAGTTCCTCTTTGTCTTGGTGAAGACATTTGGATCCCATCATTTAACTAAATCACTTGTCCAAGGTGAATGAGGCAGAAGAACAAATTTGTGTGCTGAGGGTAACGATGGTGAGTCTGCTCTTCTCACCAGATGCACCCTGTTCCTGCAGCGGATCCCAAAAGTGAATCAGATCTTACAAAAGTTTGAGATGGAGCAGCATGGACCAGGTCTGGAAAGAGCAGGAAATATGAAATAACACTCCTGTGTCACTCCTGAGTGCGCCATACCCTGCTGCATTGCCTGCAGTGTAAGTGCAGCAATCACACACCCAGGTTTTATCAATTCCAGTTCTGTAGGAGCTTGACAAGACCCAAGCATCCATATTCAGACTTCAGCCTGGATCTCTTCTGTTCACAGGGGTGAATCTCCCAATTTATTGATGTAATATCATTGTGAAACAAACAGCAATGCCTGTGATGTTTATAAATTCTACGTGGTCACCTGCTATTTTCTTACACAAGTTTCTACAGGCAATTCAAACATATGTATGTAGAAAAACTTTTGTGCCTGAGAGTCCCTCAATTCCTTCGTCTTTCAAGAGTTATTCACACAGATAAAGCTGTTCTGCTGTGTGTGAATTTGGCTGGTAGCTGAGGCAGAGGAGGGCTGAGGAGGAAGAGGTGGAGGAAGACGGAAGGGCTGAGGACGAGGAAGACTGAGGAGCAGAAGGGTTGAGGAGGAGGAAGGCTAAGGAGCAGAAGGGTTGAGGAGGAGGAAGGCTGAGGAGGAGGAGGAGAAGGGATGAGGGAAGGGCTGAGGAGGAGGAGAAAGGGCTGAAGAGGAGGGCTGAGGAGAGGAAAGTCTGAGGAGGAGGGGTGAAGGAAAGTCTGAGGAGGAGGAAGGCTGAGGAGAGAAAGGGCTGAGGAAGAGGAAGGCTGAGGAGAAGAAAGGCAAAGGATGAGGGCTGAGGTGGAGGAGGAAGGCTGAAGTGGAGAAAGGCTGAGGAAGAGGAGGACAAGGGCTGAGAGAAGGGCTGAAGAAGAGTAAGACTGAGCAGGAGGAAGGCTGAGGAGGAGGAATGATGAAGATAAGGAGGAGGATTGCTGAGGGAAGGGCTGAGCAGGAAAAAGGCCGAGGAGGAGGAGGAAGGCCAAGGAGGAGGAGAAGGAGGGTGGAGGGAAGGGCTGAGGAGGAGGAAGAGGAGGAGGAAAGCCGAGGGAAGGGGTGAGCAGGAGGAAGGCCAAGGAGGAGGAGGGCTGAGGAGAAGGGAGGAGGAGGAGGAAGGCTGAGGAGGAGGAGGAGGGCTGAGGAAGCCCCGCAGCCGGGCTGGCGGGCGCTGTCCGCGGTGCTGAAGGCCGCCCCGGCCCTCGTGCCTGCCCTGCCCGCTCCCGGGAGCACGGAGCCGTTCAGGGCCCTTCCGAACCGTTCAGAGCCGTCTGGAACCGTTTGGGGCCGTTTGGAACCGCTCGGAGCTCTTTGGGGCCTCTCGGAGCCGTCTGGAGCCATTCGAGACAGTTTGGGACTGTTGGGACCATTTGGGGCTGCTCAGAGTCACTTGAAGCCGTTTGGAGCTTTCTGGGGGCGTTTGGAGCTGTTTGGGACCTTTCGGAGCCGTTTGGGACCATTCAGAACCATTCAGGGCCGTTTGGGGCCGTTCGGAACCGTTTGGAGCTGCTCAGGGTCACTCAGGGCTGGTCAGAGCCATTTGGGGCCTTTCGGAGCTGTTTGGACCTGTTTGGACCCTTTCGGAGCCATTTGGGGCCGTTTGGAACCAACCGGAGCCGTTCAGAGCCGTCTGGGGCCGTCCAGAACCATTCAGGGCTGTTTGGGGCCGTTCAGAACAGTTCAGAGCTGCTCAGGGTCACTCAGGGCTTCTCGGAGCCTTTTGGGGCCTTCCGGAGCTGTTCGGACCTGTTTGGATCCGTTCAGAGCCATTTGGGGCCGTTCAGAACCATCCAGAGCCTTTCAGAGCTGCCCGGGGCTGTCTGGAACCGTTTGAGGCCATTCAGAGCTGTTCGGGACCACTCAGGTTACCTGCAGAGCTGCCCTGTTTTGTGCTCCAGGTGAATTCCGATTGCCACCGCCGATTCTGAGGGACAATCAGGGCAGCCAAGAAAGCGGTGACACGCAGAAATGGCTGATAAAATGGCAGTGAAACGTCTGCTGACATTGATTTCGAGCCCACGGGCAGAGATGAATGATTGAAACACCAGGCTTGTTAAAGCTAGAATGCTTTTGATTTCTCTTCTCTGTGCTGAACAAGATTTAGCTGCAGGGAAGTTAGCAATCAGCTAATTGACATTGAATTAAGCATGAAATGCAGTATAACTACTTTTCTTCTGAAATACTCTTCAACAATGTTTTAACAAGGCTTTTAATTATTGATTATTGCTTATAACACACAGTAGATCTTTTATTTGGTTTTAAGTCTCATGTCCTCCAAAGGTATCAGCTTGAGTACTCTGTAGCTCACCTCTCTGCTAATGGAAACCAAATAAATAGTCAAAGAAAAACTGTAATTTCTTTCTGGCAAAGCATCATAGCACAACACATCAGTTATCTGGGTCAGGTTAAGGAACCGACATGCCATAAGAATTTTAGGAAGTCCACTGTATCCTTCAGCAAAGGTGAGGAAATGAGAGGGAACTCTGGTGCATTTACAGAGAATGCCCTGAACTGATAATGCCTTTGGGACATGATGTGTTCAGCCTTGGCAGGAGGCTCAGGACCATGCCACAACTTACTCCCTTTGCCACAGTGAGATGGGGGAACAATCAGAAGAGTAAAAATGTGAAAAATCATGTGTTGAGATAACGACAGCTTAAGAGGTGGAATTCCTGGATTGCTTTGTGCATGTGCAAGAAAAACAAAACCAGGAATTCATTCCCTGTCCATGGGCAGGCGGGTATTTGCAATACCCAGGACAGCAGGGCTCTGGCACTCCTCAGAGTGACTTGGGAACACAAACCCCATTTCTCTGAATGTCCCTTCTTCTTCCTTCTTCCCCACAGCTTTTATTGCACAGCACGATGTCGTCTGTTGTGGAATATCGCTTGGGGTCGGCTGTGTCCCCTCTCAGCTTCTCCTTCACCTCCAGCCTCCCCCCAGGGGAGAAGCACTGATAGGCAGAAAAGGCCTTGATGCTGTGTAAGCAATATTTGAAAATAACTAAAACGTTGGTGTGTTATCAGCACTCTTTTCACCTCCAGTGCAAAAGGCAGCACCATAGGAGCTACTACGAAGAATAACACTTGAAGAAATATCAGGTGCATAAGCAAAAAGAGAGAAATGCTCATTTGCTGCATCTGAGAACCAGGAATGGTACTGACAGCAGTGGGCACAGTCATCACCAGTGCAGCTGCATGTCAGGCAGAGCATGGTTAGTGCTCAGCACACACTGGGGTGCAGAGGTGGCAAAATCTGTGTTGCTGCTTGCTGAGGGGAGTGTGAGAGCCTCCTCAGAGAATTATACTGCAGGCATCAGTGCAATGATCAGGAAGATATTGGTAGCAACCAAATACAAGAAATGACAGATTTTTGTGTGTTTGTAAGAGCTTACTGATGTGGCAGTGTGTCAGAAATTCAGGACATCCCTCAGGCTGTCCTGGATTGCCAAGGGGCTCAGAGACCCTGCCACAGGGCCCAAGAGCTGTGACTTTGATTATGATCCATGGAAAAAATTACCAACCTTATATGAGGATCTGCAAGCCACAAAAGTATAAGTAGAATAATAGTTAGTTTGTCACGGGGTGAAAAATAGATCTTTTGAGGTTTTTAGAATGGGGGTTCAGGGGAGCAAGATGGAGTAATCTGGGCGTGTCCAGCCTTTCTCCTTCTTCTTCTTGGCCTCCATCTTCTGCTGTGATGGTGGCACTTTTGGATTGGTTTAGAGTAGAAGCTCACTGTCTAACATAGGTGATAAGTATTGGGAAGTTAAATATTGTAAATATTGTAAATATTGTACACATAGTGTTTAGTATAAAAAGATAACACCAGTGTGCCTCTGTCTGACCTGCTGAACAGACCTCGGCAGGACAGGAGAAAGAATTTTATAGATAAGAAACAATAAACAACCCTGAGACCAAGAACTGAAGTGCTCTGACTCCTTCTTTGACCACCAGGCTGAGAAAAGAGACTTTCTAACACATCTTGGGCTCACTCTGAGCAGCCAAAGCCCCGAGAGCAGTGGACATCACTCCTAAAGGTAACTGGTGTCTCACGTGTGTGAGATGCTCTCATTTCCTTACAGAGGCACAGAAGCTTGGGGAAACCTGTGTCTTCAAAGAGACCTCTACCCTGTCAGCAACTTTAAGACAGTCATCCTATCTCTTATCTTCTTGGTCCTGTTAAATCCAAAAATCCCCCCTTGACACTGAGATATGATCACAGTCAGATGTTCACCACCGTAGGAGCGTGCTCACCACCAAAACTTTTTGTAAAATGGAAGTCCCAGGAGTTTTCCTGCTGACAGCAAGGCAGGTGCTGCTGGGCTGTGAGGAGGAGGCTGCAGCCAGCAGGGCTGAGCCAGATGGGGCCTCGTGGGAGCAATCTGTCACTGAGCACAGCGAGGTGAGCCTGCACACAGCAGCAGCAGCAGCCAAAAGAGCTTGTGGGAATTTCCCTCCCAGCTCACCAGAAATGGGACAAAGAAAATCCTTCCAGTGGCTCTCAGTGCATCCAGCAGATTGCACTGCCCACAGATTTGAACTCTCTGAGGGGAAATCTGTGACTCTGTGCTCCCTTTCTGCTCTCCAGTGCTGCACTGCTTTCCTGCTCTGCTCAACAACAGCCAGGAAATAAGTTTAAAATTTGGTTTCTTGTTCTTTTTTTTACATCAAACCTAAGTAGTAGAGCACAATTTATCAAGCAAGAAACACTGCCTCGAGGGAGTGGAGTTCTGAAAAAGGGAGAGAAACAGTATTACTTCAAGCTCTGAGTTCACACAAAGCATTCCCATTCAGCAGGTGTAGACATCAGAATAAATAGCCTTCTGGCAATCTTCCAGATGGCCTAAAACTCCAGGCATATTTAGCTTGATTACCTTAGATTTTTTTTCAGGCTTGCTGTCTCTGCAGTTACTTGTTCTACATCCCTTGCCAGCTAAAGAGAACCAGCTGTGTCTGGCCTGTTGTGTGAACATCTGGTTCTGACTGTCACATCCAGCTGTGAGTCTCCTGCAACACAATTCCATTACCTACTAGTATAGACAAGTGCTAAATAATGAGCATTGAAAGAAACAATTTTTAACTACTCATTCACAGAAAAGGGGGTCTAAATAAGTTATGGCTTCTCAAAACCATGCCCAAATAGAAATAACCAAAACAGGGAGAATATTGGGCAGGTATGCTAAGGTGCAGCAGGCAGACACAGTTATGTCCTGAAAGGATGGGGTGGCTGTTATTTCCTTGTCAAATGACTGATTTAATCTTTAATCTGCTCCAGCCTATTTTGCAGGTGTATATTCTATTTTGCAGTAATTGCTATTAGTAGTCACCAGTGACACGCTGCCTTTCTGAATCCTGAGACCAGTTTGAGGCACTTTAATACAAAAACAAGCCTCAAGGAAGCATGTGGATGACAAGGGGAGCTGGAGACATGAGTTCATATCCCACAGGCAAGAGGCTCAGGCAGTTGGGCAGGTGAGAAATATTTCAATTGCCTGTGCTAAGTGGCTGCTGCTGCTTCACCATCACAGAGAGCCATGGAGGAGCAGGAGGAGAAGGAGGGAGAGGGGAATTTCACACATTTAGGGGCCAGTGGTATTACATGTGCTCACTGGAATCATTGTCTGGGCCACACTGTTCTCAGCTGTTCCTCAGTGAGGACAGGTATGAATTTGGAAGGAAGAATAAGAAGGAAAAACCAAGAAAATTAATAGTTTTCTGCATGGCTTTGGCTCTGTTGAAGAGGTGGCCAATTTTCTAATCCACTCAGCTCATGGGTGTAATTGATAGCACACAGAGTCCACACTTCCACAGAAGAACCTAGAAAACATTCCCATGGCAATATAAATGGAAGAAATGAACGTTTACCAGAGCACCCTGTAAGGAAGATGGAATAGGAATTACAGGTTCTTCTCCAAGAGGATTAGTTCTCATTCCCCACACATTTCTCAGCTACTCATGCAGGCTGCTGGTCTCATGGGGAAGGTGTTCCTCACACACCACTCAGTGCTCAGTTTGGCTGATGGGGCTGTGGGTTCCACACATTCCTCTATTCCCCATTCTCCTGTTCCACACATCCTCCATCCCCCATTCTCCTGTTCCACAAATTCCTCCATCCCCCATTCTCCTGTTCTCATGGGGAGAGTGTTCCTCACACACCACTCCTCAGTGCTCAGTTTGGCTGCTGGAATTTTGGGTTACACAAATTCCTCCGTCCTCCATTCTCCTGTTCCACACATTCCTCCATCCCCCATTCTCCTGTTCTGGATGCATTTACTTGTCAAGACCAGGGAATGTAATTAGAGGGAACAGGTCCCAGGATGCCTCTCCCACTTCTGGCAGCTGACAGAAGGTGTGAGCTCAGCACAGCTGAATTCCACAGCTCAGTCACACCCTTTGGAAACTCTGCAGTGCATCCATTGTACCAACAGGTCCCAGTGCCAGCCATGGTGACCACCTGCAATACCAGGTCATGGAGCTGAAAAGGACAGCAGTTCTATTTTATTATCCTCAAAGAAGAGTCTCCCCATTTTGCAATCACTGGCACTTCCATTTCTCCCTGTCTATTAGCAGTAAAACACTGACTGGAGTCTTCCCCTCTCTGGTGTTTTCCCTTGGATGAGTGGGTTTTAAGGCAGGCTTAGACAGCTGAAGGTTTTCCCAGTCTTGATCTTTATTTTGGCTCTTTTTTGTTTCTAAGGGAAGCTGTCAGACCATACTAAGATGGTCTCCTTCACTAATCATTCCTAATATCCCAACAGGTTCCAATTGTATTAGTTATTCCCAATATTCATACTAAAATAGTTATCTATAACATAGAAAAAAGGACCACAAATGGATCTGAGAGCAGTATGTGTTACAGTGTTGTGAGATGCTTTTGCTTTCACAGGTTTTCTGCCAACTGGGAATTTTCCCTGAAGGAAGTTTCAAAAACCTTCTCAGCCTCTAGGAAAGTATTTGTTTGGCACAGTTCACTTAGGAGCTCTTAAAATTTTGTCAAACACATCAAACCAAATGGCCCCCAGGTAAAGATCTTGCACAGCAAGTTTCAACCCACACAAACTTCTAGCGCTAGCTTGTGCACCCCTGGAAACACAGCCTAGAAAGGACACTGCAAACAGAGGGGGACCTGCTGAGGCTTTGATCTTCTATTAAAAATGAACAGAAGTAATGTACAGAAGTAATTTCCTTTACTTCAGCAGATCTGGTGCACTGGTTGTGTGGTACCTGTTCATCCATTTGTTTTTAATTTCGCTGTAAGTTTGACTGTCAGTCCTTGTTGCTCTTTATGAAATGGGGACCTAGTCCTGCCTGGAAGCTGCTTTAACGTGGTGCATCGTCATACCCAGCCTCAAGGCCTGGCTGTCTGTCCTCCTCTCCCCCCAGGCTTTACAAAGTGCTGAGGAACCTTTCTGTTTATACCTTTCCAGAGCTCTGTCTCATGGCACAATCACATCCACTACTCTCAACAGGCTCTTGCAGGAAGCTCTGGGTAGAGGATGTCCAGTGCCAATGGGGAGAAGGCTCAGCTCCAAAGGATGCTGGTGCAGAATGAGTTCTTGCACTGTGCCAGGCCACATTCAGCACAGATGAGAATACTGGGATCAAACCTGATAGAATGAATTTCTATAGATGCTACGTATAATCCAAGATGAAAGTTCAGTTTTTTAATTATGCAGAAAAATGGGAGTAAATGATGAATTACTCAAGGCACAAGTGTGTCTTTACGTAGGCTGGTGCCCTTGACACCAGCAGATGTCTTTGTCATATTTACAGAGTAGTGTGGGCTCAGGTAAATCCAAGGACAAAGATAATGCAGAGACACAGAGCACCAAGTCATGGCCTCACCAATGTCCATGTGTGTCTTCTTTTACTGCACCTAATAAAGCTCAAATGACAAAAGGTGACATACTGTATGTGTTTTATCTCATTATTAATTAAGCATATTTATCTCCTAAATCAGATGTGACTTGCACCACAACATCAGTAATTAAATTAAATATTGATGTGTGGTGTTGTGTGCCGGGGCTGTATGGGTAAGTGGAATTGCCATATCTAATTAACATCCTGCAGAAGTAGCCCCATTAGGTTTCTTAGTTAAATTTCAAAATAGGAATAGTAACAAAAGTGTAACAACACTTAACACTAATTAATAGGAGCCTCATCAGGTCTGATGAATATCTTCACCCTCTTTTGAAGGCTGCTGACTAGACTTTTGTAGTATTATTGTGAGGCTGTGGACTGCTTGGAACTGGTAACTCTGCTGTGCTTTCCCTTCAAGTTTGTGTGGCAAGGCTGCCTATTTGCTCCTTTGAAGAAGCAGCCCCTCAGATGACCCTCCCTGGGAGTATTGCAGCAAGGGATCAGCCTTCCTCCTACTCCTCCTCCTCCTCCTCCTCCTCCTCCTCAGGAGTGCATTGTGTCTGCATGAGGGAGTCTGTGTCTGTCTGGAGAACCCACTGGCCCCATCTCAAACAGGCAGGGTTGGGTGGTGCCCTGGGTTTTGAAGTGTTGCTTTCTGCCTTGTTATATAGGGCAATTTCTCCTTGGAGGAGCCTACAAGGATTTATTTTGTTTTGATTTAACAATCATTATATTCCAGTGCATTATAAGCAGTTCAGTGATGATATCACAATTCTGATTACCATTCTACTGCATGTAGAACTGAGAATGCAAAATTACTCCACCTGGGATTAGATATAGGTTCCAGACAGGATTTCAGGGTGAAGTCAACAATATCACCACTTGCAAAACATAATTCAAATAGCAGTTTTTACATAGTCTGGGTAAGTTACATAATTTGAAGTGATTAATAGTTATATTCATTTAACTACTACATATGCTATTCTCAGCTGTAACCAAAAAAACATCAAATGCATTATAAGACTGTTCTCCAATTTGTATTTTAGAAACTATTTCAAAGCCAGACATCCTTCCCAAAAGCCAGAGAAAATAATTTTCCAATACCAAGAATGGTTTTGCTACTCTTAAAAGTAAATGCAAATACAAGGCATCATGTCTGACCAAGTGTCTCAGGGCTTCTGGCAATAAGAAGAGAGCCAAACACCAATTTTCTTCCCTTCTTTCTGATCACAGCATATCTTGTCTTGGTTTAAAGATGTTTATTATTCTCTATAATGAAATGGTATCAGGAATATTTCTTATTTCTTTACCACCATGTCTATTTGCCTTTCTTACTGCTGTTTCTTCTGCACAAGTTTTCCTTTTCAATTTTATTTACCTTCCCACCTGTGCACAGAGCAAGCCACAATTTGGATTTTGAAATTTGTAAAATTTCAAAAGTTTGATGTAAAAATTTTGTAAAATTTTGATGAGGAAAAATTCGGATATTTTGGCTTAAGCATGTTAGTCCAAGAGCACAAAACTGAGCTGAATCACAACAAAACCAGTTTTTTAAGGGGAAAAACAACAGAGAAGAAACAGACACCTGTATGCAGACAGACAGATCATTTAAAAATTAGAAAATATTCCTGGTAAGGGAAACAATCAGAATTTGTCTTGATCTTTATATATTCAAGTGATTTCTAGGATCAGCTGTTAAGTAACCTTAGAGATGATAATTTGGCTATGAAAGTATCTGGTTAAAATAATCTCTGTTTCTGGGAGCCCAGCTGAGCTCATGGACAGAGTTTTACAGTGCATGGCTCTTACAAACACAGCTCTTCCACCACAGGACATTTCAATGTAAACCATCAGTCAGCAGAAAGCAGTTTTTTTCCCCAAAATCTTAGACTTTTACTTCCATCACCTCATTTTGCTGTATATTATGGTCTTTTCTGGTCACTCAGCCTGACAGAGTGAGCCAGAATACTCTGGACAGAATAAGGAGGAGTCAGACTATTTCAGCCCTCAAAAATGGTTGCACAGAAAAGGTTTTTTTGGTCCTTGCTGGAATCCAGCTGGCAAGAAGAGTGTGAAGGGAAGCAGAAAGTGCCAGCCCTGATGTTGGCAGATACTGCTCTCCAGGCAGCACAGCACCCAGCCTGTGGGCAGAGACTTCTTTTGGTCAGGCCCAAATGCTCCCTGGGCCGGTTTAGCAGGAATAAGAAAGCTTAGAAGTTCTCTACATGCAGATAATAAATGCAAATGTTACCTGTGACAAGTGCAAACATATTGCTCATCTTATAGTGAAGTAGCAGAACAAGCTCTCTTATTTTTTTTTTTTACAGAGCAGATTCATACCTCCTTAGAGGGTGAATCTCCCAAAGCACTTTGGGATGCAATTTTGGCTTCTCTTTTCCTAATACACTAAGGGCCAAATGAATTATCCCTTTTTCCTACCCAATGAGGCTGCCTGTCAGATTTACTGATATTCCAAGCACTGTCTTAAACGAATTTTTAGAAGCATGTGCAGTAGCTAAGTAGCAAACATTACCATCTTTAAATATCTGTGTACATTGCTTGAGGAACCTGACCTTCATTTTGTGTTTAGGATGTTTTTCTGCTCTGCTGCACAGCCATATTTTTGATTGAATTTTGAGCATTAATATATTATAATAATTCAAATATACCAACAGATTTTTGGCTAGTTCTCCTTGAAGGATGTAATTTCCTTTATTAAGATCCAGAGGAATTCCAAAACAAATAGCTAAAGGTGTATCCATTGGAAATAATCTCCTACAAGCCAAACCTTGAGACACATAAAATGTAACAAACTTCACCATGCATGTATGAAATAATATAATTTTTCAATTTCTCATCTTTCACTCATCTTTCACTCTTTTTATTTTTTATTTATGAATATGTTACATAATTAATAATATTTTAAAGATACATTGTCTAATGCGCTGTGTGTAGGTGCTGTTACCTTACTCATCCAAATCCAAGCCCCAATCGTAACTCAACCTAAATGAGGATTCTCCCTGTGTGCAAGTAGATATTTCCCTCTGAGCTAAGTTTCCTGCCCAGAACTCTCATTTTATGATTGGTTTTGTCGCAGTGAGGCAGAATTGCCCTTTGGCTGCCAGTGGACACCCATATTTTGGTCCTGCTGCGGGACTGCGCTCCCCTTGCTCACACTTGGCTTCTCAGGGCCAGAAGCTCCCACAAACCACACTGCACACACTCATATAAGACTGCTTTGCTCATTGTCGTGATTCACGATGTGAAATACAGATATTTCACAGTGCCAGTGGTCACTGCTGATGGGATTAGTCTTAGAGAGGGCACAAAATCACATAATAATGAGGTTGGAAGAGGCCTCTACTATCTTCGAGTCCAATCTGTGCCCTAACACCTCAACCAGACTATAGCACCAAGTGCCATGTTGAGTCCTTTTTTAAACACATCCAGAGATGGTGATTCTACCACCTCTGTGGGAAGAGCATTCCAGTACTAAACAACCTAAAAATGAGAGGACATGGTGAAGAACAAGGGTTCATAAAGGAGAGGAGTTTACAGCAGAGGAGAAACGCAGATGAGAAATTCCTTTTAGTTAAACAACTCCCATTTCAAAGCAGCTCAGGACCCTGAGTTATTGCCAGACAAGCCTGCTCCCTAAAAATGTCAGCACCAGCCTCTGCCAGGGCTTGCCAGGTCCTCCATCCTTTCACCCTGTTTCCATGCCCACTCACTCATTCCAGTAACGTTGAGCTCTTGTTTCCCTCTCCAAGCCAAATAAATGTTGATAGCAGTGTAACCATCAAGATTTCATGCTTTTAAATAGCACATGCTGTATTCAATGAATTTCAAAGACACGCTAAACCCAAATTACTGCTATCCATGGATCTTGAGAAGCTTTTATAAATGGCTGCATTACAGTGTAGTACAAAGCAGTGATTTCCATAATGCTTGTCTAATGTATAGAGCATTTTACATAGAACAGGTCCTGTTTCATCTTGAAATGCTTTTTAATTAATTCAATTCATTAATACTGCTTGTCATGGATAAACTCTTGAGACTTAACAAAAACTTTACTTCAGCAGTTGTCAACACATTTCATTAAAACATATGTTTTTGAATGCTTTCTGATAACATCACTATTCTTCATATGCAGAGTGCAGTACTTAAATGTATTAAACAGAAGAAGGGGGCTAACAAAAATCTTTGTATTGACAATGCTGCACTTGGACATGAGAAATGGGTGGGCAGTCTAGGCCTCATTCTTTTCATGAGCCCTAAATTAACCAAAGTGAAACCTGCTCCACAGTGTACATGGAGCTTTCTGTTCATAAAATCCAGCCATGGTTTGAGTTGGAAACAACCTTAAAGATCATCCAGTTCCAAATCCCAGTTCCAACATTCTACCAGATCAGGTTGCTTGAAACCTGGCCTTGAACATTTCCAGGGATGGGGCATCCACAACTTCTTTGTGAAACCTATTCCAGTGTCAGTGAAAGGGGAACCTGCCCTTGGCTGGATGGATGATCTTCAAAGGTCCATTCCAACACAAATCATGGTTCAACAAAGAATATAAGAACATTATTGTTCTTGGAACACAAACCCTGAGAGGAACCCCTGAGGGAGCTGGGGGTGCTCAGCCTGGAGAAAAGGAGACTCAGGGGTGCCCCCATCACTCTCACAGCTCCTGAAAGGTGCCTGTGCTCAGCTGGGGCTGGGCTCTGTCTGCAGCAGCACTGACAGAACCAGAGCACACAGCCTCGAGCTGCCCCAAGGGAAATACAGGCTGGATATCAGGAAAAGGATTTTCACAGAAAGAGTGATAAAGTTCTGGAATGTTCTGTCTGGGGAGGTGGTGGAGTCACCATCCCTGGGGGTGTTTAACAAAGCCTGGATGTGGCACTGGGTGCCAGGGCTGAGTTGAGGGGTTGGGGCTGGGTTGGACTCGATGAGCTTGAAGGTCTCTTCCAACTCAGTGATTCTGTGATTCTGTGAATTCTGTGAATATAGGAAATTAAGGAAGGCTCATTATGGACTCTGATTTTGTAGCTGTAATTGTATTTGGACTGACCCAGGGATGTGCTCACCATGAGGAAGAGAAGTGTTCTCTTTGTAATCCTACAAGGCAGCCCATATGCTCTCAAGCTCTGCTTCCATCTCAAAATCCATTTCCCTTTTGTTTTATCACCTCTGAGATCCACAGTGACACAGCTGGCACTGCAGCACAGGAAGGAAAATGCTGTTTCCCTCATGCAAGCAATGTCTTGTAATCCTTACAGCAAATTCCACAGAAGGAAACCATCTAAAACAGAGGGACAGCCATAATCTACTGTCCAAGAGCTCAGAACATTTGACATTTAAATTGCATACCTGGACAGTGGGATGCCTTATGATCTACACGTCCTTAACCAGAGGAATGCTCTGCTCTACACAAGGAAGAGAGAGTGGGATCACACTGAATGTTGTGTCCTGGATCATAGAGCAGGCTTCCTTCAAACAGATCAAACCTGCCCTATAACTCCTCCTGGCAATCCATGTCTGTGTCTGCTCTGCATGGAAATGCACTGGACAAAGAACTAGACTGGAAAACTGGCCTTCTCTTGATGTCTGAATTACAAAAACACCTTTCTTTTAAACAACAAGGGAAAAAAAAAGTCAAAACTCAGTGTTTAGGTTTTTTTGAAGGCCAAATTCTGTCCCAGGAGAGATTTGTTAAATGGCTGAATAATATAAAATATTGAAAACTCTTTCTATAACATTTCCACTGATTATTTAGTGTGTCCTGCTTATATCCCAGGCCTTGCTGTCAATCTGTATTTTAAGACACCTTTTTGTCTTGCTGGCTATGGTCTCTAATGCTTTTTAATGCTGTCTCCTGTGTGTGTTTTGTGTAGTGGAATACTTTACAAATCAAAATGTTATTGGGGAATAAGCCTATGATCTCCTGTGTAACATTTCCTGGCTCTACTGCACACACATCTATTGTTTGATATTGAATTGGTCCCAAGAAGCATCAGAGCATGTGAAAGCTGCTATGAATTTTGCAAAGTGGCTTCAGGGCAGTAGAGCACGTCAGGGCACGTCAGAAGAATAAAGTGCAAAAGCTGAAAGTCCAAATTTAGGAGTCTCAGTCAATATTGAAGACTAAGAATAAGTAAATGCCCTTGGTAATAGGTTTTGTCCTTTTATCTTGTGACATTCCTAATATAGTTGAAAGGAGCATGCTTAGCCAGGATACAAAATAAACCCAATTATTGAACAGGTTTGTGTGTAATTAAACTGCTAGACTTAATACTACATGTGATTAATTTTGTTAGCCCTTTCCCCCTGCACAGTTGTTGCATTCCCCTTCTATTCAGTGGTTTTTACCTCTCTCACAGTGTGCCTTCCATTTATTCCTCAGGGACCTGGGCTGTTTGGAAGGTGTCATGCATTTCTATTGGATTCAGCTCAATTGTGGTCACTCCTAGACAACTTTGTGCAGCGTTTTTTTCATAGAGATATCACAACAAAACTGCCCAAACTGGCACTTTCCATTGAAAGAAACTGAGTGAACATGCTTTCATCACTGCTAATCTACAAGATTCCCCTCAGCAATTCCAATAGAGATTCCAATAAATTCTCACACAGGTGCTTTCTCAGAGGCTGCTCTGGTCCTTGGGCTCCTCTGGCCAAGTGGTGTTTGGCCAAAATCCCAAGGGAAAAATATCCCATTGTCCTTGGCATGACCCCCTTTGCTGGGAATGGGATCCTGCTCTGAAGAAGTAGGATCCTTTTCTACATATTTTGCTTTTTGCTTTTTTTCTCTTTCCAAAGCCACAGTGTACTGTGAGACTTAATTGAATGTTTGATTAAGCTGGATTAATTGTATACTTATAATAATAATAATGTATTAAAAATAATATAAGGAAAATACTATAGTTAAGCATATACAGTAAGTTTCTGTTTTGCTGAGACCATATATTTTTTTGGAGAAAAATTACATGTGTCATCCCAATGTACTTAAGTCTGTACAAAACAGTAACATGTGGAAACAAAAAGTAACCAGGAATTCTTTATTTAAAATTCCCTGAAATGAACTGAAGTTGCCATGTTTACTGAGAGACAGAATTCCTCAAGGACACTGCTCAGAGAATTACACTGATAAAACAGATATGAATTATAGAGAGAAGCATATGTGTGGGGGAAAAAAGAATCTTTTATGTGTAACTAAGCACAAGAAATGGTAAAAAATAAAAACCAGTAACAAGAAACTATTTCCAATTTGTTATGTATGCACACAGCATATAGCCTAATGCAAAGTTATATGTTGCAGTTATTTAATATCTTTCTTCAAAGGTTTTGTTAATACATCAATGACTGAACATCTAAAGGGGAAAACATATTTCTCTTTATAGTTTTAGATAATTGTCCCTGAAAAAAACCCCAAACCTTTAATTACAGCTCAAATGAAGAAAGCTTGATTTGTGTGCTGTGCCCAAATGCTGAGGAGTCGGATGTAAAATATTTGTAATATTTAGGGAACCCTGAGTTTTACATAAAAGTAAACAGCATTGCCTGAAGGCACAATTTCCAGCAACACAATAAAATGTGCAGTGAATTTATGGCGGCCATCCATTAGCTCTTACCAAGGCAACGTCGCCCATATCTGTCGTCCATCATTATAATAGAGGGTTAATGCACCGAATTTACATAAAAAAGTCATATTGTCTGCATGAATTATTTACACTCTCAGCTGTTTTTACAGCTTGGTTTCAAGCTGGATTCTGGGAGAGATTCAGCCAGTAAATTACTCTGTGGAGACCTAACTGTATAACTACAAACAGAGGCTGCAAAGAAAAGAAAAGGGGAATGTACAAGCCAGTGGTTGTGATGGGAGAATAAGATGTGGCTTTTCTTTTACTTGCACAGGAAGAAAAGGAGGGCAGGGAAGCTCACCCAAAAAGTTCTGTACATGCAACTGTGCATTAGCATCTCCTCACAGCTGCACACATCGATGTGATTCTGTTGTAGATATGTTTAATTCCCAGGCATAAATTCACAGATCAGCACATTCTGTCTCTGCAAAATGATATGCTGTTGGAAAATAAAAAAAAAGCACATTTCACACAACATCCTCCCCCCATCCCCATCCTGATCTATTTATTGTGCAGCAGCACCAATGGGCACCACTGGGTGTGGGTTGCCTCAGGACATGGGAACATCAGCCCTGTCCTGCTACAAGGACAACAGCAAGACATGCCTGTTAAATTCATAGAATGATGTGGAAATTTTCTTGGATAAGCAGTGACATCCAGTAAAGTCTGTACCATGATTATTTGATGGCTGCCACGAAATGTCAACTGAAACTGTTAAAGCCACAGGGTCATGGAGGGTTTATTATAACTTGGAAATCCACTTTCTCCTTGAAAAAAATATTGAATCTCACGTTATTTTAGGGTTTATTTGAAATAGCTTGTTTCCAACTCCTTCTATAGTTGATCAAAGCTGGGATGGTCCAACCCAGACTCACTAAGAACTTCCACAACCTTTACCTGGATTCTTGCTGTGCCATTCCACAGCAATCAAGCATCATAGTTACCATGGCACTGACATTACCTGATCCAAAGGTGGTAACTACAATGTCTTCTCTACTGTGTATCACACATCTGGTATGAATCCTGCTGTTCTAGATCAGGAAACACCCTCCAAACTTGGGCAGGACAGCATCCACAACTCTGTTAAGTGACACCTCTGCCCCCTCCCCAGTGACCAGAAGAGAATCCTGCTATATTGTCACATGGGTTTCATAGCTCCAATAACCATTTTTCCCTTCAGGATGCTGAGAGGCCTCAGGACATGGGAACATCAGCCCTGTCCTGCTGCAAGGACAACAGCAAGGCATGCCTGTTAAATTCATAGAATGATGTGGAAATTTTCTTGGATAAGCAGAGACATCCAGTAAAGTCTGTACCATGGTTATTTGGTGGTACAGACTTTGATGGTCTTGATGGTACAGACGCCTGCTAAGAGGCAGGGTTTTGCCTGAGAAACCTCTGTACAGCAGCACATGGCACCACCAAATCACAAATAGACTGGACCAGCACTGGTAGTTCTTCCCCCTGATTGTTTACACCCTTTAAATATTTGTGGACTTATGCACTGTGCTGCAGGTGAGCCAAGCTATACATATTTATCTCACTTAATCTTCCCTCTTAAATCAATCTTTCCAGTCAATCTCTTCACTCTCTAATTATTTTTTGTTGCTCTTCTCTGAACTCCCTCCAATGTGTCAATCAATACCTTCTTGGTAATGAAGTGCTCTGTGAAGAGCACAGCATTCTAGAGGCAGCTGCACCACGCAGTGCAACAATGCAGCCAGAATGGATTTTCAGTCCTCACAGGAAGGTTGAGCTCATGCTAAGGGCACCACACTTGGGTTTTGAAGATCTGGGCTCATGTTCTTGCTCTGAGGGACTCTTTGTGTGACTTTGGGCTGGTAATTTAGTCCCTTCTCTGGTTAAGCATCTATAAACACTGCATTGTTGGGTACACACAAACAGTGAAATTAGATGGTATGTGTGGCAGAATAAGGATCTGGCTGTGTATTTGGGAAACCAAAATACTCAACCAAATAGCAGTTTTCGGGTGCAGTTCATTCACTGTGTAGCTCTTGCCTGTTAAACCCCACCAGACAGCGGTGCCTTGCCAGTTATTGTTTAAAGGACTTGTACCATTTGCTATATTGTGACCATATAATTTTGGTTTACTTTTAGCTAGTCTCATTTATTGCATATTCACTCAAACATCAGGACCAGTTTCTGTTGCATCTTCAAAAAAAAAAAAAAACAAAAAAAAAAACCAACAGTAATTTGAAATCTGCAAACTTCTGTTTCCCAACAGCTGAGTTGAAGATTTCCCTTATGGGGCACAGTGGGATGCAAAATAGGGTTTTAACACAGCTGTGAGTACAGTCCTGTGCTCCAATATTGGGTCTACAGGGGCTCTGGGGGTTGATCTGCTGCCTCAAGGTGAGCAAAGGCATGTTGGAGCATTCAGCCACTGTGTGCAGGAGGATCCCATTCCTCACACCTTGCACAGGTCACTTGCACAAGCACAGAAGCTCACCTGGGTTGATCACTCAGGTCTCACACCTTTAAACAAGCATCACTAGACTCTCTGAAATGCTTCACCCTCTGATTTTTCCATAAACACTGCATAACATGAAGCATATATAGGGATATATCATCAACACATGATTAAAACTTGTCTAACTAAAATGTTTTAATATTTTCTTTTATGAATATCATGTTTTTTTCTCTTTTAGAGGAGAAGGTTAGGAATATCAGAAAGCAAAGATGTCTGAGAATTGCAGTTACAGTTCATCAAGCTCCCAGAAATGCATTATAATGTACTATAGGCTGTAAGACTAAAAATTATTCCCCATTGAAATGGTATTCACACAGCTTTTGCTGTACTGAAGACTACATCGTAATATAATCATAATAACTAAAGTAAGTTTCCCTTGGGGATTATACCTCTGTGTGATTTAATCCTTAAATTTGTTTTGCTTTCATCCCCAGGAGAAGAGAGATTTCTGTTATAAAGTATTCTTCCTAGAAATATCAGACACTGCACATGCATTCATAATCTGCACTTACATTTACAAAGCCCAGGCCAGGAGGTAAGCAGAATTAGGAGTATAAATGTTACTGTTTTGTTTAAAGAAACATGGTTTGTTTTTCAAAATAAAGAAGGGCACATCTGGGGAGGAGTCCTGCTTATCCCGGAAAGTTCCCCACAGGATTTTCCCTTCATGTGACAGAGGGAATTATTTGCTTTCAGGAGAAGGCTGTCACTCAGAGTGTCTGAAAACATACAGATCACAGAGAAAGGGGTTTTAATGATAAATAATAAAGTGGGGCATGAAGAGGAAACTTGCTGTAAAAATTTACTGAATTCTGTGTAATTATGGGTCTTAGTTCATGTCTTAAAAGACATATCCAAGTGTGGATACTTCAGAGGTTGGATCACAGTGACTTTCTTATCACAAAATGTGAGAAGAAAAGCAATCATCAACATATTGATAATGCAAGTCAGAGTATGATCCCTTTATTCTGTTGTTAAGACTCTTCTCAAACACAGTAGTTCTTTGCTGAGTGATTTTACCCAAAAACAGTGATTTTGCCAACACATCAATCATTATTCAGTCACCAGCACACCATGCTTTTCTTCTGGACAAGTTTGTTCCCAACACATTTCTGTAACACTGAGTGGAAGGTATGTTCTTCAGCTGGCATACAGTGTGTTCACCTCTAGAAATAAAATTATATATTTTACATACAATATATATATATACACTTTGATCACAAGTCAAGGTTTGTCTACCAACAAGCTTCACCAACAGGAAAATTAGGAAAATAGGGAAAGTTTGCATTATGTCACAGCTTTCTCACCTTTTGGGAAAATTACTAAAATAGTTTTCTTCACATGACAGTCCAGGGAAACTGCTCCAAGTACTAATTTGAGAAATACAATTCTTAATTAGCCACTTTCGGCAGACAGTAAACCACTACACTCCTTTTTGAAACATCTACTAGGGAACAAAACAATGTAGTCATCTAGTGGAAATAATGAATGCCCTGCCATTTGAGCAATTTTAAAATAGCCTGAGAAAAAAAAAAAAAAGAGACAGAAAGACCCAGTTTGCATCATAAATATACTATTAAAGATGAATTACACGTGCAGCTGGTATGCATAGCTAGGTGCAGGCATCAGCTGTAGCATAGCCCAGGCAGCAGGGACAGAGTTTCACACAATGAACTTGTTTCGGATGAGGATGCCTGAGGAAAATGGAATAAACAGCAGTGGTCACAGGACAAATGTCCCCTTGATTTTTAAAGGCTCATTTGTTTATACCACACCTTCAAAATCAATATCCAAGTGCTAAGATATTCCCAGTTCTATTGTAAGCAATGCCAAAGCAAGATTCCTCTCATGATCTCTGAATTCAGAACATAAAGGAGCTGCCCCCAGCTTTTTTTTTCCCTTTTATTTGGCTGTCTAGCATCAGAAGGAAGAGCCAGCTCGAGGGCTCTACCACTGTTTTTGCCTCTCCCAAAAGTGCCCCTGACTCTCCAGGCTGGATATCAAAGCTGTGCCAAGAGCTTGTGAAGCCCTGGAAGGAGGAAGTCACAGCATGAAAATGAGTCCCAGCTGGTTTCTCCAAGACGGTAAATCATATTTTGTGTGTGTAGGAGCATCAAACCAAGCTTGTGTTTCTACTTCCTCGTCGTGATGAGGTTACGGTTATGCAAGGTGGAATTTTCTGACATGAAAATCACCTGGCAGAAAGTCAGTTGTGCACAAATATGCGTGGGCTCCTCAGACCCCTGTGTGTGTGCAATGCCTTGCAGGGGAGCAGGTATCTGTCCAGCAATCACAAACTCCCCAGGGGCCACTGGCAGAGCTGAAAAGCTCAGGCAGATGTTGCTAAAGCTTTATGGGACTTACTTAAGGGAGGCAAAGCAAAGGACAAATGCCTTCTTGTTAGAGTGCATTAAGGCAGCTCCTTGCACAGAGGGCTCATCCCCACCCTCTGCATTTACAGCAGTGCATGGGTGTAATTGAATGTACAGCAATGCATGGGTATTATTGAATTTACAGCAATGCATGGGTGTAATTGCATTTACAGCAGTGCATGGGTGTAATAGTATTTACAGCAATGCATGGGTATTATTGAATTTACAGCAATGCCTGGGTATAATTGAATGTACAGCAGTGCATGGGTATAATTGAATTTACAGCAATGCATGGGTGTAATTGCATTTACAGCAGTGCATGGGTGTAATAGTATTTACAGCAGTGCATGGGTATTATTGAATTTACAGCAATGCATGGGTGTAATTGCATTTACAGCAGTGCATGGGTATAATTGAATTTACAGCAGTGCATGGGTATAATTGCATTTATAGCACTGCATGGGTGTAATTGTATTTACAGCAGTGCATGGGTGTAATTGCATTTAGAGCACTGCATGGGTGTCATTGCATTTACAGCAGTGCATGGGTATTATTGCCTGCAGCATCCTTTCCAGGTTTAAGTGCGACAGTCTGGAGCAAATTGCCCAAGGTCTGGGATCTAACCTCACCTTAAAAAGCTCTACAGCACTCTGTTTTCATGTATTTGTCTGGGCTGCCTAAGAATTCACTGCTCAGAGGATGTGTCTCAGTTTGGAGACAAGTTTAGGAGAAAAATACTCATTCCAGAGTGTTTCCTCTAAAAAAAAATGGTTCCAACAATCCCTTTCTACCAATAAGAAATGAATGCTAGTGGATGAAAGTGAAAACCACCAACTGTTTATTGACAGAATGCCCACAAAGAATGGGGGAAAAAAAGGTAAATAAACGCTGGATATTGAGCTGTCAGACTGTACCTGCCTACCCTGCACACAGACTGGGACAGAAAATCAAAATGCCAGGGAAAAGTAAGGAAAACAAAATGTCCACCCACGTGGTGGGGAGCAAGATGGTGCTGGTTCCTGTCTCAGGGAGAAAAAAAACCAAAAAACAAAATGTTCATGCAGCAGCTCAGGCAAACAGATGGGAACCTGGTGAATGTCTGGTGTTGGTCCCCTCTTCATAGCAGATGAAGTAGGTGCCTTTGGGGTGCTTTTGTCTCTCTGGCTCAGCTTTTTCTAGACCTAAGGCCAAAATGGAGAGGCCCCTTGGCTTTCCCCTGGTCTCTGACTTTGGAACCAAACAAAGCCTTCCAGTTCACTTCAAAAAAGCTGCCAAAAATTGCTGCTGCAGCCTCTCCAAGCCAGGGAAAGGGAAAAACCTTCTAGCCTAAGCTAACCAAAAACCAAGCTAGCCAAGCTAAAAAATAAACCCCAGACCACCCAGCACACCAGATGCCTCAGGAGAGAGGCTTTGAAAAACCCAAGGCTCCCCCTGGACCCACCTTCAATCTACAACAACCATTTTTGGGAAAAAGCAGATGATCAGGGAACAGACTAATCACCATAAAATCACCCCAAGACAGGATGTCGTTTTGTGATGCCGTCTCAGGGTACATATGTTTAATAACATGGGTATATTGTCACACCAAGACACTGCCTTTGGCAGTCTGCAAAAAACAACCAGAGATGAGAGGATATTGAGCCACCAGAGCATAGTCCCAGTCAATGTGACAAGCAGCCTGAAACCACAGATGTGCAAGGGCGTTTCTCTTGGTGCCTGGGTGGTAAAAGAACTTTCCCCAGCTCAAAGCTGCTGCTGCTGCTGCTCCTTGTGGCCAAGGGAGAGTGAAAGGTCCCAGCTCACACCCAGGGTCTGCCCCTCTGCCCTGGCCAACAGTGGGACCCTTGCCAAGGGGCTGTTGTAGCCTGGAGCATTCACGGGGCACACCCTCCTCTAGAGCAGGACGCAGGTTTGGCACACCAAGGAATTCATCCAAAAATAAAATTAATCCAAAAATATAAAATGAAATATAAAAAAATATATATAAAATAAAATTCATCCAAAAAGTTCATCCAAAAATAAAATTAGGAAAATTAGGAAAATACCAAAATTTCTGGTATTTTCGGAGTCCCCCATCAAAGGGAAGAAATTATGATGCTGACTCCTTGTTCTTAGAAGGCTAATTTATTATTCTATTCTACTATACTATACTATACTATACTAAGTATACTAAAGAATAGAGAAAGGATTCAGACAGAAGACTACAAAGAATGATAATGAATTTCATGACTCTCTCTCCAGAGTCTGACACAACTGGACAGTAATTGGTCAATAATTAAAAACAATTCACATGAAACCAATCAAACAATCACCTGTCGGATAAACAATCTTCAAACACATTCCAAAGCTGCAAAACACGGGAGAAGCAATCAGATAATATTGTTTTCATTCTTCTCTGAGGTTTCTCAGCTTCCCAGGAGAGAAATCCTGGGCAAAGGGGTTTTTCAGAAAATATGATGGTGACAGAATGTCACACTGCCAGCCATATGCAGCATTATGGGCTAAAGCAGCAGAGCAAGACTGTCAATGAGTCTTACTCTTACTTCTTCTCTTCAGGCAACACCTATGGACGAATTTTCAAATTTAAAAAAAAAAAAACCAAAAACTCAGGTGACACATTTGAGCAAACATTGCTAATCAATTTTAAACTATTAGCAGAAATGCTAAATGTGAGTCACAGGTTGGAAACAGAAATTAAGAAAGCTTTAAAATAAGTTGTGATGTAATCTTGGAGTAATTTGAAGAGAAAGTTTCCTTCACTCTTCTGGCATTTCTGAAATTCTTCAAGTTCAAATCAGTTTTGCTGGCACCACACCCAGCCTGGTTTGTCTTTGAGACAAGGATTCTCAGGTTCAACAAATACTTCAGTGGAGAACTAAACCCCAGGTCTGGCTACAGCCATGGCTTTGAGGAAATTACTCTCTTTCTATAATAGGTTGTGGGGCTATTCTGAGGAGATGCACAGCATGAAGTTACTTCACTTTAGCTGTATTATTAATAGCACAGCTCTATTGATCCCATAAAACTTTCTCTAAGTATAGGGTGATGTGAATTAATAGCTTTTCCCTAGTGCTAGGGGGCATGCAGACACGCTGTAAATTAGACAGTCCCTGACCCAAAAGTGCTCACAAACCAGATCTGAACAAGATGCAGCAGGTGGAGGAGACGGACTCGAGGGGAGGGAGGAGGAGGAAGCGGAGAGGCAAACAGCATCACACATGAAGAACTCTCTGCTCAGCAACAGCCAGGCACTGCCAGCTGGCAGCGATCTGCAGGGCATCAAAGATGAGTCTGCTGAGGGCCTTAATGAAGGTTAAGGAAGTGGCTGTTTTCGGGGAGTTTCCCTTATGTATGTACAAGAAATAGCCCCTGGGTAAAGCACGTGGTGCTCGTGGGTGAAGCAGACTGGTAGGCAGCTCTGTCCTCTCAGGGGCTGGGTGCTGCTGCTGGTCTGCTGGGTCAAGAAAATGAGCTTGTGCAGCGTAGCTGACTGTCTTCCATTCGCTCAGATATTCCTCTCTGTCTGAATTTCTACCTGCAAGATAGCGAAATAGTCCTTAGAGGTGCTAATGATGTCATTATAAAAACACACAAAAGGCATCTCGGCATTTCGAGATAAATTCAAGCCAAGTGCACTGCCAACATGCCACACTCCATGGTTCCCCTTTGAAATAAATGGCTTCATGCACTTCAAAGAGAGCTTTGTTTCACTTGTTTAGCACAAGATGCAAATCCCTTGTCAGGCTGAGCAGAAGAGAAAATGCACTTTGCACATGGGGAACAGAAATGCCCAAACAGACACTCTAATGAGAATGATCCCAGGTTTGGGAGGCAGAGCAGGTAGAGGAGGACTAGATTTCTTCCATCTAGTTTATTCCATTTTTAATTAAAATTATTTTCAAAATTTTATCACCTCTCAACAAGAACAGCAGAGATATTTGGATATTTTCTGGAAGAACTTCCCTTGCACGTATAAAGCCAGACTGGGGGCACTGAACACAGAAATGGCAGCATGGCCATGGTACAGTCTTCATAATCTAAGAGCTCAAATATTTTTATGTTTCTAGAAAAGACTAACATGTTTTAAACAACTTACACAACTGACACAATGGGAGAAGATCTAATACTCCCTTGGTAAAGAGTGACACATTTCTTCCCCTTCCAAGTGTTGTTCCAGGAGAGGTTTTTGGGGCAGCATCTGCCCTGAACTTGGGATGAGTTACTCCAGAACTTTTGTCCATGCTGCTGAGAAGGCCCCTGACAGCAGCTCTTGGGTAGAAACTCATCTCCCATCCCCTGGCCCTCCCATCTCAATGTGAGATACAGCTGAGATAGATCACATGAAATCTGTGCCAGGGAGAGGATTCCTTTGTCTGGCAAAAATCAACCATGACCTCAGAGCTCTGCAATTAGCTCCAGCAGTGTTTCTGAAGAGTTGACTGAGCAGCTTGCCCCTCATCAGGAATTACTCTCTGAGCTGAGGGCTCAGCCTTGACCACACAGACCTGTAAAAACAAATCAGCTTTGGTGCTGAACAGAGCAGGGAGAGGTGACAGGACAGACCCTTTAGAGGACACAATGCACTGGATGCTGCTCTTCCCTGGGATCTCCTTTGGGGTGCCTGAAAAGGGAATGGGAAGAAAATAAGACAATTTTCACTTTTTTCCTTACTCTTCAGAGCCCCTAAGAAGTGCTTCTTCCTTAAAAAAAGGAAAAAGATCTTTCTCTGGACCTGTTTCAGCAGAGGTTATCGAAGTTGGGGATTACAACAGTGCGATAATATGGCAATATTTAGGGGAGTTACACAGTGGACACCCTTGAGTGAGAGACATTTTTGAATTGCAGCTGATGAACTTAATGCAGGAAAAGAAAGAAAAAAAATTACACATTTGAGCAGGATATCTACTAACACAAAGAAAAAGTTGGAGGTTGGCTTTTTTACTTGCCAGTTCTGCAGGGCATGTAAGAGAGAGATCAAGATCAAGACACAATTGGAAGAAGTTGTGCCATCCTGAAATTGATTAACTCCTGATCTGGCATCTGTTCCAACCACCTACCTTTGTCAGGGGTCCCTCCACCACAAGGCAGTATTTCAAATTGTTATTAACTTTCCTGAGCAAAGCAGAGTTGCTTGCAGGATTCCAAAAATTTTAATCTGGGGCCGTCTGAAGAGAGACTGAAGGGGTTGAGGCCTTTCATCTTAAATTTAATAAGGTAGTGGCTAGGGCTGGCACTGCCTATCCTCTCTACTCTCCAGGCATTTCACTCCACACCTACAATTTACAGGAGTTGTTCAACAGGCTTCTCTTTTCCCAGGCACACAGGTGGTACAACTGAGAGGACAGAGAAAGAGAACCTGGTGTGTTGTTTTGGAAACACTCCCAGTCCAAGCAGCAGTTTCATTCCCCAGCTGCCCTCCCCATGATGTAATGGCCACTGCAAATGAGCTGCAAATGTGTCCAGAGCCTGTCTGAGCCTGGGCTGCCCTCACCTCGCTTGCACTCAGGCTCAGGAATGTTCTAAAGCAACAACCTCCCTCCACCTGCTCCAGCTTGGCACCTCTGTCACTTCTACCCCAAAACAGGACAGGGAAGCTCTCCTGTGCTCCTTCCCAGACATGATCTGGCTCAGCACAGTGATGACAGAACTGACTAAAGCTCTGTTATGAAATATGGAAACATTTCAAACCTCCCGTTCCAGCGCACGCTTTAATGTGTGCATTATAGCTGCTGTAAGTACTCTGTTTATCCTAATAGAGTTCTTTATTTATTGGTTCACCCAAAAATAAAATTAGGAAAATGGTTTTAAAGAGAAAAATATGTTTAATGTGTCTGTGTCTGCAGCCCTCTGTACTGGAAGGGGAGGCTGTGGCACACTGGGGGAGGCTCAATGGCTGCACTTCAGTGCAGCTGCCAGAAAGGATATACTCAAGAACAGAGCTAAACCTTAACATTTCACCATCCTTCTTCCAGCCAAAAGCTTTCTGTACATAATCCTGTGTGGCAGGTAAATGCTGCAAGTCAAGTTCCTGAGTCTGGATCTGGTGACTTACACAGAGCCCCCAGAAACTTCCATTTCCTATTCACAACATCCACACAGCATCACCTCAGAGGATAACCCAGAGAGAAATGGCATCTAAACCCTGCTTGGTCAAAGCATCACTTGGCAGTTGATGTGAATGAAACACAGCTTTTTTCCCTCTGTTTCTTTATATAAATTTTTAAGTCCTTGTAATGGATGCTGGAAGGTGCATCAGGTGCCAGCCTGACAGCTCAGGATCCACAGCTGTCTCTTTGCCCACAGGGCAAGTAGCTTCCATGAACTATTTCTCAAAATTCACACCCTTAATTGCAATTCTAGACATTGTGGATCTTGCAGTTGTTCTGTAACACAATCAGCTTAAAGTGGAACGCCTGAGACCTCAAAGTTTATTTATAAATAACAGCAGATGCAAAATTTGCATCAGAATGGCGAGAGGCTGATACTGCTCACTTACTCAAAGCCATGTCAAAGGGATTTCTACAGCTGCCTAAAGACTTCTTCATTTTCCATTTCCTCTTACCTGTAAGCCAAGTCCTGGCCTAGAAAGGCAGAGGTTGCCTCAAAGGGGAGAGAGCACAGATAGGGTGACCTCAGGAATTCCAGGTTCCCAACTGGACCTCCCATCAGGAGGCTGAGGCCAGCTGCAGGCTTGTCAAGTGGATGCTCGCTGCAGCAGGAGGTAATTTATGGATATTTGGCTCCCTGATGTGTATTTCTTGAATAAATAAGGTTGTGGCCTGTGTCAGTGGGGAAAAAAAAAAAATAAAAAGGGAAATAGAAAGTCCCTACTGTATATTCTGAAAGATAGCCTGACCTTGAGGACAATTTATTTAAAGAGGAAAAGCACAGTTAGACTTCTCCCAGAGTGCTGAAAGAAGCAGCCCCTGCTCCTTCCCCAAATATATTCAGAAGGGAGGCAAAAAACACCTCTTGCTGCAATTCAAGGCTGCCTGAGCTTTCACCTGTAGATACACAGATAAACTTATATCATCAGCTTCCAGCTTTCTGTGGGCTGGGATGTCAGCAGCAGCCACAGTGATTTAGTGCAGCAGCTCCAAATGGATTAAATCAGAGTAATTTGAATTTTACCCAGGCTTGTCATATAAATCTCAGAAACCACTGTCTTGCATAAAAACTTCCTCTTGACACTCCTGAGGAGTCATGACATGAACCAAAAATTTGGTTGGAAATGAGAAACAAAGATTTTTAGCATGGAAAACAGAGGCAGCACAAACAGCACATTGTGCTGAAAAAATTTACTTGCTTTATGGTAGCAATTTTTGTATTTTATGAAGTATATTTTGTATTTTTTTGTACTTTATGAAGTATATTTTCCCCATTTTTAAAATATATTACTATGTATCTCACAGTGTATTTTTTTAAATGAAGTCAGTTTTAATTTGAGTGATTTCCACTCAAATGGAATATTCTTTCAATATTCTACTCTTCAAAAAGGATGTTACTACATAACAGTCTGGATATTTTAGTAAGTATGATACCACTAGAATGTTCCCTCTGTGCACAATCAAATCTCCTTTTTATTTAAGAACCTCCTTCTAAGGGTGGCATAACAAAAAGAAATTTGCTATTGGCTTCAGTGATAAAATTATCTGTGATTTTCTTGTCCCCAAAATTTAACCACATCTTGCATTTACTTCAACACTGCCTGTGCAAGGATATTTGAATCAACTCAGTAAAAGGACTGTTATTTTTTTGTCCAAAAACAAATTAAAATTACTCAGAACAATAACATATCTGATTAATGCACTTTTCTTCATCTGTGTAGGATTTAGGCAGAGAGACAAATCTATCTAGAAGTTGTTCCATGTTTCTAATGATGCTCCAACACCCTGTGTGGATTATATTTTCTCTCTGGTCCACAAGTAAATCTCCATTTGCCTCACATGAGCCACATGTCACCATTCCTGATCCCAGTTGTCTGTAAGTTACTAAACATTAAAGGATTTCAGGTCCAAATGTTTCCTGAAAAGGCATTTTAGCTTCACTTTTGCAAGTATTGAACATGGACTAAAGATCCTTTTCCCTCTAACTCAAATACATCAAAGAAAACCTTTTTTTCCTTTTTTTTCTTTTCTTTTTTTTTTTTTTTCCAGCACCATTTACTCGACTTTCCATTTTTTGGTGAAAAATCTCAAAAAAAAAATCCCCAAACCCAAATTTTTTTTAACGCTTAGTTAATTCTACAATTCACTCTTGTATCCAGACCAGGTTGCTGCTGCATCTGTTGCCTTTGAGTAATGAATGAGAGCATTCCAGGACTCATTTCTTGTGACTTTTCCATCAGGAACAGCCAGGGCAGGGGATCCTCACACTATCTGGTGTGCCACAGGCTGAGCAGGGATTGATGGATGCCAAAATCCTCACAAAAACCAGAAAAAGGCAGCAACCACCTCGCACTGACAGGGCCTGGGGAGAGCAGCAGACCCTACAAGAGCCATATAAATGAACCAAGCCACAAACCCTTTCTTTATTAAATGGTGTGCCTAGGCAGAACCTCTTCAGCCTGGACATGGGACAAAGCTTGACTAAGCACATGCAGGCTGGACCTTCTCTCCTGCCACTTTAGTCTGGGGTTTTCCTCTGAATCCTATCACACATCTCAAAAGGGCTGGAAAATGCTAAAACCAGCTCACAGCCAATCTCAGGACAAATAAAGCTGCTAAATGCAGCTTTTTCTTTTTTTTTTTTGGTTATTTCAGTGAGATCAACTGGGAGAAGAAACTCTGGTGCAGACTTGACTTTTAATTTCATGGTGAAGGCAATTCCTGAGTAAAATAATGCAGGCATTTCCCTTCTGCCACCCCTGCCACCCTGCTCCCTGCACTTAGACTGACTTCAGAAGGTCAGCAAGGCAGTGAACACACATCAGGTGTTTGCTTACAGTGCACATGCACTGCAGCAATCATGTACTCTCTTTTCTCTGGTTTTTGAGGTGGATATGACAGCACCTGGAGGAGATACTCATCTGTCTCCCTAACAATCAGAAATACCTTCTAAAATATGTTTGAAATGAATCCATTGTGAAAGTGAGAAGGGAAAACATAAATACCCTCATTAATTCATATATACATACACCAAACTTTACATAACATATGGAGTAGCTGGAAAGATGCCTGCAGGTCTAATTGCATTTCTGTGTGAAGAGCATTTACACTCTTTCATCTCTGCTTTCTCCATTCATTTTAGTAATTACATGTAGAGAAGCAGCTAACACACTTGTAATTAAAACCAGCAGTGAAGGATTTTTAGGTGTTTTAATAGAAGAGAATTGACATAGAAAGTAAGCAGAGTTAGGAGGAGTGGATTACTACAGTGCTACAAAACAATGAGGAAAACCTGTGCTAGGGTGCCCACAAGGTGCTCATGAAGACATGGATGTGTGAGGAAGTGGCAACACATTTATAAATGTGTTTTCTCTCCACATTCAGTGTTTGCTGAAAGATATTTGCTCACAAGACCTGGAACAGTGTTTTGCTGCTGGAAACCTCTTGTGTCTGACCACCAAATTCAGGATTTAAAACAGTTGTTTCATAAAGTCTATGAGGCTTCATTTTTTTGTCCATTTAATTTGGCATTTTATTGGCAAAGACTACAACAGTTATTTCAGTTTGGTGGGTGGAGTTCCTATAAAACTCCATATCTTTTCATTTAGATGATGAATACTCATGACTCAAGCAATCTGAACTAAAATAAAAGCAGACTTTTCTGCCCTTCTTTCCTTTCCCTTCTACCCAAGCTGTGCACAATGCTATGTCTGATGTACAAATAATATTCTCACAGAATATTCTGTTCTCTTTCATTTTAAAATGAAAAGTGGACAATATCTAAGCTTAATCTGGGAGGTCCTGAACTGAACTGAAGGATGGCATGCTTGCAGCCCAAGTACCAGCAACTCACATAAGGACTAGTCTGATGGCAGAAAGTGGGAACAGTAATTGAGTAGTCAATTCTTTCCCTGAGAGCTTTAGCCTCAATGTAGTCCAGAATCTAACTTTTATAAATGTGTTTTCTCAGGCAATTTAAGAAAAAAATACCAAACAACAAAACCAAGTTGTAGTTCAAGGCTTTTTGTAAGGCCATCTGAGCAGCTTTGCAGCTTCCTGCCAGCTAAACAGGCAGGGAAAGACCTAAATCCCATTAATATTCAGTATTCTTTTAGCAAGAACAGCAGCATTCATTTCAGAAGAGACCAATATATGACCAAGATCGTGGTGAGACATTAAGATTTGGGTTTCTCATTATTATACTGAGGAGGGGAGTGATGGAGTGGCTTTGATGGGCACCTGTGATTGTACCAGCTGTGGGTTTCTCTGGGTCTGGATTGAAGGCACTTGAGACAGTATTTAATGTTTGGACTCAGGTGTTTATTATTTCTGATCAGTAAAACAGTCTCACTGCTGTGAGTTTGGCAGCTTTTCATTAGAAGGCACAAAATGGCCAACAATCTCTGGTACAAGGTCTTTTAAGACTTAACTACCCAATTAAGAACTGACACCTGGATTATTTTCCCTTTTAACCCAATAACTGATCCCAAAGAGCCCACAATGAGGGGCTCTCAATTTGTAATTTTCCACTCAATTACAAAATGCCACCCAAACCTAAGAAGAAGAAGGAAGAAGAAGCCCAGGACAACATCCTGTGCCCTCCATGTTGCTTCCATCCGCAACATACTAAAAATCCCAAAACCTTAATTTCTCACCAAGTGATGCACCTACACTGCTCTCTATAATCTATTTCACACTTTTATGGATTCCAGTCTATCTTGAAGTCTTGGAAACTTTCTCCATGAATGAGGGTCAAAGTCAGTGGGGCACCCCAGAGCCGACAGAAATATTCCCAGTGCCCTGAGTTTCCACAGGCACCTGGCATCTAACCAGGTTCAATTCATGACAATATTTGGCAATTTTAGGAAAACAAAAATCAACAAATCCTACCAGCCCAACAAGAAAAAAAAAAAAAAAAAAACGAGAAAAGAAAAAAAGAAAAAGAGCTGTGATTACTTGTTTTGGTGCAGTGAAAACAAGTGCCCCATGGCTCTCCCTGGGTGCCTGCCCTGCACACATGCAGCCATACACGTAGGGGCAGGCACCAGCCTTTCCCACAGCTCCTTCCTCCCTCCTGCCAGCAGGCAGCTCTCAGCAGATCCCCAGATAGCACCATGGAAAACCAGCTCTGAGCTCAGCAGCCCTCAGCCATCCCAGCACAGCTGTGGGCAACCTGCCTGCACTGTCCTGCACTGTTAAAAGTGCATTTTGTATGGCTCTACGCAGATATTTACTGTATGTATTGTGTTGTATTGATTAGTAGTACAGTGTTAACATTTTAATAGGATGGTAAATGTAGTTTTGCAGTTAAAAGGTAACTTTTGTAGTTAAAATAAGAACTATGTATGTGGGATATTTTTTTAAGAAAGGAGTGAGGTACACCAGATAGCACCCACAGGACACCTAAATCTTTCAGAGAAAGATAATTTATTGCTCTCTTATCAGAAGAAATTAACTTCTTCCCACCTTGCCCAGCCATGAAGCCATTTAGGATTAAGAGGAAGAAGTTGACACTGACCAGACTGAATCCTTTGTTTGAATGGAATTTATGCATCATGAATGAGACATATCCATAGGCAACAGGTTATTGCTTTTAAGGGTTAATCCTCTGTTAACGTGGGTCCTTTTTTGGGCTTATGCTGCCCAGGAAAGGTACCCAGGTGTCCATAACTCTTTGTTTCTATTGTCTTATATTGTCTTAATCCAAATTGTCCAATTTATTATTACTCTATTTTATAACCAATTTATTACTATTAAACTTTCAAAATTTTAAAAATAAGTGATTGGCGTTTTTCACAGTTCTTATCAAGGTTTCATCTCCCTTCCACCCTGTCCTGGCACCCCAGTCTGAGGGAGGGAGGGGGGGGAAGGGAAGGGAGGAAGGGAGGAATGAAGTGGCGGAAGTGGCGGAAAGAAGTGGCGGAAGGAAGTGGCGGAAGTGGCGGAAGTGGCGGAAGTGGCGGAAGGAAGGAAGTGGCGGAAGTGGCGGAAGTGGCGGAAGGAAGGAAGTGGCGGAAGGAAGTGGCGGAAGGAAGTGGCGGAAGGAAGTGGCGGAAGTGCCGGAAGTGCCGGAAGTGGCGGAAGGAAGTGGCGGAAGGAAGTGGCGGAAGGAAGGAAGTGGCGGAAGGAAGTGGCGGAAGTGGCTGAAGGAAGTGGCGGAAGTGGCGGAAGTGGCGGAAGTGGCGGAAGTGGCGGAAGTGGCGGAAGGAAGGAAGTGGCGGAAGTGGCGGAAGGAAGTGGCAGAAGGAAGGAAGGAAGTGGCGGAAGTGGCGGAATGAAGTGGCGGAAGTGACGGAAGGAAGGAAGGAAGTGTCGGAAGGAAGTGTCGGAAGGAAGGAAGGAAGTGGCGGAAGGAAGTGGCAGAAGGAAGGAAGGAAGGAAGGAAGTGGCGGAAGGAAGGAAGGAAGTGGCGGAAGTGGCGGAAGTGGCGGAAGGAAGTGGCAGAAGGAAGTGGCGGAAGTGCCGGAAGTGCCGGAAGGAAGTGGCGGAAGGAAGGAAGTGGCGGAAGGAAGGAAGTGGCGGAAGGAAGTGGCGGAAGGAAGTGGCGGAAGGAAGTGGCGGAAGGAAGTGGCGGAAGTGGCGGAAGTGGCGGAAGTGGCGGAAGTGGCGGAAGTGGCGGAAGGAAGGAAGGAAGGAAGGAAGGAAGGAAGGAAGGAAGGAAGGAAGGAAGGAAGGAAGGAAGGAAGGAAGGAAGGAAGGAAGTGGTGGAAGGAAGTGGCGGAAGGAAGGAAGGGGCGGAAGGAAGGAAGGGGCGGAAGGAAGGAAGGGGCGGAAGGAAGGAAGGAAGGGGCGGAAGGAAGGGGCGGAAGGAAGGAAGGGGCGGAAGGAAGGGGCGGAAGGAAGGGGTGGAAGGGGCGGAAGGGGCGGAAGGGGCGGAAGGGGCGGAAGGGGCGGAAGGGGCGGAAGGGGCGGAAGGAAGGAAGGAAGGAAGGAAGGAAGGAAGGAAGGAAGGAAGGAAGGAAGGAAGGAAGGAAGGAAGGAAGGAAGGAAGGAAGGAAGGAAGGAAGGAAGGAAGGAAGGGGCGGAAGGAATGAAGGAAGGAAGGAAGGAAGGAAGGAAGGAAGGAAGGAAGGAAGGAAGGAAGGAAGGAAGGAAGGAAGGAAGGAAGGAAGGAAGGAAGGAAGGAAGGAAGGAAGGAAGGAAGGAAGGAAGGAAGGAAGGAAGGAAGGAAGGAAGGAAGGAAGGAAGGAAGGAAGGAAGGAAGGAAGGAAGGAAGGAAGGAAGGAAGGAAGGAAGGAAGGGGCGGAAGGGGCGGAAGGAATGAAGGAAGGAAGGAAGGAAGGAAGGAAGGAAGGAAGGAAGGAAGGAAGGAAGGAAGGAAGGAAGGAAGGAAGGAAGGAAGGAAGGAAGGAAGGAAGGAAGGAAGGAAGGAAGGAAGGAAGGAAGGAAGGAAGGAAGGAAGGAAGGAAGGAAGGAAGGAAGGAAGGAAGGAAGGAAGGAAGGCCTGCAGTTTCCAACACCCTCACTTGGACATGGTGGACAGGGCCCGTGTGCACCATCCCCAGAGCCCATGTGGGCCCAGGCGCTCGCAGCTCCCAGGCCTTAAACCTCTGCTGTGTTATGACAATAGATCTGCTGTTAAAAAAGAAGCCATGCAAGAGTAGAGGACAGAGAAGGGCTCTGCCCAAAGGCAGCATGGAAATAAGCTGTAGCAGGTCTCTGTTCTGAGTTTCTCCAGTGCACCCTCCCCCTCACAGCAGACACATCAAAGGCAGATGAGGAGATCAGTCCGCAGCAGCCAGCCTGCCGGAGCCCGCTTGCTCAGCACAGCAAAATTAATTAACAGGGTGGGAGAAAGAGCCAATACCAGTCTGATTCTGTCAGGGAGCATGGCACTGACAAACGGGGAATGCTAATTCAGGAGTTTTTCATTTCTTTCACACCTGCCAAGGAGGGAAACGGGAGCATGATTCAGGTTTGGATACCCCTGACATGTCACAGGATACCGCATCTACCACTGCTTCCTGCAAGCCTACAAAAACTGACTCAAAAGAACCTCAGCCCCTGTGATACATGCTTTGAAGAGAGCACATCAGTGCTTTGGTTACTGCTGTTTCAGAGAACAAAGCAGAGGTGAGGCCTCACACAGAACAGGAGAAGCCACAAACAGGGACCTCTTACCCTGCTATCATTGAGCATCTCACTAGAACAAGATAGGCATAACCAACAAACAATTCAGGAGAAATTGATCCAATTGTAGTCAACATAATAAACACTAAGACATTATTAAACAGCTTTTCTATGTCCTGAACACTACAGGGTTGGAGATGTGAGACCCAAAATAGCAGGAAGAAAAATATGTGAAATGGAAAGCTCTTAAAATGCAGGATTTCCAGGCATTCCGGTGCTGTAGTAGGGAGTCCCTGGAAATGCTCATAAATTAATTAAAGATGTACAGCCTTCACTCCAGGGGTATTGTTGCTCTACTATTTTTTCATGCCCTTAATTCAAACAGGAGATGAAGCATCTGAGCTGAATTTGGGACTAATAATTTCTAAATAAAAGATAAATATGTCAAGGTTTCATAAATAGAAAGAAGAGCATGGTATTATAAATGTTTTAATATCTGTGTTACTCTAAAGTTTATTTGTTCAAGCTCCTGCCCTTTGCGGATTGCTCCTATTTGTTAAGTTCAGGTGCATTAAAAATTCCTTGGAAAAGGGACTTTGTGCAAGAAGAACACCTGAACCACTGTTTATGGAGTGGTCTGCAGCCCTGAGGCATAGCTCCATTGAGTGAATAGCATGTGAATATTTAGAAAACAGCCACTGTGCTGCATCTATTCTGCACATGAGAGGGGCATTAATCTGTGTGTTCCCTTCTTTTTTTTCCTGATCATGCATATTCCAATCATAGCTCTCAAAACTACACCATAGTTAGTCTGAAGTGCTCCCTGATACCTTTTAAACTTACATCCAAAGATGTGTAAGAATGATATTCCAACAGCTGGAAGGTCCTGATGACCTGCACAGAGGCACAGAGATATAGCCCAAGAAGCTGGTCCACTAGAGCAACATTTTCCAGGGGCAGGTGAATTCCTATCAGGCTACATCTGCCCAGTAGTTAAGCAAAGTAGTGCCTGTTTCATCTAGAGTATAAAAGGTGCTTTGTTCAAGTCAAATAGAATAACATATCAGCAATGTACATTAATAACTGATAACATAAATATCCAGTGTGTTTAATATTATCAAACTAATTATGTGTTGGTTTGCCAGGAATAAAGGTGAGCTTTAAAAATCCAAGATGACATGATTACCACTGAGTAAGACATTCTTGCTCATCCTGAACACACATTAAAAGCACAGGTGACTGAGACAAGTCACCAGGCTGGAAGCCAACCTTGTTTCATGCACTGGATTTGTGATGAAAATTCTAATGAACCCATTTTGACAAGCTAAAGCAGTGCTGCTCTGGCCAGAGGTCTCCAGCTCACCCTGAGGTAGATATGAAAGTATTAACTTGTTAATGGGTCACTCAATGCATGCAGCATATATTCCTTCCTAAATCTAGCACTGCAAGAAATGTTGGCTAACATAAAAATTTTGCAGTCCAGATGCAAAAAAAAAAAAAAAAAAAATACTTGCTCCCCTTACTATAATGGTGCTGAAGAAAGAGCTTATTCAACACATGTATCTGCTCCACTCAGGCAGGGAAGTTCTCTGAGCCTGAAACCCTGCATGTACCAACCTCTGTGAGAGAGCTGGTGTTAAATGGGGTCAGAGCTCCATTTGCTCTGGGGAGAAGAAAGGCTCACTTTGAAGACAGGCTGGTTACCCTGTTTTTCTTCCTACACCACAGCTCTCAAATTGCAGCTAGAACTTGAAGGGAGTTGTTCCCACAAGCTCTCCAGCCCAGTGTCTCCACCCAAGAGGCTTGAGTAAATAGCAGAAGCTCTGGATATTAATCAGATGGAAAAGATTCATCCCTCTCTGCTAGGTCTGAGTTCAAAGGCATCCATGGCTGAAAAGCTAAATCAAGATCACTATCTGTGTGTGAGGGCAGGATGGAACGTTCAGCACCAATGAACTGCTCACCCTTCCCTGCTCAGAGGTAGTGCAGCAGGTTGTATGTACCATTCCACATAACGCTGGGAGAGCTGGGGAGCTGGGATTGTGTTGGGAGACTTTTTCCTCTGTTTCCTGCCTCTTCTTCAGCTTCCTCTAGCTGAAAACCTTGCACCTGACCCCTCGGTGTCTGTACTCAGCCAGAGGAAGAGCACAGAATGTAAGACAGAGCAGAGCTTAAGGTGCATGGCAGACCTCCTTCTTGTTTGTGCCATGACGCAGAGCAGCTCTCATCAGGAGCAGTGTGTGTGTACCTGCTCCACTCAGGCAGAGAAGTTCTTCTCTGAGCCTGAAACCCTGCATGTACCAACCTCTGTGAGAGACCTGGTCCATTCCTGCTGTGCACACGTCAGAGCTGGGCTCTGCCACAGGACAGTCACATCTGTGCAGCTGTTGTACCCATGCTGCAAACACAGATTGCTGCATTGCACCTATGGGAAGAATGTCATGCCACGAAAAAATGGCCACAAATGAGAATGAAAAGGTGCACAAGGGCAAGGGTGTGTCCACAGACAGCGGAGTCTCAGTGTCACTGAGTGGCTGAGAGCACAGGGGCCTCTGGTGACCTACTAGAAATCTGTTCATGTGTGACATTTGCACACTCGTGGCATCCATGCTGTGTTCCCTCGTGTGCAGGCACAGCCCTAAATCCTCACAGGTACCCCCCTGGTGAGCTGATGCTGGAATACAGCTGGAGCCCACAGCTAGGGTGTGCCTGTACCTCCCTCTGTGAAGCTGTCTGGTTTATTATCTGTAAAACAGAACACCTGGGAAGATGAGCCAAATAGTATTAGATATAATCAGATCCTTTCTGTCTTCAGGTGCCACCCATGTGCACACCTTCCCTACCAGCTGTGGAGTGAACCTGCTAACAATTCTATTAATAACGAGCAGGGTAAGTAGGTGAACTGGATGAACTTGTGTGAAAGCAAAACCCCAGAGGTAGATTGGTTGCTCTGTTCAAAGCAAACAGATAACTATCCCAGGCTTCAGGCAACTCTCCCCCTTTCCCACCTCCTCCTCTGGGGCATCTCCAGACATGTCCAGGGTGGTGCAGCCTGTCAAACAGACATTTCATTGGGGATGCATAGAAAAAGGGATCCCAAAGCCACCAATGGCCCTGAGAAAGGTCAAGTGCCAGGACTTCCTCTGAGGACTCTCTTTGTATTCACATTCACCGTGCATGGCAGCGTTTGTACACTAAAGTAAAAATGTTTTTTTCCTCAGAGGGTTGTGCCCTCAGCTGTCTGGAGTCCTGAGCTACCTGCAGGACCTGTGAAATCACAGGGACTGGCTGAGTGCAAACAGCACAGAGTCTTCTTACGGGCAGAACTCACCCCTGACCACAGGAGAACAACACAGGAACCCAGTGCCAGATGTCTGCTGATCCCTGGAGCCCTTTCACCCCTGATGCAACACTGAGTTTTGTGTCAGTGCAGGGAAGAGCAAGGATTGCAGGATTAGAAGCCAGTGACTCTTCCATCAACTGGCAGGCTGAACAGGGGAGATGGAAAGTTCCTGGACACACATTTTTGTACCCTTGGCAATAATAAAAACTTGATGCTTTGAGGGTTATGGTTGTCAAGGGGGACATCTCAGCAGCAGTGACGAGTAGGGCACTTTCAGAGAGGCAGAAAGACATGAGGACTGAGGAATGACAGCCTCCCCAGCAAGATTCTGGATTCCTTGAGCTACCAGTGTGCTGTTAAAATGCTCTTCTCTTGCCTCTCCTCCCCTCTCCAAATTAAGAACAGTATGCAGAGGTACTGGCATTGTGCCTCATATGAAACACTTCAATTAGCTGTTTTAGAGGTTGTAAAATAACTTTGAGGTGTCATATCCTCGTATTTGCAGTAGCATCTTTGGGGTAAAAAAACCTCTTACATTCTAATTTACTGATTTTTCAGAATGCAGATGGATTCAGGCCAAAAAGGGTCTCCCACAAGTCCAGCTGGGTTCTCAGAGGGACTTTTTAATTTTGTGTACTTCTCTATGTGAAATAAAACAGTGTTCATTTCAGATTAACATGCATATGGCAGTCTTTTTGGTTCTGGAGTTTTCTGCCTGTCATTATGGGTAAAATTTTCAACAGCCCTTAAAACAGCTTCAAGTGGAATTTTGCAGTCAACAGCAAGGATTTTTGGAAGCATCTGTTTAAGGTAAAGGTTCAATTCCTATTGCCATTCTGTAGGGCTTCAGGTGCTCTGCCACTTGGCTGGCTTTCCAGCACCATTCTGAAATCACAGATAAGAAGTAATGAAATACCTTAAAATGATACAATAAATATCATTGCTGTTTACTACATAAATTGGGGGCAAGCAGAGAGTGCAAAAATCATAGGAATGTAGATTCAAAATCAGTTCCTTTGCATTGGGAACTCTCAGGGAACAAAGAAAAGGAAGGTAAAACCAGAGGTGTAATTCCTCTGAGAAAAAAGGAAAAAATGAAAGATTAAGGAACCATGAAGAATATTTCTGCACTACTGAGTGCATTAGGACAGGAAGGCAGGAGGAACCAGCATAAAGACTTGCCAAGGAACCCCTTAATACTCCAGTAAAGCAAACTGTAATGTGATTTCTCCCTTGGGTATGCAGTCCCTATCCTTAACTAAGAGCATTTTCACCTGGTGTAATGTTTGTGTTGCTGCAAGGAGGATGCTGAGCTTGCACAGGGAGGTGTGAGTAAGGCTGACCAGCCTTGGTCCTCACACACCCCTTATGGTGCTACAGCTCTAATACTGATTTTTCCACCTACACCAAACCCATCAAATCAGTTTCTCTTCTCAGTACAGTTTAAATTTCCCTCTTATATTAGGAAATGATGGCTTTGAGCTCCATTGTCAGTGTTTTTTGCACCATTACATCACAACTCAGTGCTCTTGTGCTAAAGGGCGCCATGGTGCTGTCCTATGGTTTGTTTGTCAGTGTTCAGGAAAAAGAATTCTTTGTTTCTATGCACCAAAAAACAAAGTGAGATTCTTCCTTTGTGTGAGGATATGATTCAGGCATGGCATCTTTTATAAACACATCATGTCCTCCACCTAAAGGTGCTATGTGCTCCAAAAGAGCCAAATATATTAGCATTCTTTAAACATAACTTTTGAAGTCGACATTTGACTAGTTTTGCATTTCTTCTAGGTTGTAGTTAGACAACTCCTAATTCTATGGGGAAAGCAAAGACTATAAAATGCCAGAGCTTCACTCTGCTGAAATAACATTAGTGAAATATCAAGTCCTTTATGATGTCATGAGGGATTCCTTAATATGACTATAGCCTCCTAATGACATCATAAAAAACAACTGCAACATCAGAAAACAGCCAAGGGTCATCAATCAGCCCATCCTCTCTCCTACCCACCAGGGGCAGCAGCCCAGCTTGCTCCTATCTGCTTTTTATGAGCAGTGCTGTCCTCTGAATAGCACACAGAGAAGAGACTAATAATCATACAAATATCAGGGAGAGCGGTCAATCATCACCTGAAATATTCAGTGCACCTGAGGGAAATCCGGGTGCTGCAGCCTGAAGAGTCTGCAAGTTTAGCATGTAGAAAAGACAGCATTACTGCCTTAGAGGTGACCGGGCATTCTCTGGGCAACAGGCAACACAAGTTAGCAATTCAGCCTTTTTTTCAAAAAGTGGGGCTGAAAAATGAATTCTGTGGTTGCTGTCTTTATCCTCTGGCTGTAAGCAAAAGATTTTTCCATGCTGCCCAGACAGCCATTTGCGTGTTCCATAGTGCAATGACCACACTGAAAGGGTTTGCATCTTCCAGCTGAAATGGGTGATGGTCCAAATGAGATGCAGTGACAAAAAGGGAATCAGCCCCCTCCACTTCTGAAAACTCAATGTCTCAGAGTTAGAGCCTCATTATACTCTTTTTGGAACACTTGTAAGTTTTCCAGGGTTGGGGACAACTCAAGGAGTTTCTGTCGTTAAAAACCCCCATGCAATGAGACAGATACTATGGGAAAGCAAAAACTATAAAATGCCAGAGCTTCACTCTGCTGAAATAACATCAGTGAAATATCAAGTGCTTTATGATGTCATGAGGGATTCCTTAATATGATTATATCCTCCTGAGGCCAACCTGGGGGCAGCTGCTGTGACTTCCATCCCTGCTCAGGGTGTCCCACATGGCATTTTGAGCAGTGGGCAGCAGGCCATGCTGTGTCCCCTGCTCAACCCAAGTCCCTGCTGAGTTCAGAACATCTCCAGTGTGTGTCCCAGGAGGAAATGCTCTCAGTGGAGCCACTGAGCACTCACCAGCCAAGCCCCAGGGACCATACATCTTGTCACTTTATTTTTTCATGCCTTGCCATTTGCACCCTCACAGTTTCAGCCCTGTAGGACCGATGCCCCTCCATGCCACGGAACATGGTAAAGCAAATACCTCCAGAGCTGCTGCTGCACAGATTGTCTTCCCCAGGGTTTCTTTCAGTTTCTCCTTCTTTTGTTCCAAATAGCAGTCCTGTGCTGAATGCTGCTGTCAGACAGTTCATTAATTTAAGGACACCAGAGCTCAAGCAGATCATTTACAAGTCAGCATGAGGTACAGAGGAAAGGAGGAGACAGCGCCCCTGGCATCTTTGATAAGCAAGATATTCAATAATTTTAATCTCAGTGTAACTCTGCTATTTCCAGATTATATAATCCCACTCTTGAAAGAGGGTTATTTGAGCAGACTGTCACATTAAATAGACACATTTGCTGCATATGTTAATTGCAGTGGAAAGCTGTTAAGCAAATAAGCTTGTTTCGTCAAAATGTTATTCTTTTAGCAGGTCTGCTCCTTTCATGGATCTCCAATTCACAAGCCATGCTCTTCTAGAATGCACATTTCAGTTTAAGGCAAAGAAATGTGTTCACTGAACTGATCAATTTTTTTATCACGCTGACTTTTGTTCAAATTTTAAGGCGTGTTGTGCCATAGAAGGAAATTCTTGTAAGCAGTTTTATTTCTACTGTAGGATATCAATAGAAAGGTTTGAATCTATATGTAGAGAAGGGCTAACAGTGTATTTTTTAAACAGATATTAGCATTAATAAATCCTGCTATGTGCTGCCTGACACACCACACTCCAGCATTACCCATTTACTAAGTTGTCATTATCACTTCAGGTAAAAAACAAGTGTGTACCATCTAAGCACAGATCGTATTTATTGTTACTATTTCATATGCAGTAAAATCCTCTTAACTGCATGTTATTTTTGAATAAAATCTAGGGGGTTGATCATGTATTTCTGAATCACTGAAAACAGGAATATAGATTATATGCTGCTTCTAAACTCACACATTTTAATTTCTTTAGTCAAGCAAAGGAGGGTGGAAAGGAGGAGAAGCCTATGCAAATTGGGATGCACACAATCTTCTGGCAATCACTTAGTGTGCTCCTTTCTGCTGTGAAATCTAGCAACAGCTGCTTTGCTTTGCATGCAAGGTGGGAGCATCAGTGGTGGAAATTGAGAGCAGATTGGAAATGGATTGGTTCTGAAGTGGTCACTGGTCTCTCCCTTCCTCCAGAGAGGCAAAAGGATATCAGCTTTGCACATAGAAAACAAAGCACTAATTCATGTTTCCAAGCCAAGAGACATTGTGGGGTGGCTGGTGGCAATTTTCAAGGGGAAAAGGAAATCCTTCTAATAACCTCTGATTTTTGAAAAGACAAATCTGATCTTCCTAAGCCAGAATTTGAATGTTCAAGCTCATGCCCAAATTTTAAAAAATAAATAAAAATGTGACCAAATATATAAGATATATAATAAATAAGAAAATATGATAATATTTTCTTATAAAGAAAATAAGAAATGTGGCCAAACACATGTGCCCAAGGATTATTCAGGGTTTCAGGAAAAATTCAGAGGTGTACATAGGTACACACACATCCAGATATGGAAGAATTTGTGTGGCATTCTTAGCTGTGCCAAAGCACCCTCAATCCACGTTTACCAAAGCTCTGTTCCACCTGTCTCCTCAGCAAAACTCTCTCAGCTCTGTTTTTTGGTCAACTTTGCATCCATGTCATTTCATTTGCTTATCAGGATCTCTGTTACACTCATGCAGTGCTGTCAACCATATCCTGAAGGCACAGGAGTGCTTGAGGTATTCCTGCAATTGCAATTTACAGGGGGAAAAAAAAATTCCTGATGATGCATAAAATCTGAAATGTAATTCAGTCTCTTCCAAGAGTGGCCAGGAAGACCATTCTGAAAACAGAAACCGTTCCACTAATGTCAGCAGCCCTCACTCTCATGGAGAGGAAGAGCTAAGTGAGGCCAGGTCAAATTCACATGATTATTTTTCAGAGCAGAAACACATTTTAAAAAAGCATATGCAAGCAGTTATAATTTCTCCTTTTGACCATTTCCCTGTATTAACAATGTACATTTCCACTTCATGTAAAAGTCAAGATAAACTGAATATAAAGAAACTACCCAAAGCCATCTCCTTTCACTAGCAATCTGCAGGAAAATGTTTTCTTTAAGTGCCTTTAAATGAACCACATTGAGAAAATAAAGAACATTATCATCTGCAAGAGCTGTGTGCCTGCTAGCCATACACTGCTTGAGTACAGTATTCATAAAAGGGAAGCATAAAACCCCCTAAACAGCTTTAGGGAGTGCTGGAGCCAAGGCAGAGAGAATAAAAATGGGCTGAACTTGCAAGTGAGGAAGACACATGAGCTTTAAAAACTCAGCAAGGCATCTTAAGAGGACAGCACTGTGTAGGTGACCAGTGTGGTATCAGACAGGGATGAAGGGAACAGTTCTGTTCAGTGAGTCTCTTTGTAGCTGACCTTGCCTTAGTTAAAATCTTATACAAAATTTGACAACCTAAATGGCTAATTCCACTGGCACATCATGAGAAAAGCTGTGAGACTGTAACCCATGCTGGGCAGTGCCTGCCTCAGGCTGCAGAGCTTCATCTGAGCTCATCTCACAGCCCCAGGTCTGGCCTCTCCATCAGTCGTGGCTTGGGTTGTGCTCCCTTGGTGTTTTCAGAATAACCTTAACCAACCTGGTCGGAGTTAAACTAAAGGCATCTAGAGGTCTCTTCCAATCAGAATTATCCTGTTTTTTGGTGGTTCCAAGGTTGTTGAACGCAGATGGTCCAGAAAAAGGGATGGATCAGTTTGCCATGTTAGGTTGTTAATTGCTCAAGGAGAAGTTTTCTCATAAACGAAGTTAGTTATCAACTTATATTGATAATAAGTGCTTCAGATAATGTATTTATTACACATTGGAAAGGACTTGTTAAAACTGCATAAGCAGAAAGAAGCTAGGAAGAATCTTAACCCTTATCAATCTAAAATCCTACTAACAGTACTGCAGTTTACCAGAGTTCATCAGAAGGCAAAAGGATCTCTGAAAAAACAAAAGAATGTGGATAATAGATAATGCATCTCCAGATGAGGAAAAAGCCCACAATGCTAAAATGTGGAAGAGCATCTGAACATGAATTCCTGGTGAGAAATACAGTTTTGTTTATAGGAATAATATGTTGCAAAATCTTCTGTATTCTTCCAAATGTGTTTCCAGAGCAGCATGGGAGGCTCGGGATCATTAAAAGTTTCTGCCAGAATTGGAACATCTCCTGTTGAGGCACAAAATATAAATTGGTCTGTGACAGGAGGAGAGGCAGCAGGGAGTGAAACAGGCTGCTGGGTGTTTGAGGCTCAGAGGTCCTGCAGCCTTCCCCTGTTCTTGACATATACCAACTTTCTCAGATTTCTTTTTTTTCCTGTGACTTCTCATTTAGGTTAATGTTGAGCATTATATAATATATAATATATAATATATAATATATAATATAGAATATAGAATATAGAATATAGAATACATATAATATAATATAATATAATATAATATAATATAATATAATATAATATAATATAATATAATATAATATAATATAATATAATATAATATAATATAATATAATATAATATATGATATGATATGATATGATATGATATGATATGATATGATATGATATGATATGATATATAATATAATATATAACATATAACATACAACATATAACATATAACATATAATATATAATATATAATATATAATATATAATATATAATATATAATATATAATATATAATATATAATATAATAACATCATATAATATACTAGAACATAATATTCTCATTATGTTATTTGTGTTCAGAATTAAAGAAGGAGAACTGAATGACAAAATCACAAAATATTTTAAGTTCTTGTGCATACATAGGAGTCCAGAGTGTGCCAAGTCCTTTCATGCACCAGGTAAGCAGAACTAAGGCTGGGCTGTGATTTTCCTCCAGGATCCCACTTGCACGAGCCCTGCCAGCTGATTCTGCTCTACAAATTGCACAATTCTCCTCCACTACAGAAAAGATCAGAGAAACACAGCCAGGATTTAAGGTCTACAAATATATGTTAGACAAGTATGTATTTTGGGGATTTTTTTTCTCTCTGCTGCCACAAAAGGTTATTGCTGACAACACTATATAAGAAATTATAGCATGTGTAAGGACACCACGTGAAATTGCATTACAGCTGTGATGGTAATAAAAGCAATTTTTTTTTTTGATGGAACCCATTACAGAGGATTTCAAGCCATCTCAAAACTTATTGGCAGTTTTAGGTTTTCCTGTTGCTCAAACTGGTAGAAATCTCACCAAACTGAAGAAATCAATGTGACAGGAATAATGAAAGTCTCTTCTGAGAGGGACAGTTGCCTGGTTCTTGTAATGCATATCCATACACCCAAACTCCTTAGTTTGGCTTCTATGGTAGGTGAAAAAATAGGACATGTGATTAGTGATTAGCTGCTTTCCCTCCTTTCTAAAGGGAAGATCTTTACTAAAGATCTAAATGAAACATCCTTACTAAACCAGATCCTCATGTGACTGAATTACAGGATCAAGAGATAACACTCCCTACAATGCTGTTTAGAATGTCTCCTCCTTGGAAGGACTTCCACCAGAAAGAGAATTGTGTATTGTGAGTCAAGAAAAACTCTATCTGGATGAGCAGTGTTCTGTTTCCAGCTCACAGAACTGTTCTCTGTAGTTTTGAGTCACTTGTCACCAGGTGTCCCAATTTCCCACTCCTGCTCACTTTGTCAAGCTCTCACTCTGGGCAAATACAGCGCCCGCTTGACTTCACCTCAAGGCATTACTGTAATAGAAAAATAAATATTAATAACAATTAATAGTGCTTGGACGTGGAAGGCTGACTGTGGCCTACCTCTGGCTGTTGGGAATGAGTTGCAAATTTGCCCACAGGAACTGCAGCTGTGTAAAACTGCCATAACCACCACACACATTTATCAGCAACACAGTCATGCAGCAACAACCTCATCCCTTTTCCAGACTGGTAACTGTTGTCCCAGGTTTGCAAGCTGATTTTTCTTCATGCACTTTATTTTTTGTGTTTAAAAAATGGCACGCACTCTGGTATAAAAGCTCTCTGTTAAACATATTGGTTTACATCAAACAAAACTCTCTGAATTCATGCCAAATATAAAGTTGAAATTTTTAATGGAGATATTAATAATTTGTGCATAGAAGTAAGGGCTAAGGACATTTGCCTTTTATTGGTGTCAGTAATCAGTATTCACTACATGCAAATGACAAAACCCTGATAAGCCTTTATTTGATTATTAGTGAATCGAGATGCAATACAGGCATCTTTTTCAAAGGAGTATATAAAATTGTTGATACTGTCTGCCCTTTTCTCCCTATAAACATTTGTCAATTCACTTGCTGTCTGCTGCTCTGTGTATACACATGCCCAAGCTAATGTTAGCTGAGGCTGCAATACAGCTGTGTTAAATAATTTTATCTGATTTGCTGGATGATGGTATTTCTAATGGAAAACAACATGGTAATTTCAGAATGTTACTGATTAGATGAAAATGATATTGCATCAAAGTTACTTCCTTAATTTATTCTGAAAAAAACAAGAAGGATTTCTCTATTAAGATGCTTAATTAAAATCTATCTCTCTCCATACAAAATCTTTACTCCAGGTCCTGTATGTGATGTCTGAAAAGAACAAAGACTGATTAGCATCTTTTACACTCTGCTTTTCTTTTAGTCACTTAGACCTTCATTACAGCCAATTCTAGTCAGGTTTAGAAGGTCTGAGAGAAAGGGTAAACCTGGCACCTTTACAAGGAAGAAAACCCACCAGGGGGGCCTCTCCAGCCAGCACAGCCTGATCCTTCCCCTATTCTCAAAGATCATAACTTAGGAGTTTGATTCTTGAATCCATAAAAAATCATATTTCTATAAGCTCTTTTATTGTTACCCACATAGTCAATAGTGTCATTCTCATTCATATCATTCTGTAGGGAAGTGAGAGGAAGTGCACCAGACAGAACAGAGCTATAAATAAGATTCAGCTACCCTGTTCCAAGTGCAGATTCAACAGCGTTCTTTTAAAAACCACAAAAGCACAGCTTGGGAATTATGGGATGTTTCCTACTTTCTGGAGTTCTGGGATTAGCTTTCATGAGGTGGCCACTCTTTACTGCTGATTTTAGTGAGTAAAATATGCTTTTACTTGAAGCTAGCAATATGAGTTCCAACAAGAGAGCAGGGCCACATTGCATGTTACCTCATGCTTGTGAGCAAAGGAGCTCAAGAAGCACAGCATTCTTATCAAAAGATTCCACTTAGAATTTCTCCCTTCTATGAAAAGTCTTTAGGTTAAAGATTAAAATCTCACAGCAAATGGATTACCATTGTTTTCTTCTGTGCAGCATGAAGGATTGCTGGCATTACAGCAAGATGATGCTGTGCAATTGGGGTTCCTTTATGGGTGGAGTGCTGGAAAAATACACGTTAAAATCCTTGGTGAAAAAACACATGTACAAAGACCGATAGAATTCTGCAAATTTCAACCTTATGGAAGTCTTTTGGAGCAAAACTGGCCAGCTGCTGCTCTGTCAGAGATATGTGGGCAGCAGATTTTCCCCATGTCTGCAGCAGCCTCACAATGTCACCCCAACTCAGCCACAGTGGAGGGGAGCTGCTTCTGCCTCCAAATACAACATTCAGGATGGAAATACCAAACACTTATTTTTATAGATTTTTTCCTTTTTTCTTCTCCATTTTCTCCATAATATCTTCTGGTTTCTATCCATGTAAGATGTTATCATGTGAGTAGTGTGTGCATATATAACCTTCAGCTACCTGGAGAACATTCAGACCTGAGTACTTTGCAGACTGAGTCACAGCCACAGCCTCACAAAAGAAGAGGAGTAAGTGATGCACATCATTATTTCAAACAGAAAAATAAAATAAAATCAAAATAAAATAAAATAAAATAAAATAAAATAAATAAAATAAAATAAAATAAAATAAAATAAAATAAAATAAAATAAATAAAAAAATAAAATAAAAAGAAATAAAATAAAATAAAAAGAAATAAAAAGAAATAAAATAAAATAAAATAAAATAAAATAAAATAAAATAAAATAAAATAAAATAAAATAAAATAAAATAAAATAAAATAAAAATAAAATAAAATAAAATAAAATAAATAAAATTATAAATAAATAAATAAAGGTTTCTGCAGTCTGAAGCTCCTGCAGGAGCAGTTCTGTGCTCTTTGGAGCAGTACTGAACTTCCTGGCCACAAGTAAACACACACTGGAGCTGAAAGGCCATGGAAACACAGATATTTCCAATTCAGCCTGTCAGAACACTGATACTACAGGAAAAGCTTATGAATCAGGGATGGATTTATTTCAGTGTCTTCATCTTTGGGGATTCTGATTGTGCCTTTCAACTCTTCCACGTTGAAAGTAAGTTTCACACGCAGATGTTTTGGTTTTCCAAAACTATCAGTGCCAGTGGGCATCCCCTGAGAGCAGCCCCTACCAAAGCAAACCATTTTTAATATAAGACAGGAAATCCCTAGCCAAGTCCCCTGTATGAACTTTGATACAGCATTCCAAATGCAGAATTAAGGATTGCAAACCATAATGCAGATTTGAAACACAGAGGCTGTAGTTACACCTGTAATAATAACAATGACTTCCAATAAATATTACAGAATAAATAGAAATGTTTCCCAAAAACCAAAATCCTTGGTCTGGAAGAAGAATCACAGCTTGAGCCCAGCTCAGAGGGGTTTAAACCTTCCTTAGGTTCCTGCCTTGCTCCCCATATACAAACACAGCCTCTCCTGATCCTCCTTTCCTCCACTGGCAGAGGAGATGAAAACTTAATGGCAGTGGTAGCTCCAACTATCTCAAGGAGATAATTATGCTGTTACTTGAAACCTAAGTCTATATAATTTTTCCATGCAACAATCAAATATTAATTCAAGAAAGTAGCATGAGTAGCTGCCTAAGGCAATGAGCAGGTATGTTTCCATTACCATGTTTCATGCAAAAATGATTAGGAGAAAGGAATTTGAAGAACATGACTCTGCATATAAGTCCATTTCTGGTTGCATCATCCCACTTTAAGTGCATGTACTGTGATTTTTGCAGTTGAAATCAAGAAATCAGCTTAAACCAAGCATCTAGAATAACAGAAAAAAAGGGCTGAAACACCAGAAATACCCTGATGCCAAGTCAAGAGACTTCAGAACTGTGGCACCAGTTAATTAAATGTTAAAATTAGTGGTAGTAATTTCATTTTCTAGTGTTTTTATTCTTTTGATTCACAGGGCATCATTATTCTGTTGCAGAAATGGTTTTCTTTTAGCTTCCACCTTTGTGTGCAGCAGGTCAGTCTCAGCATGGTTGACAAAATATTTAATAATTTCTAAGGAATATTTTTTTTGGTTTTCCCTCCTCCTCCATTTATGGCATTTTAATGACACTACTTCCACCTGCAAGAAGCCAGGTACCTTCCTCATATTCCTCAGAGGGCTGTGAAAACAAACTCTACAGAAGGCAGGGCCCTGCCAAAATACAGACAGATTTGAAATACAGATATTGTAGATACACTTATAATAATAATGACTTCCAATAAATATTGCAGAATAAACTGAAATCTTTGATAATAATTTTGTGCCATTATATGAGAAAATGTGCTAGGTGGGTATTTTTTTGTCCCCCAAACTATTTTAAGCTGAAGACGCACTTAATGAGATGATGTGATGTAGGAGTGTTCCAACGGGATTGGCTGTAGAATCCTCAAAGTTTTGCTTCTTATTTTCATTTAAAAATATTTTCTCTTTGTTTTCATTCTTGTTAAGGACAAGCAGAACTGCAGTACTAGAAAGCTACCCCAGTATTTCACATTGCTCAGATTTCCTGTGGGCTTTCATTTCCCCTCATTTGGCATTTGAAAGCAAGACAGCAGAAAGGCAAATTGGCCAACCAAAGAATTCTGAGGAAAAGGTGTGAATACTTACCTGGAACAACTCCTTGGAGCTCCATGGTTCTTCCAATAACAGCAAGGGAATTTTTTTCTTCTTAATTGCTTTTTGTAACTGAACTCATCAAATAGAAAATTCCTCAAATGATTCTTTCAAGTAACCTGACAGAAAAATAACCTTTTGTTGTATTTATTGACAGAACATTGAAATAAATGTTGTAGGTCTAGAAGGAATATTTTAGGTAATTGATCTTTTCTTCTTTTAGGAAATAACGAATGCACTGTATTCTTCTTGGCACATTATGCTGGGAATAATCTGAAAAACATGCTTATGTTGTACAAAGATGATCTCAGAAACAACCTCTTCAAGTCCCCAAGGAGCAGGCACCCTTTTGAATAAATCTGATCTTGAGCAAACAAGCAATTTGCAATTTTAAATGTTTGCAGAATTCTCTTTCTGTGCTTGTGCAGGAATTTTAAAAGAAACCTGTTTTATGTGCAGCAGTGAGAAGATGTGAAGTCTGGGAGCAAGTAATTTGTTTCTCAGGGAATGGGTATGGCTTAAAATCAACTACTGGTAGTTTAATACCTTTCACTGAATTTTTCAGTATCCTTCACTCTAGTCTAGCAGCCTGTTTTTGTTAAAGTTTGCAGTCAGAACACCTCCCTAGCCAACCTCCTTACTGCTCATAACTCTGCTCTGGAACCATCCTTTATTGGCAGAGAATGGGATGAATGATAAATAAACTAAAATACTTTGGGAGCCAAGGAGGAGGAGGATACAATGGGGAAAAGTGCTGAGAAACCTTGATTTTAGGGGAAGAAGAAATTTGAAAAATGATGTATAGGTTTGAAGAAAAACATGTGAAGCTGAGCAGAATTTTGCTAAATGTGGTTCTTGGTATGGAAAAGCTTTTCAAAAATAAGTCAAGGCTTAAATGAGGCTGTCTCACTTCAGCAGCATGAATCCATGAGCTACCACATACAAATAGCCAAATGGCCTCTTTTGCAGGATTTACAGGCACCACACAGGTGCTCAGTCAGATAACTTCCTAGGGCAGGTTTTCTGACTTCCTCAAGACAATTATTTGAAATAATATGAGATGATAAATGCACATATATTTCAGTGCAGTGCCACAAAGCTCCCCAAAACACTGTCACTTTCATTATCCAAACAGCCTATGAGGACAGAAAAAGACACTAATTTTTTTAGAGGTTTTAAAACCTGAAATGAGACCTTGGAACAGAAACAAACAGAAAAAAACCACAAAACTGACCCAAACAACCGAAGGACATCGCAGCTACAGGATACACCAAAAGTGAAAGCACACTGCAGAAATGCTACGAGCTGCATCTCAATTTTATTTATCTTAAGGGTCCCTCACCAAGTCAAAGGCATTGCTGCAGTTGTGAGGATGCTTTCTGTGATTAGAAGACCAATGCCTGATGTGACCAGAGAGAGAATATGATTACACTCCTCCCTCAGCACCAGGCATGAGCCTTGTCTGCACATTGCTCCCAGCTACACAGTCACCTGTTCCTTGCCAGGGTTATAGCCAATCTCTCTTCTGTGGACATTATCTACAGAGACTTTGCATGCTGCTGAAAAAAAAAAAACAAACATGTGAAGCATTCTGGATAGCATTTGTTCCTGAAGAACTACAGTTCTTATCAGCTCTGTTCACTGTTAGAGTTTTACTTTCTTATAGAGCATGCAGACTCAGAATTGCTGCAATAAATAATGGCTTTTTTTTTTTGCAGCAATAATGATTTCTTCACAGCATAGTGTTTTGAGTAACTTTGGGGAGTATTTATATGCGTTGTATGTACTTTGTAGTATTAGAGTATTATATGTATAGTATTATAATATTTATAGTATAATATTATAGTGTTATAGGTATAGTATTATATATGGTATTATGTATAATATAGTATAATTTGTGTAGTATTATATATATAGAGAGTATTACATGTATAGTATTATAGTATTATATGTATAGAATTATATATAGTATAGTAATATATGTATAATATTATATGTATATATAGTATTATAGGTACTTTGAGCCAATGTTTTCGATGCAATTTTTCCCAATGTCTTTGTACAATTATTCAAAAGAGTAAATGTTTATGAAAAAAGGAAAACAAAAAGCATCTTTTATTGGCAAGGCTGGTCATCGTTTGGTTCTTGATTACCAGTCCCCTCAGTGGAGATGCAAACAATGTTCTCAAATATTTTTGATGGGTCTTTAAATGGTGCCAGAGAAAATGTTTTGAAGACAATCTGTGAGATTGTATAATTATAGTATAATTATAGTATTATATGTATAGTATTATATATAGTATTATGTATAGTATAGTATTATATGTATATATAGTATTATAGGTACTTTGAGCCAATGCTTTCAATGCAATTTTCCCCAATGCCATTGTACAATTATTCAAAAGAGTAAATGTTTGTGAGAAAAGGAAAACTAAAAATATATTTTATTGGCACGTCTGGCCATCATTTGGTTCTTGATTACCAATCCCCTCACTAGAGATGCAAACAATGTTCTCAGATATTTTTGAGGGGTCTTTAAATGATGCTGGTGAAAATGTTTTGAAGACAATCTGTGAGCAGAGATTCTTTCTGCTGTTTGCTCCCTGTGTGTATGCACAAACAGACAGAGGAACACTCTGTACATCCCAAACATTTCCATTTAAGAGAGCACAGCCTCCTTGCACTGTGCTACTTGGACTTCTGGTTGTGGAGGGCTGGTATAGGAAGAAACAGAGAACACTGCTTCTAAAATCCTCTTCTGATTTCTGAATAAAAGATCTCAGGCTTTCTCCTGACCACTGTGCAAAGTTGCTTCATATATTAACTTGAGCACATAGTGACTATCAGTGCATAATGGTAGAAACATCCTCTGTAAAACCAGAAATCCTTCAGGATCTGTGCATGACCTTTCAACATCTAGATTTTCAGAATAATAAAACAGAATAATTCCAGTTGGACAGGACCTGCAAGGATCATCTAGTCCAGCTGTCACCCAGGTTGATAACAGAGTAAAAGGAGAGTGGTAGAGTCAATGGACACTCAGGGCTTGCAGCTGCCACCTCGTGGTAATTCTCACCCACTTTCTAGAACTTCACAAGCCCCAAAACACTCAACATCCTCCTAAAACTTGAATGTGAAAAGGCAACAACATTTCCTGGCATCCTCTCCTAGAAGCACCAAGGAGCCAAAATAAGCATGTAGTTTACACAAAACCTGGTGCTGCTTTCTGCTTTAAAGGAACCTTCTTGTTGCATCTTGTCCTTTTATACACAACAGCAGTTGATGATGACATCCTGGTGACATTTTAGAAAGGAGCTCTTAAAATCTGTGAAAATACAAAATATAGAGACTTAAAGTAGTGAAGAATGAAGAGCTGTTGAAAGGGGCTCTGTCCAAATATTGGTGTCAGCAGCCATAAAAGCAATATCAGGACAAGTGCAGAGGTGACCACCCCAAGCTGGACACACATGTCTGACATGAGACATGCATGTCTGACAGAGACCAAGAGCACACACACAACAGAGACTGCAATAATTACCAAAATACTGCTTCTCCTAGACACCTCCTGACCTCTGGTGAAATATCTCTCCTTCAGAAACTTTGTTTTTTGTAAATATATGGACTTGGAACTGAGGCAAGAGAGGAGAGGGATAGATTCCACTTGGTGTCAACTGGCATAATTCCATGGACTCACTGCAGGTAACAAACTGGGTTCTGTGCATGTTCCACAAAAAGCATTTGCACTTTGTGTGTTTAAGAAAGATCAACACCTGTGCAACCATATAAATTTAGCTATGTGTTTACCCAAGATTTTCCCTACTGTCTTGCTATTCTGTATCTCAAAGAGAATTCACAGCAGTTGCTCAAATGCTAAAAAAAAAAAAAAGACAGCTGTTGACGCTTTTTTAATATTTTGAAAACGCAGCGTTGAGGACAAGTCAAATACTTTTTTGCAATACTTTTTCCAATAGTTTTTGGGGCATGTGAATTTCTGTTTGCACATGGACTTAATCACAATGCTGCACATTTTGCTTTCTAGAACCTCAGGTAATTGGCACCACAAGGCAACCCTTTACAATGTAATACCTTATGCTGGGCCACCATACTGTGAGACCACAGAGTTGATAGCTCACCTACCAGGAGCTGACAGACTACACTGAAAATTGGAGGGGGGAAAAAAATAGAAGGAAGGGAAGAAAGAGCGGGAGGGAGACAGAGAAATACATTTTTAAAGATAACCTGGAGGCAAATATAATATTTATACTTATTTATCCTCACAGCACAATCATAAGCCCCAAAACATGTCTAATGAGATGGAATTGCAAAATGGCCATGAGTTCTACTTACTTGGCTTCTCAGTGGTCTCTTAGCAGTCACATGGATCTATATTTTTCAACTATGTGACTGCTGCAGGCAAAACTCCTATAAGTAAGAGTGAGAGTCACAGCAAGTCCTTAACTCTCAGTGGTATTCATGCACAAAAATGCCAACCTAGGAAAAACGAATAGATGGGGGAAAAAACCCAAACTGCAGGGGCAATTAAGCACTGCAGACATCTGTGCTTAACACTTGTTTCACATTTGCAGGGTGTCCTCTGCTCAAATGAACTTCCATTGCCTCAACTCTTTGAATGGCCTCAACTCTTCAAGCCTTCGAGATAAAGAATCAGAAATATGAAAGAAACCAACAAAGCATTAAGGTTGGAAAAGATGTCCAAGACTATTGAGTACAACCTTTAACTGAACACCATCATGTCAACTAAATCCTAGCACAAAAGTGCCACATTCTGTCATTTCTTGAACACTTTCAGGGGTGGGGATGCCACCATCTCCTTGGGCAGCCCCTTTTAATGTCTGTCATTACATCCTGGTTGATGTTATGTCTTTCATCTGTCATTTAGCATAGTCCAGCTCTATTTTGAGCTCTTTTGGAAGGTATCCAACACTTCCTAAAAACTTGGGATTCTTCTACCAATGTAATTGAACTTGCACATTAAAACTAGCAGAGTTAGAACCACTAGAGCTTCTAAGGCGACCAGGTTAAACATCATATTTCCAAATCTTTCCAGAAGATGCTTCTAGATTCCTAATGTGCTGAAAATATTTCCTTCTGTCTGAATGTTCTGATTAATATAAACATAGAATAGAGTGAGTTGTAAGGGGCATTTCAAGTTCAGCTATTCCAACACCTCAGAGATGAGTGGGGACTTCTTCAACTCATTGAGGATGTTTAAAACCTCAACCTGACCTCATCCAACCCATCCAAGCCAGCCTTGAAATTTTTCAGGGATGGAAACATTCTCACCTATTGTTAAATGGGTTTCAGACAGGTTTTATTTGCCAATTCTGATGCTCCCTGCTAAGGTACCACCCAGCTGGTTGGGTGATGGGTGCATTCCCCAAACAAAATTTCGAATGAGACAGCAGAGTCAGAAATCATTTCTAGTCCCCCAACCCCTCACTTTTCAGGCTGAAATTAGAAGTATGAGTGAAAAACTGAAACCTGCTAGAGAAGTTACTGACATTTTTAGCCGTTAGTTTTGAATATCATCACAAATTACTATCAAGCCTGATCCTGCCATGACATCTGAGAAGTCCCAAGAGACAACAGCTCTGACAAACTCTCAGAGCCCTGAACACCTCAATTCCTGCTGAGACACCCCAGGTGCTAAGCACCAGTGCATGCCACAGCAGAGCTTGCCTCCTGCTCTGCTCTAAAGGATTTTGGTGACTTTTCAAAATCTTCTTCAAAAGATTGCATTGCAATCTTTTTGCAGGTTCAATTCTATAGATTAGAAAATTAATACCTACTAAAGGATGCAGAAGACATTGTGAAGCTACTTTTTAAAGTATTATATGAATGACTTATTTACATTTATTAGGAATAGAGAGCTTGAGATAATAGATGTAGATCCCCAAGAGGTATCATGTCATAATGCTGCACACTGCAAAGTTGCAAGCTAATCTCCATTCATACTGAGATCACAATTAAATTTTGTAACCAGTAAGCTTAAAATCTTTCAAACTTCTTCTGACCATGCAGATTTCTATCTCTACACCCAATTTATCAGCATTTTTTAAAAGACAATAAGAATAGTTTTATCCTTTCTCTTTGGAAAGCAACAAAAACATCCTGCTGCTCTTTGAACACAATGTTTTAGATATTTCTATAAGCAAACAATAAAGATGACAGAATTTACATTGTTTGGATCCAGAGATGATTTGACACTGGCGTGAATTCCTGTGAGGTGCAAAATGACCTGCCATGTAATATAAAAGCCTGGAAATAGGTACTCTCCTATAATGTTTATAATGAAAGAAATATTTAACCATTTCACAGGGTATGTCAAATCAGTGGTTTACATTTATTTTTGATCTCTTGTAGAAAGCAGAGCACTACAAGTCTAGAGCCAATAATTTAGTTTAATCTGCCTGATTCACTCACTGTGTCTTTCACTTCTAAGACATAATTTCAAATCTAGCCCAGAGCAAACTGACAGAAAATCTTTGTGATCTGAGTCACGGGAAAGGTCACAGTTAAAGAATTTCCTAAGCTTTAGTCTAATTTCAACCACAGCAGCCCATCATGTGGAATAAGTAACAGAGTCACAACACCTACAGCCATGAAATCTCTCAGCATCCCTGCTCTTCCTCTGTGACATAATGCTTCTGATGGAGCGCCTAAAAATCTTCAAATGAAGAAAATCCCTGCATCTCCCCATCAGACACAAGTCTGCCTCTCAAATACATGCTCACAACACCCAGATGAGCAAGTGGAAGTATTTCCCTAAATCCCAGGTAGTTGATGGAAGTGTTTGCTTTGCCCCTCCTCTTCTGGAGTGACCTTATGAGGAGAGGTTAATTATGATTTGTTTATTTCTTTTTTCACTATTTTGTCTCAAATACATGGTCACACAACACCCAGATGAGCAAGTGGAAGTATTTCCCTAAATCCCAGGTAGTTGCTAGAAGGGTTTGCTTTGCTTCTCCTCTCCTGGAGTGACCTTACAAGCTCTCAGTGAGCATCCTACAGAGATGGGGAATCAGGGACCACCATTTGGGAGGTGTAGGGTACAGAAGCCTGGAGTAAGCCCCTGCTGGCTCCTAGGAAAGGCTGTCAGGGAGGGGAATAATGCTGTCAGCAAATGGAGGCAGGGGGAGAGCAGGGGAGGACTGAGCTGGGGAGCTGCTGAGTGATCTGTACCAGGTATTGCTGCTCATGGCAGCTGTTTCCAGTCACCTCTCCCCTGCCCCAAAAGGATGGACAGACAGACAGACAGACAGACAGCAGGGCAGGGTGGGTGTGATGCTGCTGGGTGTTTCTGTCCCCACTGTGCCCGGGGTGCCTCCAATGCAGGTAAATTGTGACGGTGCCACCCGTGGCAGGGGAGGTGACCTTTTCAAGGCAGACTGGCTGGCAGGGGTGACACAGCTTACATCTCCGCACTGCACAGCCAGTGACAGCCCCTTGACCCTCCCCAGCAGTGGGGGAATGCTCTGTCCACAGACGGACAGACAGACAGACAGACAGACAGACGGACAGACGGACATGAAGCCTCTCTGCCTCCCGGATTCCTCCCCTCCTCACACCGAGCCATCCGTCTTCGCCCGCCTGCCCCACCGACAGTCACATTTATGTACCTGTGGGGGCCTGTAAGGAGCTTATTTATTATTTGTTTTCATTTAATGATCTCTGTCGCCCTCCCCCAGGAATTCCCGTATGCGCTATGCAAATCCTATTAAGCCCCTGGCAATTCTGCGAATGCCACGAGCAGCAATATCTGGCACATCAGCTCTCTGAGAGCAGCTCAGCTCCCCAGCTCAGTCCTCCCCTGCTCTCCCCCTGCTTCCATTTGCTGACAGCATTATTCCCCTCCCTGACAGCCTTTCCTGGGAGCCAGCAGGGGCTTGCTCCAGCCTTCTGCACCCCTCACCTCCCAAATTTTGCTCCCTGATTCCCCATCCCTGCAGGATGCTCGCTGAGAGCTCATAGGGTCACTCCAGGAGAAAAGGAACAGATCAAACCCTTCCAGCAACTACCTGGGATGGAGGCAAATACTTTCACTTTTATGTGACCGTGTATTTGAGACAAAATAGTGAAAAAAGAGGTCAATAAATCATAATTAACCTCTATGATGCAAGAGCATGCATAATACGGAGAGAAGATGTGAAAATCGACAAGAATTCCTTCTTTCTAACCACAGCATTGCAGAAACTTAGGGACAGTGGATTCAGCCTGAGAATTAAAAATGTGTATTGCTTTGTAATTGCTTCTAGAAACTTGACAATTCTCTTACCCTAAATTACATTTTCATATCTGTGATGTGGCATAAAAATCATGAGTCACTGTGAAAATCAGAGAGTTGCAAACAAAACCATGATCACAGTAAGAATCACTGCTTTTGTTAGGGGAAAAATCTGATGTTTCTCAGAAGCCCTTGCCTCTGGCTTTATGGTTCCCAGAGTGTGCTAAAAGTCAGGTCTAGAAAGTCAATGCATTATTTTGAAAATTTATATATTACATTTCAACCTATCCTTCATTATTCTTTTGCCTGTCTCCTTTTAGCTCCCTGCATTGCTGCTTTGCTATTCTAGTCCACATGATCTGCACTTTGATTAATTAATTTATTCTGATTATTTAACTCCTATTTCATTTTTCCATATTCTTCTTCCTTGATTTTTCTTTGGTTATCTCCCTGTCAGTCTTTTCTTTGCATCTCTTTCTATTTCTGCTCTCAAGTAATGGTTTTTCTTTTCATCTCTACTTCTGCCATTTATTATCTTCATATATGGAAAAATATACACTTATACCTCCAGGGAAAACAATCCACAATACAGAGACTCAGTGAGAGAGAGGAGATCCAAAGAAGCTGCAGTGCTGAAAGACATCTAGCAGAGACAGCAAACTGCAGATTAGATATGGTTTTTGCATTAAGATGCAGCTACAAAAAGAAGCTAATGAAATCTTGTCATCATATGCAGAGGCACCACCTTGTGTTACCAACCAGAGAGATTTAAATCTGGTTTTGTAGGGATTTCCTATTAGCTCACACAGAATTCTGTTAGGTTATATGGATGTGCTGCCTTGGCAATATGAAGTCCACATAAATACCTGGATAGATGGGTATCATGGATATTCACTGCAGAACTGACAACAGCCCAAAGGGAATTCAACAGTGAAACAACAGGGAGCTGAAAAGACAACAGCAAAAAAAAAACCCTAAACAATGGAAAATGTTGAATAGCTTGGTCAGGAAGGGGTTAAAGAGCTTACAAAAAAAGTGGCAAATATGGAACATATCTGATTATCAAGGAGGGAGAAATGCTTCCTCACAGCGTGCACAAAAAAGATAAAATGAAAACAGGATCAATTAGGTTAAGTTTTACAATTAACTTGAGGCTTTAATAGGTAAAAAAGTCATTGTACTTGAGCCTGCAATGGGGCCAGACAGATTTGGATTTTATTTTTGTGTCCCCAGCTCCACGCTAAGGTGTTACATTTCAAATGTTTCTATTACAAATGGGAACTTTTCACTCCACCCAGATATTTGAACTTTTCTCTAAAATGTTTAAGTCAACAAGTGCCTCCTTTCAGTGATCTGGATTCACCCCTACAGATACCAGCACAGGATAAAAACATGGATATTCTCTCCCTTCAGCAGCAGTAATGTTGTTGGAGATGCATGTTAAACCTTGGAACATAATGAGCTTTAGCTGCTACTTGACCATGCTGTAAGTCAGTGTTAATAAAAACATACTATAAATAATTAACAGTAATTTAAATATTCATATGTTGTTGGGGGCAAGGCCTTTTATCAGACAGTTGAAGAAACATTACTGAACCATGATATATTTCACCAAGGTTAACCTGAACCTAAAAACACTCCCCTACTGCATGAAGGAATAAGAGATGAGAGTGGCCACCAGACAGCTTGTTAATATATAACAACAATATTCTTACTTGATAAACTACAATTTCAGAAATGGTTTATTCATAGGACCACACTTTAAAAAATACTAGAATAATTCATTTCATTTGCTCGTGCTGATATGGATTTATATATTTTTTTTCCTATTCTTTCTTTTTTTTTTTTTTTCCTTTTTTTTAGTTCAGGAAAGTGGTTTTTCTTCCACAGCATTGGAAATGTCACCTCAAATTGTCACATGAATTTAGAATTGCTCCTGAGCCAAACGATCCTGTGTGTAGCTGCAAGCACAGACTCCCCTAGGTGACTTTAGGAGCTGTGGTTTCCTCCTCTGTAAGTGTTCGGATATGAGCTTTGCCTCTGGAGCTGAGCACAAAGCCAGATCTGAGCATATGCTGTCCTCCCCATATGCACATGTAACTTGATATTAGCATGATCCATACCCACAGTGATAACTCTGAATAAAAACCTCAGAGTGTAAATATAGAAGTGATGCTGGAACAAGATCTGTGCATTCCCTTTATAGGTGGTTTTAGTAAGAGACTCTCTTCCCTGAGGAACTGACAATAAACTGGATTCAGTGGTGCTATTAACCCCTTACTATGAAAATTAAATATTAAAACATTCTTACATTTTTGAAAAACCCACAATAAGCTAATACTTATTTTTTAAAAAAATATTTAATGCAGTAAGTAAAATTTTATAGATATGGAAAGCCAGTGTTCCAATAGCATTAGCAGTTCATTTGAATTTCTCATTTGTAATATTGACTAGTCAAGCTTTATCTTGTTAAATGAATGGTCTGCTGCCTTTCAAATCATATTAAATGTATTTACTAAAGTACACAAGACAGATTTAGCAGTTAGAACAAGGAGCCCAGTTAGCCAGGCCTCCCTGTGAAACCATTGAATACTGGACTTTTATAAATAAAGCCAAAGAAACAAAGCACCAAGCTCAAAGAAACCATTTCATGCACTGAAAAATATCATTTCTTCATAATACATTGCAGAGGAGGAGCAGGAATAAGTGTAGCCAGGTTTCCAACAAGGAAATAAATCACAAATACCACCTCAAATGATCACAAATGCCATCTCAAATGAGTGGTCCAGTGCAGTTCAGAGCTCTGCTCTAGTTCTTGGCTCTGTGTTCATGCCCTGTCCTGCACATGAGGACTTGGGGGTGAACTAAAAGGTCTAAAATTCTACCTCATTTATTGTAGAAATTTAGGAGGGACTGAATTTCAGTCAGGGACTTTATTCACCTCTTCAGAGTACAGCCTATTTGCTTTAATAGGACATTTAAACACCTGCTATAATGCAGGTATGGCTGACTGGTGTCCAAAACTGGGTAAAATGGGATTTGACATAGTTTATCTGTTAGGCACTTTCAAATCAAAGGTTTTGTATCAAAACAAAGGATTTCTGCTAAGATTTCACAGCTGATCTTACCAGGAAGATTCGGAATTTCTTCTCCCTTACATTCTTTCCACAGTAAGATCCCAAGTGCTGTGACCTGCACAGAGCCCAAAATGCTATTGTTGTAGTTTATTTGCAAGTTTGCAAACAGCTTCCAAAGCACCCTTCAGGAGCTTTTTTCCCCCATTTTTCTGCAAACAGAAAAGCCCACACAGAGCAGGAGGGAGGAAGAGCTGGTGGCAGAGCAGCTGTCTGCACTCAGGTGTGCCTGGGCTCACCCTGACAGCTTGGCACCACTTCCTAAGAGGGATAACCAGGGACACCAGCTCGTCACAGACTGGAATAGTTCATGCCTCAAACCTTGATGTGGAAGAGTTTTGCCCATTGTAACAAAAACTGCATAAAGCAGCTGCAGCCAAAGGAGTTTCTCCGAAGATGCCTGGCTGGAACTTTGGGCTGTAGGTTAAACCACCTACATGTGTTAAATCACCTGGATTTGCTTTTGTTCATCCGGGGAACAACAAACAAGGCTGAGGGAGAGGAATGCATCCACAGGAAAGCCAAACACAGCAGAAACTCTTCCCCTGAAGAATTGTTCCCACAGCCCACAGAAACCGGGTTTGCTCCCCACAAAACAAGGCAGGGGGAGGAGGATTTGGGTGTAATAACCCCTGGTCAGAGGCACTGAACACCCATCCTCCCTGACACAAACTGGAATTCTCACATCTGGGGGATTCTGATGTGAGAGGCAGCTGAGGGGGTGCCATAATCCACCAAAGACCCCCCCAAAATACCCCCAGGGTCATTCCTGAGGCACTGCAGGGATGCAACAAGCCCAGAGTCTGTTGTAAGAGACAGGGAAAAACTCACCCTGCAGGGCTGTGCTGGGTTTCCCTACCTGGCCTGAGCCTAAATTAACCCATTGGATCCCATGATTTTTACGGGAACCTTCACCACCAAGATCAGCTGGAGAAAATAATTGGGATCCACAGACAGTGATATTTTCCTTATTCTGTCTCTGTCACTCTCTTTCTGTCCCCCCCTTTTCTCTTTCTTTATCTTCTTTCTTCTCTCTCTCTCTTATTTACTATCAACTCTTACTATTGACATTTGCATATTGTCTCGTTTGCACCTTAGTTCAGACAGAAGCATTTCTAAGAACTTTAATACCAGCATGTGACACAGCTCTTGATCAGGAATGGAGGAAAATCTTCCTTCATTTTTCATCCTTGTTCATACACTTCTGCCATTATTATTTGTTCCAAATTAGTCCACTGCTAAAGAACTTAGTAAAGGAAAAGCACACAAAATATCAGGTTTTTGATTTCCTAATATTTTTTGCTGTTTCACAGTATTTGTAGGAAGCGCATACATCTTCCCTACTCAGTATGATCAGAATTAGCCTACAGTTTGCACAAAGACAGACAGAATATCCAAATTTCATTCCTGATTTTGCTCCACTATTGGGCAAAATACTGCCTGTTTTAAACAACCCACCATGTAACAGGAATCTTTAACCTAGCAGCTGACAAAGATTAATTTTTGAAGTGTTTTGAGATCCCTGAATGACCAAGGCTAGGGGGAGAAAAAAGTGCGCCACTGCAGGTACAAAATGGCAGCCATATTGATAGAGGAATGTCATTTTTTATAATAAAAACAAAAACAAACAAACCCAAAAACAAACAAACAAAAAAAACCAAACAAAATTTTTAAAAAAGGAGAATTCTGTTACTTCTCTTGAATGGTTATAAGTTATTTGCTCCCAGAGTTTATGTGGGAAGGTCACAGCTATCCTGACAGGCTTGACTTTCACTGAACCAATTTTTAAAACATAGTTGGGTTCAGAGATCACTTTTTAAATTCAGGTACAGAGTATTTCCAAGTTCATCTCCTGAACCTCTGACACACCCTTTAAGTCACTTTCCTGGTGCTCAAACCCACTGTTAGCTCTGCCCTCTTGTAATTACTGGGCAGCCACTGCCTCAGGATAAATCTAATAGAGTTTTTGGCACTGTCATATTAAAACTTACCTATCAACTCACTGCACAGCTTTAGCTCTCCATAAATATGTACCTGGGAGGAAATTTTTGAGCAGGAATTGCATTTTGCAAAACCATTAAAGTTACCAAACATCCATAAAAAGTTGCAGCCGTAGATACCATTTTTTTGAAAGCCTGCTTAATTTATGAGAGGTGGAAGGTTTATTGCCATTTAGAGTCTACAGTGATGCAGCAATTTACCATTTTGCTGGAGCTGTACGCAGCTGCTGCCTCATTTATGAATTTTACATGTTTTTAAATTGCCACGTTTGCAACTGGGGGCATCTGCACGCTGGGAAGGGTGGAGGGAAGCAAACTCTCCTTGTTGTTCACTGCCCTGCTGTTGAAATGTCAAGCACTTCGTGCTCCTTCTAACAAGGCTGTGAGCCACACAGTGAGCCCCAGCACTGGCTCTAAAAACAGAACATCCTCTCTCTTGTCCTGCCATCAGGCATCACAAGAAGACCCTTGCACTCTTTTCTTCACGTGCTCCCCTCAGATGTTAATTTATTATGATAATAATTAATTATTCTAGGTGATCTTTAAGGTCCCTTCCAGCCTAAATCATTCTGTGATTCTATGATTCTATTTTAAAAAGTACTTTGATTCCCTGATTCTATATTAAAAAGTTCTCTGATTCTCAATACACTCAACACACATCATGGTAGAATTCAATCTCACTTTATCTATGCAGTTTTTACCAATTTTTTTAGCCATTATGTGCCCTCCTCACAAGTAGCTTAAATACAACCAGTAAATACTTACAGCCACAGAAATTTCAGCAGCTGCACCATTAATTTTCTGGTTTGATTTTTCAACAAGATCAATCAACACATTTCAGAAGAATTTCTGCTACAACTCAGGATTAATTTGCAGGTTAGAGTCTGTGTGATGTTGTCAGGTGAAAGATAATATTCTTACTGATTCCTTGCACCTGGTGGGAGCTGGGAACCCTGTAGAACATCAGGTAACACAAGCACCTTCCCACATTTAGAGATGAACATCAAAATCTAAGCTCTTCCAGGCCCAGGTTTTGACTCCACATGGAATTCCTTCCTCACTGGGAGGCAAATTCACCCTGACACTTCCACAAACTTAGACAGAGACCTGGAGAGTTTCAATTAAATATCAATTAAAGTTACCAACACTCTGCTAAAGAAAGACAGCAACAATTGAAATTGAGTCCAGTGTAAACACTGAAAATGGGTAAATACCTGTTTGCAAAATGGTTTTTTTTTATTATTTATTGCTTTAAAAGGTTTATTCCCATCTGCAAATTGAGCCATGAGATTGGACATAAAATACCTTGGTCACCATCCCCATCCCTACAGCTGCTCTCCACACACTCTGCAGCTTGTTAACAATTGAGGTTCTGACAAACCTGAGCACTGCCCATCAGAACCAAACTCTGCAATTTCCAAGGTCACACTATTGTGTGCAAATCTCCATGCTAAGAGCTGTGCAACACAGCACAGAGGTGCTTTACTTATCTGCCTATCCTGCTGTCATCAAAAATTCCTTTTTCTTGTGTTAGTCAATTTTTTTGTTTTCATTTTACCAAGTCAGACTTGTTTATAACTGAAAATTAATTAAAGACATTTTGATTTTTCTCTAAGAAATCCAGCATCTCCTCCTTGAATCTTATAGTTTTCCTGCTTCTATATTATATTTATGATGTAATTTTAAAAATTCCTAAAAACCCCAACCCAGAACTTTAAAAGCCATTTCATTATTTCTGAATTTCTTTTGTAACAGACCATGTTCTATCTATGGAGCAGACTGGAGTTCCTGTCAATTGCAATAAAATCCAAATGCTTCTTAATAACTGAAGTCAAAGAGAGCCACAACAATGAGGAGTTAGAGATTAGCAGCAGTAATCATGGACTAATTGAAATAATAACCTATTAACTGGTGTTTTGGCAATTCTTGCAGACACAGGAAGCTATATGTAACCAAAGCTGGCATTACTAAGCATACAGATTTTGCTTTAATGAAATCTCTGCTTTGCCAGGAAGAGACCTCACACTTTCTGTGAGAAACTATATGCCAGTAATTAGCATTTTGTATAAGTTTCACAACCAGGGACACATCACATGTGAAAGAACCACAAAATAAAAAAAAAAAATAAAGCTTTGCTATGCAGCTGTAACAGACACAGAGATGTAAAGTCTTGCTCTGTAAGAAAATTATTTTGTTGTCTTAATTTGTTTCCAGGGTAGGTAGATATCACATCATTAAGATATAACACATTTAAGTAATTAAATAAATGTTAATAGAGTGAGAACTAACATGCCAACTTCAAAAAAGCAGCTGCAGGGAGGGTTTGCAAAGGTCACCCCTTTGAGGATGCCCAACAGAGTCAGTGCTCTCCAGTTTACAGCACGGGGTGATTTATCCTGCAAGGGATGCAGTTGCCATTGCAGAGTCCCCTGCAATGCAGAAAACACTTTTGTCACTTGACAGAAATTCAGCTTCTGCCTTTCATTCCCCAGAAAAAAAAAAACCCAAAAAAATAAAAAAGACAGGGCAGATGTTTGAGGAACAGGAATGGGCAGTGCCCCCAGCCCTGCAATCAGTCCATACCCAAATAATTCACTGCAAATCTCTGCCTACCTGGGCATGGTCCCATGTTTACCTGACATTTTTCCTTGGCAGAATTTACCTCTTCAAAAATAAATAATCCTTGGAAACAAAAAAACAGGGGAAATTGGTAACATTTACCTCATTAATTCTAGAAAGGGACTGAGCAGCAGCACAAGCTGTCCTGCAGGATATTTGTGCCAGAGCTGACAGCCTTGCAGCCTGAATCTGTAGGCTAGAGCAGTATATGATGTAAATGTTGTACATCATAAAAATCAATGGTCCTTTTGCTAAGTGGTCAATATTTATTTAACTTTAGCATTGTTTAATTCAATGTATCAATTAAAGATAGTGTAATGTCTATTTGGTCCCAAGCTGCTGTTTCTGTTTGTCGTTACCTCATCTGTTTGATATCCCTCATGTCTTTAAATCTCTGCTCTTTTGTCCCCTTGCATAACTCAAGGACAGAAGTAATTGACATGAAACTTTTAAAAATTAATTTCACCGCGTATGCCACTAACAGAGAGTGCAAGTCCTCAGAATCATTTATAACTTCATGGTGATTGGCCCTGACAAAACAATACCTTAAAAACTCACAAAAGTAAATTATGGTCCAGGCAAATGGCTGGATGTGAGCTGGGCTCAAGGCTTGGAGCCCAGCCAGGCAAAAACAAAGTAATGTGCTTTTGATATTAATAACAGAGATGATATTGATCCACAAGCCAGTGTCACTTCTGTGCTCAGGCAAGGAGATTGCTTCAGGCATTTAGCCCACTGAAAGCCACTTTCCATGTAGGCCATTTAATTCTGTGAGTCTTTAATTATATGTAATGGAACCTAGTTAAAGGGCCAGATACCTATTTACTCATCTTGGATGTGGGCTGTGATTCAGGAAGCTGTCAAAAAGGTATATAACTCAATTCTTAGATTTCAAAAAAGCAGCTGTCTTTTTGTATGTTTATTTCATCTGTGTATTTCTTTGGCTCAGAGCCTGCTGGGAATTTGTAGGTACATGGACTCAAATTATAGGATGATATTTTTCAGAAGACCTGAAGCTAATCTTCTAATCTTCTTTTTTTTCTTTTTCTTTTTTTTTCCTGAAATGTCTTTTTTTTTTTTCTTCCCCACACCATAAAAGCAGCAATTAGGGAGAGACATCTCATGCTTAAACGGAGTGAACTAGGAAAGAGACTGTACAGATCTGCAGTTTGCAAATACCTTTTCTCACCTGTGTTTGCACACACCTGAAAAATACTCCTTATGCTCAAACAAAAGTGATCAGATTCACATAAATTAATTACCTGCCTTAAATCTACTAGAAGAGGCTGTCCCTTAAAAATTTTTGAATATTGAGGAGTGCCAGGGGTTGCTCATATTCTTGCCATAGCCTTGCCTGCTTAGAGTTCAGAATTTTTAGGGCTGTGGGAAAGGAGAAAGGGAGCACATATGGGATTGCATCTAGGGAAAATTTGGGTAATCAGCGATGATGAAGGTCTGCTGCACAATTGTGCTTCTTAATCCCGTTTCTACTTTGAGCTCCAAGCTCAAAAATAGCAACAATTTTTGTATTAAATGTATGAAAATATTGCACAACAGCAAGGGCAAGACAAAGGGAATTGGGCAGTCAGCAGCTTTGGGCAGATTGTCTGTTCAGGTGATTCCACATGGAAAGATTTCAGCTCCTCTTCCAATGTGGAGGGTAAGTCCAGCTCATGAAGACAGGGAAAATACAAGTCCACCAATTGTTATTTAAGAGACTGAAAGTTATAAATCTTGCCATGTGATGGTGGTATATTATTGTCATTCTGTATATTCCTGGGGTCAGAGATAAGAAGACAGAAACAATCAAGATTTCTGAGAAATGACTAATTGTTTTTGTTGGTCTAAGGTCTAATTCAGACATTCAGGAGGCCGCAGGAAAGGGAATCTGCTGATTTGTCTGGAGAGCACCCCTGCTGCCTCTCTCAAAATGGATATATTGCTGCAAAGTGAGCAAAACACCAAAAGACAAAACGTGTCAGAAAGCAGCAAAGAACAAAACCACTGTGCTGCAAATACTGGCAGCCAAGCATCCACAAATGCACTGTCTGCAGTCAACATTCATTCCATTTAATAAGAATAGCTGGGAAGGAGAAAGGCCAAAAGGACTTGGTGCTAAGCCAGAATACATTTTTTTCTCTGTAATTTCTTACATTTCTCTCTAAATTTCTGAAAATAAGCAACACTTGCCTACTTTGTAGAGATATTTGGAAGCCCTCTTGCATTCTCTCCTGGTTTTTTACTGGGAACCTCCCAAACGAAAGAGTTAACTCACTTTCTATATTAAATATTTACATAAAAATGTTCAGGAAGGTGTGTGTAAATTATAAATAATGTAAAGCAGGACTGGTCTTGGTTAGAGCTAAGAGACCCAAATTGTATCATCATAATACATTATTCACATATAATGCATCTATTCTCCTCCATTAGTGTTACTAGGAAAAGCCCCTGAGTGCTTAACTTGAATTTCGAAGAGTGTAATAAATGTGAGATAAACAAATAGCAGTGGGGATGCATCTGTAGTTAAACAAGTGTAAATTAGAGCTCAGCCTAATTCCTCCAAACTACACACAGGACAAACACCATGCTCTCCAGAAACAAGAGATCAGTTACAGACAGCAAAAAACCCCAAAAATACCCCAACAACACATCTAAATTATCTGATAATTTCCTCCCCATTGCACTGCACCCTCAAGGACAAAAAAGGCTTCATGGAAAGCCAAAATCTAAATTTTTCTGGTCAGTTTGTGAGCCAAATTGCTGCTGTGAGGAAATATTTCCAGACACAAAGGAGAGGGAAGAAGGAAGAGAAGGTGGTGACACCAGGTGAGCCAAAAGCACCTTCTCCCCAAATCCCAAAAATCAGCAGCTGCTGAACGCTGAGAGCTTGAAAATTGGTGATTAATTTCCCACTTTCTCTCAGCTGGGGAGCAGGGCTGCACTCAGCAGCACTCACTGGGTCCTTGAACTGGTTTTGCCAGGTGGTTCCTGGAGCCTCAAGCTTCTGTTTCATTTTCACATGGATTTGTGGAACTGCAATGCACAGAATTGTTCTGGTAATTATTGGGGCAATTTAAAAAAAAATTTTTTTGCCTTTTTTTTTTCTCGGAAGTCAAAATTTTCCTGGCCTGGAAAGTGTTTAGAGATCTCAAGGTGAAAATGTTACAGTAAGAAAATGGAATATCCTCATTAGTAATTATCAGCCCAGTGCATTCAGCCCATCAGAGCCTAGAACCCTGCACTGTGGTGCAGAATTCAGGTTCCTCTCAGAAAGGCTTCATAAAAATTATTAATTTCATAATCTCTTTGAAATGAGAAAGCCAAGCACTATGTGAACAGTGTTACTGCTGTTCTGCAAGGCTTTTAAAACTAGTTATTCCTGCTAAACATCATGTTATAACTAGTTATGCACCAGTTAACACTGGTTATTCCTCAAACAGCATGTAGATGTTTGAGTTTAAGAAGTAAGCACTTCTCCCAAAGGCAAAAATTTGAATTACTTTTGTTTGACAGGGAATTTTCTGTGAGGATGAAACTTAAGGCAGTGGCACAGTTCTTTTGTTTCCTTCTTTCAGAGCTCAGAGGACCTTTGCTAAAATCATAAGATTTATTATTAGTGCAAGGAGAACAAGAGTAAAATGTTTGTCTGGCCAGTGGCACATCTTGAACGTAAGATAACATTTCCAGAGCAAGGAAACTGTCTGAAGAGTGAGTTGGAAGAAAAAATATTTAATAAAGAATCTTTAGTGGGAATTTTAAATAGCATTTATAAGTTATATTGGAAGCAATTATTAGGTCTTGTGCATTTGACAAACAAGGATTTCCTGAGACATCAAATGAGTAGAAAATTCAGTAAATTAGAAAAAAAATTGTGTCTGAATGCAACTTTTACTTGCCTCTCTTCAGCATGAGTTCTGAGGATGGAAAACAGAATGTAAATGATTAATGTCTTTCAGGAATGACAGAAGGGTTAAGGGGGGGTTCCCAATGCTTAGACAGGAATCATCTCCACACCTTCCTAAATAATCTCTTTGATGTCAAACCAGAAATCTTCATGTGCCATAGAAAATCCTCAGAGTCAAGAAATGTCTCCAGAAATCCTCAGCAAAGTTTAAAGCATTGATACCATCTGTACAAAAAAGAAATAGAAATAACTATATAAAATAAGCTACTAAAGTTTGCCAAAGAGCTGCTGCAGAACTACATGAGGCCTCAGCCTCACCACATTTTTGGGGCTACAAATTGGTTTTCTAGGTCCTTTTAAGCTGTAAATTCCTTTGAATGACAGGAGTCAGGCACACATACTTTGGTAACATGTCCAGCACAGTGCAACCCAAATTGCCAACAGGCTATGTGTGTGTTAATATAAATATTATTTAACAGCTCTATGGTATCATAGAATATACCCCAGGCAAAGCCTACAGAAAAAAACCATGAATCACTAGAGAAAGTGGTCTTCAAACAGAGAACATTTTTTCCCCTAGTAAGGTATTTATTCTGCTCCATTCATTAACATCCAATTAGCTCCTGAGCCCTTTCCCCAGTGCTGAGGGTTGCTTTGCAGCAAAACAAAACAGTATTGCAAAACAAACCCACAAAGAGCCCTAACCCCAAACAAAACCCTCAGAGCAATTAATTAATATAGAAACAGATTCTCAGGAAAGCTGAAAGCACAGCCACAGCAGCAGAGAAATCCCCCTAAAAGCTGCTGAGCCTCAGTAAAGCTGCTGCCAGCCCTTGGGGATGGTGATGACGACCAATACACAGATTTATTCTGCAATCCAGGATCTGGCACATCCACTCCTCCAGCTTCTCTCTACTCCAGAAGATTTCCCTGGCATTCCTGTGCTGATTGAAAAGTGTCCATGAAATTAAAGCATGTATTGGTGCCAACTGGGGGCTGTGCATCTGCGTGCAGCTATGAAATATTACCAAAACCTCATTTACAAATAGAGTTTAAACAGCCATTTAACAAATTAAGCAGTATTTTCTCTATCAATCATTGTGTTTTCTCAATATGGTCTTTGTTGTTTTCTTCACTCTTTATGAAATCTTGGTCTCTAGCTTATTAAAGAATTTTGTAAACAAATTACAAGAATTACTTATAAACAGCCTGATATAAAAAGATGTAAGGATGACTGTAAAACCACTCTAGTTCTGTGATCTTGCTAAAATTCACTAAATTATTTACCAAAGACAATTACATTAATTGAATTTATAAAGTTGCATAAAATAAAAAGGTGATGAAGAAACAGAGAGATTTCAGGCCCTCATATTTGAAGATAATTTCTCCTGAAAAAGGCTAGGTTAATCTCCTAAAAATGTTTAATTTTGCTTATGTTCTCTCATGACACCCATCATTAGCAAATATGCTTTTTTGGGTCCTATTTGCATGAACAATTCACTAGAAACAGAACCAGGATTTTAAGCTCAAACACTCCCTTGAAATATTTTCATCCCAGGACACGATATTCAGATCCTGAGTGTTGGCTAAGAAGAAATGGTGAAAGAGCTGAATTTTCCCCCAGTTTTTGGAAAATGCTGTGTAAAGGACAGCCTGAAGTGTGAAAAATTGTGTGATTTTCACAATTACCTCATTGCAAACCGATGAGGACATTAACTACTGGTACAAAGAAAAAAATATTTTTTTCCAAAATTTCCAAAGGAATGTCGTTACTGGTGGGTATATTTACATGCTTATTTAATGTGATAGTATCCCTTTAAGTAAACTTGTCACAGGAGATTTATTTTTGTCCCCATTGTCTCAGACTAGAGCGTGAGGAGCACAAAAGGTCCAGTGGCCAGGACACAAACCCTGCAGGCTTTGGCTGACAAAGGGGCTGCCAAGGAGAGCCTGGGTGACAGAGAGTGAAGGGTTCTCCTGTTCCTTTTGTTACACACAGCAGAAATATAAACAACATTTGATTCGAAGAAATTAGGAATTATGCGAGCAGGAAAATCAGTGAAATTGCAGCCTATGAATGCTGGAAAAGGTGGTGGGTGTCAACCATTTAATTATTACCAAAAACATTGTCAAATATCTAGAAATAATAATTCAATTTTATGCCACTTTCATGGAAACCTGTTTCATTATTTTCTTACTTTTTTTTTTTTTTAGCTTTTTCATCATTCTCTTATGGCTAATGAATCCATAGATTTTGAATATTAGGTGAATAGTCCTTGCAGCTGAACACAAAGGGGAAATGATGCAGACAGCATTATGGTCTCGCTTCCTCTTTTTGCATGAGGGTGGAAATGATATGCAGCAGGGATTATGCTTTGTTTAAAGCTGTGCCTCTGTCTCTAAAAGAATATATTATACAAATCTTCTAATGTTGTTGAAATTCCCCAAAACTTGATTGTGTCAGACATAATGCGGCAATGAGGTTCTTATCCCTACCTTATGCCGAATAAATATCTAATATCAGAGAGTATAACCTTGGAAAAGTATCCACCGGGGAATATCCCTGCTGTCAATAATTCATCCTGCTGGTGGTGGGAAGGTGCATTCAGTGAGCCCCTGACATTACGCAGAATGCATTAATACAGCTGCAGGAGTGGGGGGGAAGGAGGGAGCACAGGGGTACCCACTTCCCTCCAGGCCCATTAGGGAAAAAATCCACCTTGGAATTATTCAAAGTATCACTCTGCCTAGAGAAAGCAAACCAAACAAGGCTCCCTCCTCACCAAGGCCATAATCAGAATTATCTGAGGGGGAGAGCATGTGAAATACAAATCTTTACACGTGCACACGAGGCAGAGATTTGTCTTACATGCTCCAGCTGGGAGACACAGGCTGAGCTTCACTGATCCAGCACTGCTGAGAACCAGGAGGAGATGATGAGGTCCCTAAAAGTCCACATTTAATCCTACAAATGTTAATTCAAAAATCAATACATTTGGGTTCCATAGCCAAAAATACAGATGTTATTCAAATGAGCTCCAAACAAGTAATATATAATTTTTATATATATATATATATATATGCATGTATGTATGTATATATAAAATATATATAAGTAATATATAATTTATATATAATATAATATATATAATATAATATATATTATATTATACTGTATTATATATAATATTATATGAAATAATATAGTATATATTATATAGAATATATATTATATATTATAATATAATTTATAAAAATATAAAATATAAAATATATATAAAATATCATCTATTACCTATTATATATTATATATTAAACATTAAATATATAATATAATATAATATAATATAATATAATATAATATAATATAATATTATATTATATTATATTATATTATATTATATTATATTATATTATATTATATTATATTATATTATATTATATTATATTATATTATATATTACATATGCAATTTAATATATATAATATAATGTAATACTATAATATATTATAATATACTATAATATACTATAATATACTATAATATACTATAATATTATATTATATTATATTATATTACATTACATTATATTATATATTATAATATGTACATAATACAATATATAATAATACATCATGTATATAATATATAATAATATATATAATTATATATAATTTTCTGATACTATGTATCTATCTTAAAGATGATTGCAATTTTAAGTAAAGACAAAATAATAATAGATTTCAATACAGTTTCGTGTATTTTTCATTCCTATTTGCTCTTTTACTGTTATGGTTTTAATGATTTAGGAACCAGAAAAATAACTAAGACACCCAACAGTCATTATCTCAAACAATGAGAGTTTTTAGTGCAAAATCAATGTTTGTTATAATGAAAATAGATTCCTCAGCTCCTGCAGGGATATGTACAATTTTTTATCACTGTTAAATAGAATGTGATTGCTTATTTTCACCAATATAATAAACATTTTTTATTCAGGAGTAAAAATAAAATGTCACGATTTATTTACTGTTATTAAGCACATGTATTGAACAGAAGCTCCCACCATATGATTGAAACTGAGCAAACTGGGAATAATTGTCTGTGAACTTTTAGAAGCTTGAGGGAGAAGTGCAAAATTTCCAAAAAGTAATGAAAAACTCACTCTGGAGAAAAAAAATGGTTGTGTTTGGTTGACCAAACTCTTAATTTGTTACTTCAAATGAACCAAATTCAAAAGCTAATAAAAACATATTAAGCAGGCTTAATGAAGTAAAACAAAACACTTCTTTCATACCAACACATCAAAACTGTTTTCAATGCTAAGGAAATTATTATTATCATAATTATGATTCTGATCATTATGGTTTGGAGTCAATGCATGTATTCATGGTCATTTTTGATCTCTGAACATTAGGAAAAGCATTCACATTAATACTTCAGAGATATGTTCTATAAAAAATCAAAATTATCTCAAAAGCTGCATGGGAACTCAGAGGCTTTTATGCTTCATTTTATTTCTCCTAAGTTCTCTTTGCCTTGGTGTTCATGCAATGCCTAAAAGGTGTAAAATCCAGAACATTACAAAGAAGAAACTGAACAGCAAAGCAACCAATACCCTTTAAAATGATTTCTTAGATCATTGATTTGATTCTTTGAGTAACAGGTGAAGAAAAGTTTCTGCCTGGAATGGAGCTCCAGCTGCAGGAGATGAGGATGTGAATGCACAGGTACTCACAGGGAGAGGTTTAGGGTGTGTGAGCTCAAACTGCACAAATTATTCTAGTTCTATCTTGAATAATACATTTTTTTTGGCAGCTGCAATTTCTAAGGCTGCCTTTTGCATGAATGAGGTGACAAAATTCAGGCATCCATGCATAGGAAGAATTACTTGCAGTGATACAAATGTTTAGGGAAAAACTTTTTGTCCATCTTGACTGGGTGCTCAGGATCTTGAGATCCTTGAGCACAGGCAACAAACACAGTCAAGGAGGGTGAACTGGCAGTGTCCAGTCAGCCTTTGCTCTTGTCCCCTTTTATTTAATGTAATTTAATCTGCTCATGAGGCACAGCACTGCTGGAAACCACGACAGTCTTGTCCCCTTTTATTTAATGTAATTTAATCTGCTCATGGGGCACAGCACTGCTGGAAACAACGATGGTCTTATCTTTGGAAGTTCTAAGTGAAGAAAGCCTTCAGCATAATTGGTGTGAAAACTGCAAATCCTGCTGTTTAATAACAACAAAACCTGGAGAGAACATGTGTACTTACCCCACACTGTGCAGAGGCTGATCCATATGCAGAATTGCTTCTGGACTTGTGTTCTTCTGGAGCAACAGAATTTATGAACCAGTTCAGCTCCGGTTGTGAGCCAGCCACTGAATGATGAAGACCCAACAACCACAATTATACAAAAAGTTTCCATGAGGATGTTTTTCCCTTTGTGATTTGATAAAGCTCTACCTTTCCTTCTTACTAATGATGATTTTCCATGGATATTGGAGAAATGGAACATTATGTGGATGACTTACTATTGAAAACCAAATTGCAATCCATGGAGACATTTGTAGAAACAAACATAAGAGTTCCATGAGCAAGAAACCCTTACTGGGAGCAATTTTGTGCATATCTAGTAAAATACAACATTAATTTTATGTCAGACAATCATTTCAGTCACAGATAAACTTTACAAGTCAAACTTGATGGTTTGTTCTCAAGGCCAATAAAAAACACTAGAAAGGCCAATAGAAAACATTAGAAAAATATTTTCAAGGAAAAGTGTTACCTAGGTATGATTTTGAGCAAATCATCATCTGCTCATAGGTATAACCCAGACAGAAATAAAGATTAAATTCTTAAATTACTCACTCTGATGTATTTTTTCATTTTCAAAGCAACCATGATTGATATTACATAGAAAACTGTAATTTTTACCTACAATGGCAGAACTCAGGTCATTAAACTAATATATAACTAACCAAGAAATGCAGTTATGCAGGAACTTTCCCTAATTTACATGTTCTTTGCAACAAAACATGCAGGGCCCCACATTATAGAATCTGTACACATTTGCATAAGCTGTTCCATTGCGGTGCATGCTTGAATTTGTCTTTCTGAAACAACTTTCCTGATTCAAAATCATTTTATTTACAGCAATGCAAGTTACCAGTGTTGCACTACATCTGCCTCAATTATTACATAAAGCACATGAAATAGTTAAATTTCTCTGCCCTATAGCAGATTTGTTAATAAATGACATTACAGAAGGGAGTCACAGATTTGAGCAGTGTTTCAGAAGAGTTAAAGAAACATTCACAAGGAGCTGCCTGATTCCTGACTAAATACCCAAAGTGCCTTAAGGGAAAGGATTTCTTAGAAATGCTTCAGGTGGTGCAACTTTAAATGAACACTTCTTCCTAATATTATTCATCTTTCTTGTTGAAATCATCCATTTCAGTAAGAAATGGGACAAACCAAGAGTTATAACCAGGACTTGTATTTGCAATACAATACATGAATATATTCACTTCAGGGGTGATACTGAGGCAGTTTTCCAACAGAACTTGGAACAAACATGCATAACAAAACTGAGCTTTTCTTGAAACCTTTAGAGCAGAGGAACAGCATTTTTTCTCTTTTTACACTGGCTCCTTCTCTTTAGAATTGAGGAGTTTGGAAATCCATAGTGCATCTTTTCCAATATTCAGGTTATTTGCTGAACTGAAGGCCCAATCAGCATACATAAACCTTGCCCCTGAACAGGCTGTACTGCTTTACACAGAGATCAGGATTGCTTTGAATTACACATGCAATCAGAACATTTCATAGGGCAAATTGTGGTCATTTTGACACCTATACAGCAAGCTTAATTTCAGTCCAAATATACATGATATTCAGAAATACAATGAGGCAATTTAACATTTTTAAAAGGGGGGTATATGGTATAAATTAGTAGAAAAATCACGACACTTACAAACTTGTTCTAAAGATGTATTGTTCCTTTTCCTTCGGAAATAAAACTCGACTCCCACAAAAGAAAAACCAATATCACATCACCCCAACCCACCAATTTCTATTAAGAATAAATTAGCCACTAAAGAAGAATTCCACTGATATACAATTCATACTGGAAATCTATTTTAAACTTGGAAAAGGAAGGCAGGGAAAAGAGGAAAGTAAAGTAGGAGGAAGAGAATTATCAACACTGTTTTCAGCACAAATCCAAAATATAGTCACATAGTAGCTACTGAGAAGAAAATTAACTTTACCTCAGCCAAAAGCAGCACACATAAATGTTAATTCTTTCTGTAAGAGACAGGAATAAATGTTGGATCACTAAGAGATCAAATGGCAGAGAAGAATATGTGAGATAGGACATATTGATTCCTGGGACTTGCCATGTCCTTTAGCAATGCTGAGGCTGCTCTCAACTGCACAGCTCTCATATGAGAAACATCAATGGTTTTTCATTAATTTCTGCTACACTCTGTCACTTCTTCAGTGTCTCCTTTCAATTAAGGGTTTGTGTTGAAACACATCTTCTTTTATAAAACTTGTTCTCTAGAATTAAAGAAAAATTTTCATGCTTTGATTGATAGAAACATCATCACTGCAGTCTGATTTATCACTCATCACTTTACACTCCTGCCAAAAAGGGTTAAAAGCCATCCCTTTCCAAACATTTACTACCTGACCTTTTCATAGCTACCCTGACAAATTTTTAGATTTCTGTACTCCTTAAAATGCACCATGATAGCAGCTGGAATCTTCTAATTTCTTTAAACTCTGTCTTCCCAATTATTTATTTAACAGCTGTGCAGATAAGCTCTCCATTCTCACCTAGATCACTGATAAGAGAGAGGAAATGGCCTTTTTAGAGTGTCTCTGCTTTTTAAAGCAGATAGAAATAACAAGGTTGACAAAGAAAAAAGGAAAATTAGGCATTATGAGGGTAATAACTTAGAAAGTGTCAGATTCAGAATAATTGAATCCAATGACATTTAATGCTATGGAAAACAATAGCAGCAGCCCAGCCGCCCATCTGATTCATGTCTAGTTCATGTTTAACAAAACAAGGCTAAGGGTCATGCAGTCATGAGTCCCATAAATAACCTGTTAATGGGATTTCCAAACAAGCTGTCCTCAAAATGGTTTTTTCTCTCACAGAAAGAATATTAAAATGCAAATGGATTCGGGCTGTGTCCTCATAAACAACCATGTTCATTTAACCTCTGACCTCGACGTTTAACTGCCCATTCCAGCAATTTGTATGGTATTAGCCACAGCATGCCACTCCAAAGTGCTAACTTTGAGAAGAGAGGACTAAATGAATAGGTTACTATGTGTGATGCCCAGTTAACCATGTCAAACTGACTTTATGGGCATAAAAATATCATTTTAAAACTTTCCTTTAGTTAGTTGATGGGGTTTTTTTGGAAAAAAAAGGTGCCAAGAAAGGTGCTCTGTGACAGTGTTCACAGGGGTTCTTGGATGAGGGGAGAGATGAGAATGTTGACTTCCTCTTCAGAAGGCTTGATTTATTATTTTATGATATATATATATTACATTATAACTATACTAAATAGAATAGAAGGAAAGGTTTCCTCTTCAGGCTAGCTAAGAATAGAAAAGAATGAATAACAAAATCTGTGGCTCAGACAGAGAGTCCCAGCTCTCTGGTCTGTGGTTGGCCATTAATTGTAAACTTTCAAGATGGCCCAATCACAGATAAACCTGATGCATTCTACAGCAGCAGATAGCCATTATTTACATTTTGTTTCTGAGGCCTCAGCTTCTCAGAAGGGAAAAACTCCTAAAGAAAAGGATTTTCACAAACGGTATCTGCGACAGTGCTCTGAAACATTATTGATTGCACAGTGCTGTGTGCCAGCTCAGCAGAGAGCTTTGGCAGAGAATGCCAAAAATCACCTACCTTCACCTTGGCCAGCTGCCAGGACCCCTTGGTGAAGCATTTTGTATTCTACAGAACCCTGCCCACATTTTCCTGACCCTTTTCTCTAGCAGGGTATTCCAGCCATTCATTCCCTGCAGCACCTTCAGTCGTGGTTTTAGAAGAATGTGGCTCTTTTTTCTTACAATGTTAAAAGGAGCCCACCTGCCTGACATGAATAATGGAAATATAAATCGTTCTTTGTTCAAATTCAAGCACTTTTCTCCTACCTGATGCTCCTCATGGATCTCAAGGGGAGACCTTCAGATGGCCTAGGGGAGCTTGCCTGACCATGGACAATGTCAAATTAAAACAGCAACAAGCAAAATATCTGGTAACAGTTCCTGGTTAAAAGTGTAATGAAAATCACTGCAAACACCAACTGAAACCAAATTAAAGTATGAAGGTTTCTCTTAGCGACTTGGTTTTAAAGGAATAAATTTATTTTTCTTTGAAAGCACATGACCTCTAATAAAAGGATAAGAGTCCCTTTGCAGTGAGCTGTATGTTCCAGAGGGAAAGGAGTAGTTGGGATGTCAGAGTGCTCTCCCCTGGCTGGGTGTGTATGTTTTTTCATTACAGAATTTCTATTCCAAAATACTCACAGCACTTCAGAGTTTATTAGAAATTTGTAAATCCCAGAGAAAACTGCCACTGCTGAGAGTGGATCTAAAAGTTTCAAAGTTTGCTGCACAGCATTGAAGAGAAGGAAACAATCTGAACAGTGTTTAGAAAAGAATGATTATTTTCATATTTGTTAACATTGGACCATGCCTAACAGTATTCCCAGTTGATTATTCACCTGGAGTGATTTTCAGTTTTGGATTTAATTTTTTCAATAAGTGAATCCCTTCCTGTAAACAGCATTACAGGGGCACAATTTCAGGTACTGCTCATTGCAGGTTATTGATTTGTCTTATTTTGATTTGTCTTGTTTTGATTTGTCTTGTTTTCCTCACACTGATTGTCAGCAAACTCTCTGAATACCAGAATTCCAGCCGCTAACACTTTCCTGGATGTGTCCACTTTCTTGTCCAAGAAAACTCCAAGTGATGACTTCTGTCCTAGAAGAGGTGATAACAGATCTTTTTACCTCATCTCTTATTAACTCACAATTTTGTTTTCCCACATTAAACTCTGAAGGAAAATAAGTAGAGAGCTTAGACTGCTCAGTGACCCTCCCAGCACGGTGTGTATTAAAAATTTATATTTCCTTAGCTTGGCTTGCAGAGGACAACTCCTAAAAAGTTAAATGCAAGGCCAGAAATGTTAGAACTGCAAACTTTTTTTCCCTGAAGCCGGCTGAAAGTCGAGTCATTAATGCTGCGATCGGTCTAATCCAGAGCATTTGTTGCCACTAATTATTAGGGACAAGCCTCTTTATTGAACCACATCCTTTTATCAACATTAGGATGCATGAGCCCAGGCTGTTGTTTTAAACACACTCATTAACCACACAAATCAGCCCTGTTGACAGAGCGCTTTTGAATTAAGCATCAGCCTGTAGTCATTGGACAAGGAGCAATTTATAATGCCATTAGCAACACTTGTGAAGGTTACAGGCATCAAAAATTGTTCAGCTGTAATTATTCTTAATGGATACAAGGAATAAACTGACGCAGGACAGCTTTTTCATTACCTTTCAATCAAGGCTGATGGCTTTGAGAAATGTACAGTAAATGCGTTTTGGGGAGAAATAATGATGTTGTAGCACCTTTCACTGGAAAATGCTCTCAGTTCAGAACTTAACTTTTAATAACGTTAATTTGATATAATTAAAAAATATGATTTGCTTTGAAGATTTTGCAGCAGATTGTTCTGGCTGCTGTTTAACCATTTTTCAAGTGTTCTTCCCAAACATGAAAAGAGAAAAAGGTAAAAATCTTTTCAGATTCTTGGGATTCTCATGAAAAGTACTAGACTTTCAATTTCCTGAAGCCAGAGTAATGAGGACAGATCTTCAAAGTGAACTCAGAGCACTTTGAGAATGAAAGACATTTTATAAAGTTTTTCTACCCCCAAAAAGCATCAGCACATACACAACATTCTCCATAAAATTCAGTCACAGATTCAAAACCAGGTGATCTATTACCTTCTCACAGGTACTTATCTTACTGAATATATCATTTCTCACAGGTAAAATGGTGAAAACATACTAAAAAAAAAAAAAACCCAAACAAACAGAACAAAAAAAAACCCACAAAAAACCCCACAAACAAACAAAAAAACCCAAAACAAAAACTCAACTTAGTTTTAAACTGAGTTTGATGTATTTAAAATCACATTACCCTCTTTCTAAAAAGCAAACACCTTCATAACTCCGTCCTTATTTCATATCTCATCACAGCTGCTATTATCAGTCTGTGTCTGTCAGTAATATCTTCTTTTTGCAACAAGAGTCTTTCCAGACAGATTGAAGATTTTGGCCAAATGGAAAATTAGTCATACCTGACTCAAGCCTTAAAACCAATCAGAAATTCTTCTGGTCTTTAGCACTACATGTGTTTTAGCTCATAGATTTGCATATTTTTATTCTGAAATCTCTTCACTATTTTTTCCTTATGCAGATAAAAGAAAAGAGATAATTAAGAAAATTACTCTAAGAGAATGCAGGAACGTGGTTTGCTGTCCTTATTCATCCTGTGCTTGTCAGATTGCAGCTCAGGATGGAAATGCAGCAGGACCTTTGTTGCTTAAGCAGCCAAACTTGAGCAGCAGCACAGCTTTGCAGGTGTCTGAGTCACACAGTGATGCCTTGGCATTTTAACTTTTATATTTAGCAGATCCTGCACTGCTTTAGTAGATTTTAGAGTTATAACTCTAAAACTCCATATAGAGTGTTAGCCACTGTCTTCACGTTTTGATGAGACAAAATAATTCCTTTTTGGGCCTGAAACTCAAGGACACCTCACTGTCTCAGAGAGGTGTAAACAACAATTAATTGGGAGAGAAAATTTGGAGTAAATTACTTCATGACCTGGAGCTGTAATTGGAGGATTAACTCCTGATATGTAAATGGACCAAACTTATAATTGTCTGAAAAACTTGTGACCATTGTTCATCTTGGGTGCAGCCCCTCTCAGAGGCTTCTGGCTGCCCAAAGTGTATATATTAAAGATTTATATAAAAGATGTGCCTTTAATAAATACCCACTTTTGTTCTCTTCATCCTGTCCAGCCTCTGTTTCAGGTAACCACTCCAAAACCTCAACAGAGCAACAGAAAGTAGATGCTTTTAAAATATTATGTGCAGAGTTGTTGAGAGCACAGAATGTGTGAGACAAAGCTGATGAGAGGAAATAACCCATAATACTGTTTCAGTCAGGAGAAGCAAAGATCGGCCTTGAAATCAAATTTGAAATTGGTGAATGCCAATGCAAATTATAAAACAAAGCAGGATGTCAGATAGCACCAGAATGGGAGTTCAAGGGTGATTTCATACACAAGTAAATTTCAGCAGTAGTTCTACCTAATTTTATCACACAAAATTCAGACATTGTGCTTCAAATTTGTGCTATTTTGTGCTGTGTTTAATCATAAATACCAGGACCAGATTATTAAACAGAGTAATATTCCTTAAAAGAAAATTATTCTAGCATGCACACTTGAAAACAACAGAAAACAATCGGTACAAATATGGGCAGTTCAAAAAAAAAAAAAACAGAAAGGAAACAAGATATCTAAAGTTACTGTACTTTTGAAAATATATATATTCTCAAGGAATCTTTTGTTATCTAGTGTATAACATTAAAACCAATTTTGGTCCCAAAATGTTACCACTGCAATTACCCTTCCAATACTCTACACTGGTAGTAGTGGCTACAAAACAGATACAGAAACTATACCTAGCTGTGCCTGTTAAAACCCACTACCTTACTAAAGGTTAACAGCACAGGAAAATCATTCATTTCATTTAAAATAAAAAATTATTCAGCTCTGACTTCTACTTCAGTTTTTCTTACTGTTGTTTTACTCAGAAAATAATAATATTGAGTCTCTGCATCGTTCTAATGCAAAGATGGGAGGGAGAAGAGGCAATGCTCAAATTTAGGGATTTTCAGAGTAAGGAAGAAGAAACAAGCAGAATATGGATCCACACTGGAGAAGGATAAATTGCTCAGAATCTAATAAAATGTGTTTTTCCTGGTTTGTAGAGGTCATGTTATGATGGTATCAGGGTTCAGAGCACTTTGAGGGGACAAATCCATCCCTCCTTGGATCTTTTCCTTTCCTGTGCTGGTATTATCCACACTTACCCAACTGACTCCCAAATTCCCAGTTTTATTTCCCCTAGGCTGCAAAATTGAAGGTTTATGCTCAGCCCCTTTTCTGATGCCACACATGCTCTCACTGATTACTTCTCTAAGAATTCTTTCTGTAACAGACAGACGAATTTCTAAGAGCAACACTGAAATTAGACTGAAATCTTACTGCTTATATCATTAAAAGACCAGCAATGATATTTGCTTTTTTTCTCTATTTTTAGAACAATCTATCCCAATTTTTAATGATTGACCTTGAAATTATTCTTCAAGGACAATATAGGAGTTTGTTTCTGTTTCCTGTTTTCAGATGTCAGACCCTGTGCAGCACTGTTCCAATCACATTCACAAATGCTGTAATTCTGACTTAGCAACGTGGTCTGGCAGCTGTCCCTCTGCTGTGAAATCATTTAACTAAAATGATACATTTAAAGGCATTAAATCAAGGCAGAGGGAGCAAAAATCTCCTATTTTTTTACTATATATACATGGTTACGTACATACATGTATTATCAAAATGAAGCCTTGATAAATGAACCATTAGCTCTACCACCCTCACTTTGCATCTATATTGCAGAATTATGAGAGTTTGGAATGAACCTAAATATACACACACCAAAAAATAATAATGTATCTGCCCCACAAAGCTGTAGGAGAGAGAGCGACAACCTTGGTCAGGCATCATGCTTCTACTCAGTTTGAAGAAAATAAAGTGAGATAAAATGACAGATTACATCTTGCAGCTGCAGTAGGTCCCTGCAAAGATGCACTCACATGAACCATGGAGTCACAGAACAGTTTGGGTTGGGAGGGACCTTAAATCCCACCCAGTGCCCCCCGTGCCAAGGCAGGGACACCTCCCATTGTGCCAGGGGCTCCAGCCTGGCCTTGGGCATTGCCAGGGCTCCAGGGGCAGCCACAGCTGCTCTGGGCACCTGTGCCAGGGCCTGCCACCCTCACAGGGAAGGATTTTTTCCTAAAGTTTGAAATTATTGTCAGTTGAAGCCATTCCTCCTTGTCCTCTCACTATTGTAAATATTCTCTCTCTCTGTGTCTTTCTTGTAGGCTTCCTTCAGGAACTTCATGTACCTTCAGGTACAAGAACCTGACTTTCAGCTCTGTAATCAAGTCATTTTGTTCTTTAAAAAAAAAAAGTACTTTCCAAAGACTGATTCAGAACTTTTAAAATCCGTATTTATAGTGATTTAAATCAAGTCTAGAGGATTCACCCTTTTACCATCATCTTCTCTAGACAGTTCTTTCATACCTAACCTCTTTTCCAGCCTCACCATCACACTTGGCTGCCTGAAGAACAAGGCAGCTGCTGCCCATCTCTCTTTTGCATGTTAATTAAAAGACAAGCATTGAACATGCAGCAGCAGGATTACTTTGAATAATTGCCCTGGTTGAGTGTATCTGGTAAAACTCAAGATGACCCTTGGTGGAAGAGCTAAATGGTTTTTAATTTAGGAATCTCATTTCAGGTTTATCTGCGAGTTTTAAAATATTCTTCTTTTTAATAAAATAAATTATGTAGCCCAGTTGCAATAATAATGTAATATCTGATTCTGGTGTTATCTTTGGCTTCTAACAATGGATGGGAGAGAGGTCCTGCTCCAGTCTATCAGAAGAATGTAATGACCATTAAAAGGCAAGCAGAGATTTGTATCACTCAGTTGTTCAGTGTCATTGTTCCAGTCTCCACAGTGGAGAAACAGCACATTTCTTTTAAGTAAAATATTGCTGGGAACTCACTGCTTCAGCAATTACCTCTGAAACACATTGTTTTCTCAAAGCCATTAACATGTCAGATCATGGCAGTGCTTGACATTCAAACACGCCTTGGAGGGCTGCAATTCAATTTAAGGATCACCTCCTCTGAGCAGGCTAACCTGCAAATTTCACAAAATCCGAGAGAAATTCTCAGGGCACATTTTGATCATGCTGCTTCCTAAATTAAAAACAAAACTGTAAGTGTTAAACATCTTTAACAAGGCATTAAACCTCAGCCATAATCTAAGAGGGGTCCCTTAATGAATGATGACATATGTTGTGAAGGCAGTTATCTCCTAATGTTCAGTGCTCAGGCACTACAATGGAATGGCACAGTGTGCAGAAGGGATGTATCATCACTAATGAGAGGATAATTTGAAGCTCCTCTTCTGAGAACCCCAGAGGAGGCTTTCCATTGCTGCAGGATGGAGAAGGATGCAACACTCCTCATCACACACCTCAAAGAATGGGAAGTGGCAATGTGATGGAGCAAAAGCTGAGACAGGAACAGAAAATGGGCTTTGGGCATTGGGAGAGCCCCTGAAAGGGTTTCCTTCCTCTGCTACCTCAAAGGTGTTGGTGCAAATTACTCTATCAACTCACCCTTTTCCACCTAGCTGACCACTAAGGGCTCACTGGACATTGCTATCCTAAAGGGAAGAGTTGCAGAAAATACTGCAAAAGGAGTTGAGATCAGGGAGGAGCCCATAAGTGATGGACAAGAGCCATGCTCAAAAGCAGAAGAATCCAACTCCTCTTTTACAAAACAAAAAAAAAGTAAAATTAGAAAACTCTTCAACCAAAGCTAATTCAACCCAAAACTATGATTTTATGCGCTAAATCAGCATTCCCTGCCCAGCATATTTTTTACTTTGCTGGATTTTCTTTGATTGATTGTTTTCTCTTTTTTTAAGACCTATCTTCAGTAATTTAAAAGGAAAGCTGCTGAAGACCACTTGTGAATGCTTCTTGGGTTACTGAAGGAGCCTTGATTTGGTGACAGAGTAGTATTTAATAATCATCGATGTGAAACGCGTAGCTCAGCCCTCCTCCCTTGACCCTTCCCCTCATGTAAAGACATCTGCAAATTAAGTGAATAACAATCAATTTGAGATGTTGCCATTTGCTGAAGCAGGCATTACTGGTTTCTACCTGCATCTAAATCAAGGCAGCTTCTTGCAGAGACAGTGATGACTTGACATTACACGGCAAAAATTATGAAAAGCATCAGAACTTTGGTGAACCAGTGTGGTGCTTCTTAGACTGCAGTTGTTAAAGTTATAAATCTGCTTGCTTTTGGAGTACTTGGAGTATTTGGAGCCCTGTAGAGAAGTTCTTTTAGATGTAGCACAGCTAGCCTAATAGCCTGTCCCTGGCAGTGGGCACTGGTTTGTTCCTAAGCAGGAATGTCAGAACAGGTTCACTATCAGGTGATTCTTTGCCCAAATTTGTCCCTACCTTCTAATATTTAGTAGTCAGGAGGCTTCTTGAACCCAAGGCAATGTGTGAAGAAGTTTTCCAGCTCTCTTGATGTCATCCATGGTGCATTGCCCTTCATGCAATGCCCTGCAGATTGCCCATGGACGGGAGCAGCACACAGCCAGTCTTTTCCAGCTGCTGTCTCTGCTGATGCCTCTTCTGGGCTCACTCTCTCATTTCTCACGCAAAAACAGTGCAAGGCTCCTCTCTAGCATTGGTTCATTCCCAGTTCTACCATGTGCTTTTTAGATAGAGTCTTTAAAACCGTGCAATATTTGCTGTGCTGGAGGCCCAGACTTGTACTCTGTTATACCAACTCTTTTCCACTTTGCCATTTCTTTCCCAACTGTTTCAAGCATTCATTTTCCCGTTTTTTGGCAACTGTCAATTACTGATTTGACATTTCACAGATGCTAAGATAGCTTCAACATCTCAGTCCTTGGCAATAGCAAACAGCTCAGAGATCAACACTTTTAATGTAGAGTTAGGATTTTCTTTTTTAAGTGCATCACTTCAAAAATTAAACTTAACTCAGTTAAAAATTGCAATACCTAGCATTTGAGGTGATTACATGAAATTCAGACTCCAAACTCATATCACTGACCAAAAGTTTTTCACTTCTGTTTTTGTCTTTTATATTTTTGGGATTTTTTTTTTCCCTTCTGGTCACCTGATTCCCCAGTTTCCTAGATGCCTGCCCTACTTTAAGCAAGGGAGAGGAACCTCTTTTCTTTTCAGTGTAGTGCACAGCCCTCACTCCCCTCCCAAGTGCAGGAACAGCAGGGGGGCTTAAACACTCATGGGGGCAGAAAAAATGACAAGAAAACCATCTTTGTTCCAGGAATAGGGGCTGAGGTCACGTTACTATGGCAGCGTGAACCATTTCCCCTCTTCCTAGCCAGCAGAACTTTGCCCATACTTTATTCCCTGGGAAGCCTAATCCAGAGTTCAGCACGGGGGTGGGGAGAGTGGGTTTAGAGGTCAACAGCAGCGTGACAATGGCCCAGTGAGGAGAAAAGAAGGCTCTGATATAGAGGAAGCAAAGAGTGGGCTCACCAATCGCTGGGGGCTGGCTCGGACAGAGAGGTTGGAATTCATCCCCTCACTTTAGCCCAAAGTTCCTGATTTAGCTGCTCTGTGCTCAGCATACTGAAAGGCTGAATGGTGAACAATAAAGGTGACAGCAGAGCAAGCAGGAGCAGATGAGGAGACAGGGCTGACAGGAAAACTGGGCAGCATGTGCCCAGTGCTGTGTTGTATTTATTAACAAAATTACTGTTGTGTTTATTAGCAAAATTACTGTTGTATTTACAGGCATCTTAGATTAATGCTGTTTTTTCCTGTACTTCATTCCTTAGTTGTGAATAACATATTAACAGGAAAAAACTTCTCCACACAGAGGCTGCAAACAGAGAAGAGTTTCTGAATAACATCTATATATGCATGCAATCATGTGTATGCAAATGCTCCTGTAAAAATAGACAAACATAGACTCTAAAATATTATAAAAGAGCAAAAATTAATATTCAAATGTCAGTTATAGCACTAACTTCACAATCCTTGAAAAAAAATAATCATTATTAGTTTTCTTTCACTTGGTAGACCAGGGAAAAAGAAGGACTGATTTAGAAAGTAAAGAAATTCACTATTAAAACTGGCAAGAATGAAGATCCGTGAGATCAAGGTTCTCAAGTTTCACTGGTCTCTACACTAAAATCCTGAGAAATATTTATAAGGAAATCTGGAATTTCAACAGCTGCACAGAAGCTGCACACGACTCAGGGAAAACAACATGTAAGATACTGAAGAGAAATGTTTTCTAAATATTCACAGGCATTATTGGCTCAGTTGATCAGAGCATGGTGTAATAACGTAATAAAGGTTGTGGGTTTGATCCCCATGTGGGCCATTCATTTAAGAGCTGGACTCAATGATACTGGTGGGTCCCTTTTAACTCAGATTATTCTGTGATTATTTTACAGAACTTCAGTGATTATTAGTCCAAACCAAAAGATTTACTTTTTTCTTAAATACGGCCACAAATATTTTCATCATCCAAGGTCTGGAATATCTTTTAAATCCAGCAACATGTCACTGAACACTTGAAATGATGAAAAGAATTCTACTAACACCCCAAACATGTGAGAACACCATAATGGCACATCCTTAACTGCCCATGGGCAGTGCTCTGTTTCTGGACAAGGGGGAATTGCTGCTACATGACACTAAAAAACCATTTCCAATTGAGGAGGAAAGTAATGTAAGACAAATTAAACACAGCAAAGAGCTGCTGTTGAAAAGCACTACATTTATTAGGGTAAGAGACACTGTAGAACTATCCACTTATGGTGCAACAGTGATTTAAAAGACCACTCTGGTCTCACTGAGGCTCAGATACTTAATTTAGGCCTTTCAGCATCTCACATTACAGGGACTTCTTCCACCCCTCCTCCAATATGATTCCTTTAAAGTGTGGCAATGAGGCTCATGTACATGAAGGTATCCATTGCCTAGCTTGAATTAAGCCATTTAACCCCCACTGAAATCCCATCAAGAAAAATCAATCCATACTCAGCTTTATACCACAGGAACGAAACCGTGATTGGTACCTGAGCTAGACAGCCTTAAATTATATCAGGTACATCCACATTGTGCTGTAATCATTTCTGTGGCTGCAGGGGAGACATCTGTAGCCTCTGGAGAATTTCTGTCAAGGCCTCAAGAAAAACCCGTCCAATGCTTCTCTGTGGCAGATTTATGCAGGGAGGGATTTTCCCAGGGAGAAAGCTGCAGGTGTGTAAACTGACATAGTTCCTGGAAAAAACCTAGCATGCACACCTGATTTTCCTACCTGTAACGTGAAGACTGACTAGTCCTGTCCTATTAGAAAGAGAGTTGGCAGCTACAGAGATTTACAGACATTATTTCTCTTGAATGCACAAGTTAGGGAGATGAAAGGATCTTGCAGCCTATTCCACAGGAAACACCACAGTTACAAAGGGAAATGGAAATCTCTGTTTCACATTTCAGCACTGATATTGTCATTTACAGCACCATTGCAGTCGTGGACATTTACTAAATGCATCACAGAAGGATAAAACTGGCCAAAACTACTAAATTTAACATCTCTCTCTAGTCAAGACAAACTAAAGATAAATGATGTAGGTCTGGGACCAAGTTATCTTCAGCAGGATCAGATTTATTTACTGATCATGCAGGGTGTCTACAAGTCAGCAGGAAGCATTTATTGATTGGCCATTGGCAGCACTGTGTCACCCATGTGCACCAGATTATTGAACATATTTGCTTGGTCAATGTGCATCTGTAAGCCACTATCTCCTACAAATGAACAGTATAATGGCTTTTGGGGGGAAGCAGGACTGGAGAATATAAAGACACAAAAAGTCTCCCTGACAAAGGGCCCAGGGCAGCCGTGTTCAGCTCCTAAATTGAGAGAAGCAGAGATAATCCCCTAATCCTGGCTGGAGTAGCAGAGATCATGCCTGCCACCCAAGCACCAGGAGAGATTTCTGCACAAGAAAAGCAAAACCTTTCCCTTTGACACCAGAGGTCATGGGTGGTGTTTCATCTGGTGCTGTCTGGGAGCTGGACTTCTTTTAATCGTGGTCATTTCCCATTGCAGGATGAGTCTGCTGTTTTCTGAGAAGGATTTACTTTCAATTTCTCTCTCATTTTGAGGAATACAGGATTTAGAGGAAATGAAGCAGTTGGGTACTCTAAGAGCCTGCTTTCAGCTTTTTGTTGCATTCTGAAGTCATTTTGCTACTTTGCATTTTAATAAGTAAATTATGTCAAATGGATCCATTCTTAAGGAAGGGCAAAGCATGCCCCTTACCTAAAGGTGTGTTGAGGTAAGAACCTGCTTTAGCTTTTGTTCTAAGTCCAACAAAATCTTCAAATCTGCTAGGTTTGATACAATTAATGCAGAAATCCCCTTTTCTGATGGGCACTTCTCAGTCTCATTTCTGTGCTCTAGTCCCACACAGGCTTACTCACACAGTAATGTGAATTGTTCCACTTGGAAACTTTATATTCTATAGCAATTGTCTGCATCTCTCAAGTGGCTGAGTCATTACCCACCTGTAAAAACTTATAGCAGGTGTATTCTATTTAATGAATTAAGACTGTCAGATGGGGCAGATTCACAGAGTCACAGAAACATGGAATGACTGAAGTTGGGAGGGACCCCAAAGATTATTTAGTTTCAACCCCCCCTGCCATGGGCACTGTACCAGGTTGCCCCAAGCCCTGTCCAGACTGGCCTTGGACACTTCAGGGATGAGGCAGCCACAGCTTCCCTCTGATCAAACCATTTCTTCATAAAATCTAATTTAAATCTCTCCCTTTTTTTGTTTTAAAACCATTCTCCATTGTTCTGTCACTACCGGCCCATGTAAAAAGTTGCTCTCCCTCCCTTTCACAAGGCCTGTTTAAGTGCTGGCAGGTTGTGCCTTCTCCAGATCCCTGACTCTCTGAGCCTGTCTTCACAGCAGAGATGCTCTGATCATCTTTGGGGCTCTCATCAAAGACAGAAATACTTTTATTAGCAGTAAGAACCTTTTCCCTAAAAAAATAACTTGACATTTTTTCAATTTCTTAAAACAAAAAAAAAAGGTTATGCTTGCTTTCACCACCTGCAGATGGTCCTGGCAACTGACCAAGAGTCTGAGGGTTGTGTTTAATTTGCATAAATCAGAGCTGATTACAGTTACTTTCCTCATTAATACACTGAGTACTGATTAATAATCGGCAATACACAGAATGTACCGGTGCCTTTGCCAGGGACTGAATGCAGCTTGGTGCCAGACATGTTTCTAAAAACAAAACTCCCCTTCCACAACGCTCCTGCTCTACACACAAAGGACAACTCATCTACATCACAATGCAGCCTTTGTTCTGAAAGGAAGAGAAAGTCCTGAGAGTTTCTGTAGTTTTTACTGGTCATATCTTCATTTTAAACCCTGCTGGGAGGGTGCAGAGATGTGAGATACTTTTGTGGCCCCTGTCTCATTCCATACAAGGAGAATTCCACACCCCTGACTGCTGCTGTTGCAGGTCCTTTTGATGCCTTGGGATTTCAGCTTTAATATTTTTCATCTATTTGTAATCCTGCAGTTCTTTAGTGTGTAATTCCAAACTCCACACACAGTGTGAGCTGCTGCTTCCCCATTTGGGGCAGACACAACAATTCCTCTCCAGGCCTGGCAATCAAGGACACCTCACTGCCTCAGGCCCCAGAGATGGAAACAAAAGTGAGTTGGGGGCAGCAAACTTGGGGTTAATGACTTCATTAGCTGAAGCTGGAATTGGAAGATGAACCCCCAATACGCAAATGGCCCAAACTTATAAAAGTGTGAAAACCAGTGACCCATTGTCCATTTTGTGTGCAGGCCCTTGGGGTGGGGGGCTTTGTCTGTCCTAAATGTACCTGAAGGCCCTTCAGATAAATATAAATTAATAAAATATATAAATATATAAATAAATTAAGAAAAATGGAATAGAAATTAATAAATATATGTGTTTTATTACCTTAATTTTATATGCTTTTTATTACCTTAATTTTGCCTGGCCTGTGTTTTAAGTTAGCCCCAAAAAGGCATCACTGTCACCCACATATTCTGCAGCAGCAGCTGAGTTGCCTTCCAAAAAAAAACCACTGTCAAGAGGAGTGAACTGTTTTCTTCTTGCCTGTGCATCTCTCATTTCATTATTGCAATATACATCATCTACCAACATATTTATTGCTTACATAGATGTGAGGTTTTTTACATGAAAAATTGATTTATCTATTGGCTAATTAGTAAACTTCAATAATTGCAAAAACCTCTTAGCAATCAGTTGACATTTAATTAACATACAATAACTGTCTTGTTAAATCTCCATTAAATACCTGTTAGAGTTAATTAAAACCCATGATTCCATGATTCCTGGGGAAACCACATTATAGTTAAACAATAGGCTGCCTGGAACAGAGTTGCTTGCTTACTTCTGTTCCAATGAGTTTCTCTAGTTTAAGGTAAGGACAATCCTATGTTTCAGGTTCTAACCCTTTGTGGTAATGTAAAGACATGGTATGAAAAATATGAATGAAAAACCATGAAATGCTCCAAGATTTTCAGCTGGATTCAGTGGCAAACCTTTTTTTTCTTAGACATGTGTGTGAAATTCATGGCCCAAGTCAATAATGGCTCTTGTGTTGCAACAGATCCTCAAAAACCATGATAAACTTTTGTGGGGACAAATGACTAGTCCAGCACATTCTTTTGTATGTTATTCTAATAAGATTATTTGGAATTTGGGTCTAAATATGTTCTCTTATCCCCTGAGATCTATTTTGCTGGCTTCTGCTAAGGTACAAGCATCTTCTTCTACATATCAGATTAGATTAAAAAATTGTATTATACAGAAAGCTTCCAAAACACTAGGCAAAATAAATGATACTTGGGTTTTTCTTCTCCTCAACCCACTCAAAGATGTTAATGAAACAAAAAACCCCAACCAACCAAAGAAAATCCTAATTTTTTGCTCTTGCAAGAGACAGAAATGCAAACATTTAGCACTGCTGTTTGATCTGCAGCACATGAACGACTTCAAGCAAGCACAAGATCCTTTAAAATGGAAATCAAAAGTAGCATCAAGTATAATAGCACTGATATTTGCTGCCTAAAGTAACTCAAAGTCAGAATAAAGTCAGTTCCCAGAAAATATCACTAATAACTTTGGGAATCCACCTCCTTGTGGCTGACCTAGGTTTATAGTATTCAGAACTTCTCTTTTACATACAGGAATTTTCTGAACACCTAAGCATATGTATAAAAGTGAAATCAAATGATTGCCTCAGACTTGACAGAACTGCTGAACTAAGAACCATGCACTGTCCTCTATTAAAGGGCATCACCTTGAGAAGATAAAGGTTTGTAAATGTTGCTCTAGAAGTTAGTATTCTCTGCTAGTGTTTATTATATATTTATCTGTACAGGTAGAAATAATGATCTTCAAAGATGTTGGCTAATCTTTTATGCAACCTTTAAAAAATCCAGAAATCAGTGCTCTGATTTATCAGAGCAGAAATATAAATTTATCCCTATCAAGGTACTAATGTATCAAACAAAAAGGATCCTGGCTTTGAAAATGATAAAACAGGTACTGGAAAGGAAAACAAATCCATAGTCAGGCAGATAATACTGGGTAAGTGTGAGTGGCTGCACTCACTGTAATCCAGGGACAGATTCAGTTTATAATGAGAGCACACAGTGCATTAGTTGTGAGTTAACTTTAGCCTGAGGTCCCTGCATAATTAACCTGCTTTGTTTCAATTCATTTAAATGTCCACATGCTCCTGTTTATGAAATTGGAATGTGTCCTACAAAATAAAGTCACACTGCTTCCAGGGTTGTACAGAGAAAATGTGAAAAATGTTACTTGTTATGAATATTATTATTCAAGTATTTTGCTTACAATAAAAATTAACATTGCCATTTAAAATAAATGTTGAGGGCAAGTATTTTATCCTGATTAGAAAATAATATGATTTGATATTTTCATACTGATATTATATCCACTTTATTTTCTATTAAAATATCCTATAAGCCAGCTAGTTTATATATATATATATATATATATATATATATATATAAATATATAAAATAAGTCGTTTAAAATGCATAAAATATTGCACAGTATCAAAAGACTATTATGTAAAGATTTGAGCTAATAATATTGTAAATCATGCTCACTGGTACTCTGCAACTGAAAAGGTACTCTGCATATGTAAACAGAAACTAAGGTAAAGAGTATATGTTTACAAATTCAAATATTCCAGTGCTACCATGAAAGATATTGAACCTCTCTAGCATCCCACTTTGTGTTATTATCCTCTTATATTTGAAACCATGCCTTTTTAATTCTCCTATTTTTCTTCACGGCTGCATCTCTGCCATGCAAGCTTGTTTTCCTAACCATTAAGAAATATTACTAGTGCTGGAAATTCATCTGTCATTTTACAAATCTTTTTTAAAGGAAGAAATAAATAGGTTGTCTCAGAGAAAGAAAATAACTTAGAAACAAAAATAGTATGCATTTTGCTCCCACTGGGACAAACCAAGTAATATTTACTCTGACATGATAAAAGATCAGAAAATGTTGGAATTAATGGCTCTGTAAATAGGAAATTCAGAAGAGAAGGATCCTGGTAGAATCACAAGAAAATTGTATCCATTTTCAGCTGCCAATTTTTATGAAACACCTTGATTTTTCAACTCTGTATTTATAGAACTGTGTATGATAGCAGCACCTCTGCCATCAGCATCATCATCTTTTTTACATTATTGCCAGGATTTCTCCTGAAGAATTATCAAGTTTCCTGCACAGAAACAAATAAGGCAGATTTTGCAGAGGTCATTTTCAATGACAGTTACATTTGGGAGAGAAGAATAAAATAAAATCCAGCACTGGAATGAGCCCACCCTCCAAAGAGAACACACAGGTGTCTTTCTGAAGCACTCAAGACAAGGAGAGAGAAGATTAAATGCCCATTTCACAAAATTCCTTTCTCTCTAGCAGTGGGTCAAAGGCAGGATAAAAATACAGATAAAAAATAAAAACGGGCAAGATTTTACTGATACATCAGGATGTGTGAGAATCAGACACGTGCCTGGTGGATGGACCTTCTACACAGCTAAGCAAGCTATTTTCTAGTAAGGAAAATACAAAGTAGGTTGCACCAAAGTAGTTTCTGTTCACAACTTCACAGTGCAGCAGAAAAAGAGCCTTAAAGTCCATCTAAGGTGGGAGCATCAGGAAGGTCAAGGGAAGAATGCACCTTAAACAACTGCAGATACTCAATGAGAAGTGGAAAGTTCTTCTGTAATTCTGTCTGATTTATTTGAAGATAAACTCACAGCACAAAATTTATGAATATTTTATTCTAAAAGCATCTCTCAGGTGATTATTCTCCATAAAGTACACTTTGTTGTTATTAACTCCCATTATTTCTGACAACTACAACATGCTTTACCCCTGCCAAACTGAAAACACAGTAGTGTGACTGTGCCCCCTTCCATGTGGTCAGCTCTTGCTGGCACAGAGTATTTAATTTTGCTCTAGTTAGTGTATTATTTAGGAAATGCAAGCTGCTCAGAGTCTGAGTTTCTGTCTTTTCTGCAATGCTAGATGATTAATAAACACATCCCCAGAACCAAAACTAAAAAATGTGCAGTTGTGTAAAACCTTACAGTGCAGTTTTGTATTCATCCTAGATGGACACCAACTCTTCTCCCAGCACTTAGAATATAATTAGAATTCAACAGTAAAGAAAAAAAAATTTCCCAGAATAAAACATGCGAAGATTACAATCTAAATACAATATTGTTAGTTGAAAGAAATGAATGTAGAGTATTGAATGTTCAAAATTGTGTTGAATTAGATAAGCAAATCCCATGTAGACTTTGTTAATGATTCATAATCAGCTAATAAGCTCATCTCTAGTAGAATAATGATCCATGGACCTGTTAGCTCATTTATCACTATGTTTTACAACACCAGCAAAGAAACTAATTAAATCCCAGCATCATTACACAGAATTCCTTTTAATAGAGATACAATGATGCACTAGAGGCTACAGATTACACTGCAAATTGTACCCAGAGATTCTGGACAGCAAGTTTTAATTAACACCTTAGCAAGAAGCTACCCACTTAAATAATAACTAACTAGGAAACATCTGCACACTCAAAAACATTGGAGGAAGGAGAGAGTAATGAAAGGAGCACGATGTGAAGTATGGAAATTGTAGGATTTTTCTACCCACAGCTAAAAGCTGTTGCTGTTCACCAACTGCATTCATTATCCAACACAAATGAGGAGGCAGAACTCAGGCTCCAGATCAGTGTTGAAGATACTGGCAGAGGCATGCAGGTTATAAAAATAAAAATTAAAATCTGTGCAGCACCAGTGCAGCTGGAGCATCTCCCAGAGTACAGCAAGGATGCACAAAGCACAAGAGGAAGAGTACAAGAGGTTTTTATGTCATTTTGTTCATTGTAGAAGAAAATACAGGTGTGTAACTGCCCAGATGAACAGCTTTCTGTTGTGCAAGCAAAGAGTAGGAAAAACTTAAGAGACAGCACAGAATGAAAAAAGACTGAAAGACTGAACAGTCCAACACTGGTATTCAAAGGAAAGATGACTAATAGTGAGAAAACAACATAAAGTAGTCATAACTTTTACCTTTTGCCTTGAAAATCCCAACCTAGAGTAAGAAGCCCAAATTGTGCAGTGAATCTGAGCCAAGTGTTTGCAAGTAGCTTTCAAATGCACACGTAAAGGAATATTCAGCCCGAAAACAGAGTTGCTGCTATGACTATTGAGAAAGTAATCAAAAAGGCAAGATTTTCTAGCAAAATACCTCAGGCTTTGTTGGTTTAACCTCTTTTCTTTTATTTTCTGATAGTAGCAATTATTCAGTGATCAGATATATTTAATACCTAAAAAAATTAGAAGCTTGTCAGTGTATCTTTTTCTTTTCAAAGCTGAATTATTGCAAGATCTGTTTTAAAGTTAATTATCAAAGACTTTTACAAGAATTTATTACTTGTGAGTGTAACATTCAAAGAAATTGTCTATGAAAGCAACTCCAGCTGAATCATCAACATCTTGTTGATTTTTCTGAGGTTTTTATTGTCTGATGAAATGTAACTAAAGATTCCCATGGTGACAATTAAAGACTTGAAAGAACTGAAGTTGGTGTTCACATTATTAGGTGGTAAAATGCAGCAATGCTGTAAATACCCATTAGCCATTACAATTCTCATTAATCCCCAAAACCAACTCATTAGTGTCCTTAGCCATGACAGACAAGTACAGCAAATGAGATAAATCTATCAATATATTCATGGTGTGCAAAATCAGGGTTTCCATCATCACATTCACACAGTGACAATCAGTTAAATTCCTGCAAGAAATAAATGTGAGAGCATCTAGCTGGAGTGGAGAATGATGCATGGTGAAATAACCAAGACATCAGAGGTTTCAGTTCTACCTTACAGCAGGTTCATATGAAGTTCAGGTTGGCCTGAACTGTCACAGTTGTTTAGCCAATGCTAAATTTTATACAACATATTGATCTAACTTAAACTGCTGTAACTTACAGTTATTTCAGGACTGAGGGCTGCAAGTTTGTGGAATTTGATGGAGGCTTCTGGTTGTGTAAAAAATCCTCAGTAAATCACCTAAGGGCTGGAGACACATCCAGGCCTGATACAGCCCTGCACTGATGTCTCAGGATTTTAACTTTTATATTTTCCATATATTTGTAATCATACATAATGAACTGCAATTCTTTAGTGTGTAACTCCAAACTCCACACACAGTGTGAGCTGCTGCTTCCCCATTTTGGGCAGACACAACAATTCCTCTCCAGGCCTGGCAATCAAGGACACCTCACTGCCTCAGGCCCTGAGAGATGGAAACAAAAATGTGAATTGGGGGCAGCAAACTTGGGGTCAATGACTTCATTAGCTGAAGCTGGAATTGGAAGATGAACCCCCAATATGCAAATGGCCCAAACTTATAAAAGTGTGAAAACCTGTGACCCATTGTCCATTTTGGATGTAGCCCTGGAGAGCTTTGTTTGCCCCAAATGTCCCTGAAGGCCCTTCAATAAATATAACTGCTTTTTATTGCCTTAATTTTGCCTGGCCTCTGTTTTTAGGTGCCAAAAGGCATCATAACAGTGCTCAGAGCACTGCACACTTCTGAAGGTGCCAGTGCCAGACCGGGGACATTCCAGCACAAGACACCAAAGCTCCAACTACTGCCAACCCCATTCTGAGTACAGACAAATACCTCCTCATATGATATCTCTACTCACCAGCTATTTTTCATTCTTCTTTCTCCCATCTTCTCTCTACCTTTGCTTCATGAACTCTTGTCCCAAGACTGTAATTTGATAATTTTCTTGTACATCTGGTACTTGCCACCAATGTCTTTATCTTTTTGACATTATGCCTTCACCTTTTCACAGCTACCTTTCAGAGTACTGTTGAGAGAAGAACTTTACAGTCTTTTGGTGAAGCACAGCCCAGTCAGAAAAGCAAAACTGCTGAATTAGACAGAAACCAACAGGGCTAATAACAATGCCACTGTTTAAATCAAAAGCATGGCCTTGCCCAGAATACTGGTTTCATTTTGGTTTCCTTTATCCCAGAAACAGAACAGGAAGAGAAAGAATTCAAGGATGGGTCACAAAATTGTGCCAGGCCACCAGGAATTAATTGCAAGGCATAATTGGAATATGGGTATGCTTAATTCAGGAGAAAAAAAGATCTCATGCAGTTAAAAAAAACACCCAAACTGCATAGGGATTACAACAAGAGTTCCCACTTGCTACATCTGGGTACACAGGCACATGATAAATAAATCTGAAAAGCAAATAGTATCTTTATTTCAATCATTTAGAAAAATTGAAAGTTTGGGAACGAATGGAATTGCACATAAAATCCAGTAGGGCAGAACACAAGAGGTATTGCTGTAGATAAAGAAATATCTGCAAATGAAGGCCTGGTAGCACCATTGATAGGATGACTCAAAAATAATTTAGAGACCATAGCCATGCCAGGTTAAATGATTGTTCTGGAGATTTGAGACAGATGTGATTATGATTATGACCTGATTATTCTACCTTATCAGTTTAGGAAGGGTTTGGCAATTCCACAGGTGTAGGAAGCACATTCTGCAGCCCTCTCTACAAGGATTAAGACTCTGATCTTCACAGACCTGGTGCATCAGGCTGGTACCACTGACAGCACAAATGAAATTTTTCCTCCTGCTTCCCATGACTGCAAGAAATCCCCGTGATGGGTGTTTCTGTGTCTGTCTATAAGCTTTTCCTCTGTGTTCAAATGAGAAAGCATAAATTGGATTTTTGCCATTCTTCGTACAGTGGGATCTATTTTAAATGCGTACTGTGGTTTAGAAGACAATTTAAAAATAGCACCCATGTTTCAGAATGGTCTTCTTTAACTGGATGATCACAATTTCTACACCTTGTCCACCACTGAGTCTCTTGCAACACCAGCTTATCACAGGATGAGAGGTAAGTCCTGAACCAAAAGCAAACATGCAGTCATTCCAAACCACTTTAACACTATGTACTCCAGCATTAGGAGAAAAAAAAAAAATTGTTCAAGCAATACTGTGACCTTACTGCCCCCTATTCTGAAGCTTAGAAAATTGCAGCATTCCCTTTACCATACATTTGGCAGGTTGAATGAATGGTTCAGCAGGGACAGGAAAGAATTCCCCTGAAGAGGAAATGGCAGTGGAGATGTGGTTTTTCTTAGTTCCCTAAAAATTGTCATTCCTACATGCCATCTGTGCTTCCTGATGCAGAGGATGTGGCCATTTTATGCAGAAAGTTCTCTGGGGAATGAGTTCATTTTTCCCCTGAGCTGGTCTTTGTAATTCTTTGGGAAAAAAGGTCAGCACCACCCAAACACAACCAGCTAGACAGACCCAAGATGCACAGAGTATATCACTCAAACACTTTCTATCATACTGGGATATTTTTCACTTCTTAATGAATGGAGAATATGTTATATAATCATTCATGCACTAAAGACCTCAGAAAAAGTTCAAGACTTCTACATTTTCCCATTTGCTTCCCTTTGCCTTCCTCCCTGAGTAAATATCTCCCAGAACATCAGCTGCATCTGTCATTTCTCTTTTCTCCAACAATGTGGGACTGTTGTCATCATCAGTTCACATGGCCAAAAAGTAAGAGCTCAGTACATGCAGCAAAGGCATCACCTGAGAAATTTAACTGAGGATGTACAGGACTGTTTCTCTTGAAATACTGAGTGCTCTACATTTTTAAAGGATTGTGTGGAAACCCAGGGCACCAGGAATATTTCTCTGTCTGCTCTGGGGTGCCCCACTGACTTTGCCCTTCATTCATGGAGAAAGTTTCCCAGACTTCAAGATAGACTGGAATCCACAAAAGTGTGGAATAGATTATAGAGAGTAATGTAGGTGTATCACTTGGTGAGAAATTGAGGTTTTGGGGTTTTTAGTGTGCTGTGGATGGCAGCAAGATGGAGGGCACAGGGTGTCATCCTGGGTTTCTTCTTCATGCTTCTTCCTCCTCCTTCTTCATGGGTTTGGGTGGAATTTTGTAATTGGGCAGAAAAGTCCCCATTGGGGGCTCTTTGGGATCAGTTATTTGGTTAAAAGGGAAAATAATCCAGGTATCAGCTCTTAATTGGATAGTTTAGCTTTAAAAGACCTTGTAACCAGAGATTGTTGGCCATTTTGTGCCTTCTAATGAAAAGCTGCAGAACTCACAGAAGTGAGATTGTTTTACTGATCAGAAATAATAAACACCTGAGTACAAACATGAACTACTGACTCAAGTGCCTTCAATCCAGACCCAGAGAAACCCACAGCTGGTACCCCCACAGGACTGAGGCTGCCCAGCTATTTATGCAGTCAGAATGGGATTCAAGATGGCAAGGTCCATATTTTGTAACACAATTGGATATTCATACACACATCCACATGCTGGATCTATTTCAATCTATTTCAATTTCCCAGCCAGTTTATTGGACTCTATCTGGAAGCTGATTAGTTTATTCTACTTGTTATTAGAGGAAGCAATAACCTCCAATTTAGCTATTGTTCTTTATGTTCAAACTCAGTTGTTCTGAATTCAATTGTTATGAACACAGTGTTGCCAGAATTATCCCAGCTTTATTGAACATATCCTTTCAAGTGGAAAAAAGAGCCATCAACAAACCAAACAGCCCTTTCCTCACAAAAAGCATTCAAGCCTTGTATCCACCTCTTTCACAACAGAGTCCTCAACTTCTAATCTATGGAAGTGTGGAATTCTTAAAAGAACCCTCTAAGCAGTGAATGTGAAATAAGTGGACAATCCCAAAACACACACTGGTGTTTGCTCAGCACACTGTTCACACCCAGGCTGCGTGAGCACCAGGACCAGGAGAATATCTGTAAGTCAACAGGTGCATTTAATATTGTGATTAATTAGAATAACATTGGTATTATGGGGTTATTTGTTTGTAAGTGGATTTCCTTTGAGGTACTTCAGATTTCAGTATGGCAATTGTTCAACTCTAGTTTCCTTTTGTTCTGTTCAAATTAAATGAAGTGGAATGACATCAGAATTGTTGATTCTATAGCCAGATAACTGACACAGAAGCTTTACTGATTTACACAAACCATCGCAGCAATAACTGATTTTATACTCATATAGAATTGTTTTTCATTTTTAAAATTAAAAGAATTTTAGCTTCTGAGTAAAATGCCTTTTTTCCCACAAAATCTGACATAATTTTTAATAGACAAATCAGTTCTCACACTCTATTCTTCCATCTAAAAGAAGTCTTAAATTTTAAGTACGATTCAATCCTAATGCACAGGGCTAATTCACAATTAAGTGAATTAATGCCAAGGTGATTAGAATGCTTGTAAGAATGCATGATTTATGGGGGTGAACAATGACATTACTTTCCTTTTAGAAGTTTTCTTTATTTTCTGTTTCAGTAATTCCTCACAAAGCAAATATCCCTCCCCTTCTCTGCTCCCAGGCTCACATATTTTATCTACATTTCTTACACACATCTATGACAGTTATTCCACGAGGAAGAACTTCCCAAATAAAGTAAAGCACAAACAAATTACTTTTCTTATATCAAAACATATTAGGCAGACCTCACAGTCTCTTTGTTGGATTTTGAAGGGGATTTTGGAGGAACAACTAAGCTTAGTTTTTGAGCAAAGGTAATTTTGAAAGGTGGAATCACAGCTTATGAAACTCTCCAGAGAATTTTCCTGATGCAAAGCTAAGAAGACTTTGTGATAATTTCTCAGGAGCTGGCCTCATTCCAAGTTGGATTTTAAACACAGATTATAAGGCAAACACCATCCCCCACAAGTATTAAGAAAGAGGAAAATAACAGAATGGGGGCTGCAGAAATGGTGTCTATTGTGGGACAAAAACCTGTCAATCAACCAAGTTGACAGGCATCAGAGATTGACAGACAGGCCCTCTCTCTTGACTTCAGTTATCTGGGGGAATGGGAAAAGTGTCTGCAAGAACAAGTTAAATTGCCAAAGTCATTACCAGTCACCAATTACCAAAGAAAAGATAACAAGGTGTATTTTAGAAAAATCGATGCAGCAACATGCATTTCAATGGAGTGAGTTTTTCAGAACTTTAGAAAACAAAATGAACTATTTAGGGAATACATGATGGTTTTTTCATAGAATACCGAGCACTTCACTGTGCCAGCAGGCTTTGGAGATTCATCACTATTCTCCCTATATTTTGTATGAAGTCCAAAGGTCAACCAACAAATATGTCCCTTTGTCTCTTCTTAGTCTTAACCTACAGAAAGAAAGTAATCTCTCTATCCCAGTGATTAATTCTAGGATCTGTGCTTGGAAAAACCAGAGTCCAAACAACATTTTGGTTCCCAAGTGCGTTTATTCTAGTTACAAGAGAAAATTCTATTATGTGTTAATAAATTACTAAGAAAATACTAAAGGATTTTGATATTTTCTGCCAGATTTGATTGTTTTCATTCACCCAGGCTGAAAAGGCCCCTCATGAATTGTGTTGGACCCCCAGTTTATGACCTTGGGGTGACCAGCTCCTTATGGAGGTATGGCTCTGATCTTCAAAGGGAAAACACCTCTGACACTGAGAAATAAAGCTGAAAAATGCCAAAATCAACATCCACTCATCACACTGAAGAGCAGGAAGATATCAAACCTGAAAATCCTTTCTACTGTTATTTTTTCCTAATTTTCATTAGATCCTTATTTTTAATGAAGCTTAGGTGCAATATAGACTAATTTCCACCAGCATGTCTGCACGGGGCCTTTGGAGGAAAATTTGCTTACAGAGAATACTCTAAAGCCACTTTAGCATAAAATATTAACTAAAATATATTATATTTTAGTTTAGAATGTTCAATAGTTCCTACCTTCAAGGGGACCCATATTTAGCAGCACATTCCAGACTTGCAGCACAACCTTTGTGACTCTTTTGGAGGATCTTCATTTCCACCCTTGATCCTCTGCAGCTCCACACCCAGGCAGGCTGATATCAATCCTGAGATATCAATCCTGAAAATGCTTTCTACTGATATTTTTTTCTTAATTTTCATTAGACCCTTATTTTTAATGAAGCTTAGGTGCAATATAGACTAATTTCCACCAGCCTGTCTGCGCAGGGCCTTTGGAGGAAAATTTGCTTACGGGGAATATTCTAAAGCAGCTTTAGTATAAAATATTTACTAAAATATATTATATTTTAGTTTAGAACATTCAATAGTTCCTAGATTCAAGGGGGCCCATATTTAGCAGCACATTCCAGACTTGCAGCACAACCTTTGTGACTCTTTTGGAGAATCTTCATTTCCACCCTTGATCCTCTGCAGCTCCACACCCAGGCAGGCTGACCCTGACTCAGGTACCTCTGCCTTCCTGCAGAACCCTCACACCAGACAATCTGATCGAATCAAAACCATTTCCATACAATTGTAACACATAACAGACCACAGCAAAAAAATGTAAAACCTCCAAAGCAGCTCAAAGCTAATTAATTTCTATTACTAGTGAAAGAAGAACCACTTAACGTGCCTTTTCTTATTTAAATTACCATTGAGAGCACCTGGGGTTTTTTTGTTGTTTTCTTTTTTCACTCTTGGGAACTCCTGTTACAATACTAGTTAAATTCTGTATGACTGTAGAATTTATGAAGATAAGGCAATTACCATTACAAAAACAATCCCAGGTTACAATTTATGGCTAAAAACAGAGTTATGATGTTCTGTTAAATCATTCAATGATGCCTTTCATACTTAGTTAAATCTTCTAGTTGTGAAAATTTAGGGCTAATAGGTGTCATTGCATTCAGTAATTAATAATTTTGTTTCATTTATGGATACTTCATCTATATATTTTTAAGCAATAATGCAACTTAATAAACAGCAAGTGTACAAACCCTGTAGCAAGCATGTAATCAATATAAATGACCAACAGGAGAAAGCACAATTCCATAAAACTTTGATTTCCACTCACAGCAATGGCAGAGTTAAACCTGTGTTCAGAAGCAGCTTCTGACTGAGAAGCCAAAAACTGTCTGGCAAGATTTGGATTTGCTGGCAGAGAACAATTGTGAGTATAGCCTAAATTAGAGGGCACATTTCCTTGGTATTTTGTACCAAAACTCATTCCAAAAATTCAACAAAAATTGTAAACCATGAAAAATTCTATCTAAAATTTGTGATTGAAGCTGTCTGAACTGCAGCATTGCCTTGTCTGGGAGAACCATGTTATACAGAAAGAAAAAGAGAATTATCAGTTCTGGACTGGGGACCTACCTGAAGTAGCTCACTTCATTAATATTTGTCTGATTATGGTACACAATTTTATATTTACATACAGAGCTTCAGATTTTTCAAGGCAATCTCCTCTGCCACTTGCTTTTCAAATCTGTGGTGAAGGAAAATACCCATTACCTCTATAAAAGATTTAGATGTTAAGAAAACTAATTTAATAACCTTTTTTTTTAGTTTAAATTGATTACATTCTACTGGCTGTTTTTGACTTTCCCCATGATTCAGGCTCACATTTCAGAGCTACCTGATCTCTCTGTAGGATGTCTCTGTGAATATTTATTAACAAGACTGCAGGAATAATACCCTCTGTATTAATCATCTTCTGTCAAAAAAAATGAAGACCAGCAAGCAACCCACTCCAACTGTGGAGCAGTCAATAGATTTGCTTTTCTTAATTAATTTAAGAATTTCTAAGTCAGCTTTCCCCAGTGGTAATTAATAAGAAGCTTGTCCACTGTTCTTTAATGCAAAAATCACAAAAAGAGAGCTGTAAATAGGGAGGCTAGACCAAAGTACAATGTGTCCATCTCTCATGTGCTGACACAGCTGAATTTGGTTAAAATTAATATTTCACAGTTGCTATCAATGCACGACTAATTTTAGGAACTGTAATTAAGGGAAAAATTTTTCCTGTTCATTTCTGCTATTTTTTTTCTATTGCAACAAAGACTCGGTCTGGATTGTGTGTCCTGCAAATCCAGATGGAAAGGAAGATAAATGAAGAGAATCCAAACAAACAAAACCCTTAAACCCCTCAACTAACACAAAAGATAGCCACTATATTCACTCTCCAAGATGAGTCCTGCAGGGCAGAAGAAGTTAATGTTGGAATTTCAGCTTTAATCCATTCCTAAGGAGAAAGAGCAATCACTTTGGCCTTAACCTCAGCTTTGAAAACACTGCTCTGCATACATGCTGTTTCAACATTTCTGGGGTTGCAATTCAGCATCAAATAATCAATATTCAAGCCTGTTCCCCTTGCAGCCTCCCTGACACACCAGACTGAATTCCACCTTCTACAAGAGCACTGACACCGTTTGAAATTGAAGAACAAACTTTGCATATCTCCATGTCTCAAAGAACATTTTTATGCAACACAGATGATATGTTATGAATTTTTTGCAAGTTCTTGGCATATGCACACCAGTTTCCATTTTTCAGCTGCTGTCACTATTTCCTGTGTTTCCCAAACAGGAACAGGAATGCAGTGCTGTAAATGCTGCACACACACGAAAATTCAGATGCTCATACAATTCACCATGTCAAGAAACATTTGCAAGGTTAAAATAATAGTCTCTGTATTATAGTTTTAGCAGAATTTTTGAGATTTTCTCCACTTTTGGTGCAGCAGAGCAGCCCCAATCAGAAATCCAAACATTTTCTGCTGTTTTAAAACTGGTTTCTGGGTGATAGGTATACCATCTTTTTATAGCTGGCGTGTACTGGAGGCAATCTGCAAATATAATTCCATGAAAAGGTATTTTATCTTCATTCACACAAGCTCTCTGCTATCCAGAACATTGCTATAATTCCTAAACCTCGACTGGGAGTTCATTAGCAAAATTTCTGCACAACAGAAACGTATCTGAAAATATATTTAGACAGGTGTAAAAGAGATGAGATTTATCATCTCTGTTTTTTCAATAAAAACTTCTCCAACATACTCAGAAAATGAACCATAAGAGAGTAAGATTTATTATATTTCACTGCAAAACCCTACTTTGAAATTTTCAGGACTTTTCATGTCCTCATTTTGTAACAACAGTGTGTTTCCCAGATAAAAGCAATTACAAACTGAATGTCCCAATTAAACATGGCAAAAACCATGTTTTAAGGGAGAATCTAGAGAGAGAGGTGCAGTGGCAATTACATTTTCTGTGTTCACTGAGCACATAAAGATCTTAAGAAAAATACCAACAAGACAAGGCTATTCTGCAGCTTCCTCCAGAGATGTACCCAAGCTGCTTTTTCCAACCCACCTGGATTTTTTTCTGGTAGCACTGGAGGTATCTGTGACAGTTTCCTGGACTGTGTGACAAAATCAGATTATTTTTAGAGTAAAACAAGAACTGGAGGACCCAGGTACCTTTATTGCATGTCTGCAGCTAAACCTGCACCAGATGTCCCAGGCTGGGTTGGCTCTGGCTCCCACCCAGCTGAAAGGCTCCTCACAGCCTTTATTAACACCACAGGTGCTGGAAACCATCCTCAGCCTCCTTGTGGAGGACAAACCCAGCTCAGCATGGTCAAGAACCTGTTGTCCATTCCCAGTTTTTCTTGTCACAAACAAAACTTTGACGACATCGCTGACTAGCACTGCGCCGTCGTGCAGAATATTCAATTTTGTGCCCGTCATTTTCTAAAATCACCAAAAATTCCCAGGTGTCATTACAGCTGAGTAGAGAACCACTCTAACTCTGCACAGTGGTGCTTTGCACAAGGTTTCTGACTGCTCTACCCTTCCTCACTCCAGGAGCTCCTGTGTTTGTGGTGCTGCCCCATGGCTCCCCTCAGCAGTACAGAAATAGTTAAGGTCACAGCAGAGTGCTGCTATGTAAAGGAGAAATTTCCCTGTCCTTGCCTAAGTGAATGTCTGGGATTAAACTGACAGCCCACCTTAGTGATGGTGGAATAATTGGTTGTTCAGCTCTGTCCTTGTCAAGCTCTGACAGTTCTGCAGATGTCCTGCTCAGCTCTCCAAAGGTTAGCCTCAGCTGAAGCTGCTGTTCATTAATCATTCCTTCCTGACAGGACTCAGAGCAGCCCACATCTGCCACTCTGTCCCCCTCAATCCCTGCTGCACCCAGCTTGTGTGGAATCACTGATGGTTTTCTGAGCAGGATCCCTGATAAGGGGATATGCATTTCACTGGGACGCTCATGGTGTTTCTTTCAGCAAGGGACAAGTAATGGGAATTTGGTGTCTTTGTTCAAGACAGGTTTGTACAAAATGGGTGGAATGTGGGCTGGGTGGGTTTTCAAGAACTACACAATATTGCTTTTTTTTTTTTTTCCTAGTGTCTCTAATGCCTTCACATAACAATTTTCAGTCCATAATCACACTGGAGATGGAAGGATGTGGTATTCACTAACCTTGCATGGGTACATGGTGGGTCCTACAGCTCCTGAGTTGGAAAAAACCCCACCATGAGCAGCTGGGGAAAGAAAGGCCACAAGACACTCTTCTGATCTTGTAATTTTATTTCCAGCTATGGACTCAGAGCAGCCCACATCTGCCACTCTGTCCCCCTCAATCCCTGCTGCACCCAGCTTGTGTGGAATCACTGATGGTTTTCTGAGCAGGATCCCTGATAAGGGGATATGCATTTCACTGGGACACTCGTGGTGTTGCTTTCTTTCTGGGTAATTCTTTCAGCAAGGGACAAGTAATGGGAATTTGGTGTCTTTGTTCAAGACAGCCTTGTACAAAATGGGTGGACTGGGTGGGTGTACACAGTATTGCATTCTTTTTCTAGTGTCTCTAATGCTTCACATAACAATTTTCAGTCCGTAATCACACTGGAAATGGAAGGATGTGGTATTCACTAAGCTTGCATGGATACATGGTGGTTTCCTACAGCTCCTGAGTTGGAAGAAATGGAAAAAAAACCATGAGAGCTGGGGAAGGAAAAGCCTCAATACACTCTTCTGTAATTTTTTTCCAGCCACTGGATCTCTCTGGACTTTAACATTTGTTTCACTGGCTCTTTGTGGAGACAGTCACTGAAAATTTCCATCCCCAGCCCTGCTTTAACCCAGAAGAAAGAACTAGATCATTTTCAGAAGTTCACACAGGACTATTTTCTTTAGAGTATTCTGACTGCTTTTACCAGAACCTCTGTCATTCATGAATAGTATTTCATAGAATAGCACCACAGAAAAATTAGGAAACTACTAAGATAATTCCCAGCAATTTCAAGTATACACCAGAATTTCAAGTGTGCCCCAGAATAAACTGTACTTCTTACAGTTAGACAAAAGTACAAATATATTACTGATGACTCTAGAGTAAATTGGAATAACCATCAGCACACAGACTGCCAGTGTGTTGGAGTTGCCAAGACTGTGTATGAAATGAAATAATTGCCCACTTCAAAATCTTATTACAAGATTGCCCACTGACTTTTTTTAGCCTGCTGGTGTTCATATGTGAGCATTGCAGGAATCATCATTTCAAATAATTGATTAACTGTCTAGCCTACAAAGTTTAAAAAGGAACAAACAAGGACATTAAGCGATTAGCATTCTTCCATTTAATTTGCAAATCCTGTCTTCACAGCTAAAAAGCCAAATGCCTCAGGCTGCATCTCAGGCACACAGATCCCAACAAGCCTGACAGTAGAAAGAAGGTGCTACAGAGGCACATAAGTGACGTGCTGGATTAAAGCAATCAACACATTGACCATTAATCACCGCTGAAGGCTTTGCAGTGAGCTCAGGGGATGGCGCTGGGGCTGCTCTGCACGGAGCAGCGATGCTGAATTCCAAACTGAGCCATCCCACCAGTGTGATTTGGGCAACACAAGCCATTATAGCAGCAGATCTTCAGTTAATTCGAGTAAATCTTGGATTTAGATGAAAAGAGAAAAATCTAATGTGTCGCTGTCATATTTTCTGGAAAAATCCCTTGGTCAGGATTTCTCCTGGGAAGCTGAGAAGCCTCAGAGAAGAATTAAAACAGTAATAATCTGCTTGCTCCTCCCTGTTTTGCTGCTTTGGAATGTGGTCTGGAGATTGTTTATCCAACAGGTGGTTGTTTGATTGGTTTCATGTGAATTGTTTTGACTTAATGACCAATCACAGCCAGCTGTGTCAGGACTCTGGAAAGAGTCACGAGTTTTCATTATCATTCTTTGTAGCCTTCTGTCTGTATCCTTTCTCCATTCTTTAGTATAGTTTTAGTATAGGAATAGAGTAGAATAGAATAGAATAGAATAGAATAGAATAGAATAGAATAGAATAGAATAGAATAGAATAGAATAGAATAGAATAGAATTCTAAGAACATGGAGTCAGATTCATCAATTCTTCCTTCATCCTGGACACCCCACAAATACCACACTAATGGGCTGCCTTTCAACTTCCACAACACTGACTTTTCTGGGGAAACCTAAATAATCAAACCAAGTCCAAATGATGTGCTCATAACCAGATTCCCATCATGTCCAGCTCTTCTCCCATTGCTCAGCTGTCAGTGATACTTTGGGGTGCTGCCTCCCATGGATATACCAAATTTCACAAACTCTGAAGAGCAGGAGGAGGTGTAACCACTTTCAAACTCTTTTTGTTGATTCTCTGCATGATTGAGAGTGCTTGTCAGTCAGAATTGTGTGCTCCACTGCTGAATGGCACAAAATATGTGAAAACTACGGAGTTCCATCAGCCATGTCAATAACCTCATTGCTAGGGACTGCACTAGGACACAGTAAATAAAACAAAATAAAACAAAATAAGCTTATAGGATAAGGGATTAAAACACTGAAATAGATGAGGACCAGTTCCATTGCTTTATGAATTATTTTCTCATTCCTATCCCTATATATTACAGTAGTACCCAGTGAATGAATCACTCAAATGCAAAATAGAAAGTTGGGAAATGACTGCTGCCTTGAGAACAACTTTGAAACCAAAGAAACAGATCCTTTGTAGAATATGGCTACAATCATATATGTTATATATATTTTATAATTATATACAATTATAATATTATTGTTATAATCATTAAGCACAGTCAGACTCAAGGTGTTCACTATGATCCATGTGCAAGTATAACCAAAATATCTCCTCCTAACAAAGGATGTACAAATTATCTCCCTGATTTTCCTTGAACTATTCATTCAATCAGGATTAATGATCAAATGATGAAATTAATAAGACTTTTTGAGTCTGTAAAAACTACGTTTCTGTCATGCTTCAACAAGGATTCTACAGGCTACTGAATTACTTGAGCAGGTGCATTACATTATCTAGTATTCCAGCACAAAATATTGTCATTTATTCATTCATTTATGCAGAAAATAAGGAACAATCTCTCTGTTTTGAAAACTAGCCTTGTCCCTGTCTTTGTGCTTCCTGGGTTTATGCTCCCTCACCTCACCACACACTTCACTTACCAATAAAATGGTCCTGCAACACTGACATACCTGGAGAAATCCTTTAAATACTTGGACTACAGACAAGTAGACATATGTGCACAATGACTTTTTTTACTGTGCTCCCTCTGCTGGCTCTGAAAAAATCACTGGTGGGAAAAAACTGTTTCCAGACTTTCCCTGATATCTGCGCTTACCAATACACAGAACCTGAATATTTAAAATGCCCCAATATTTTAGTTTAAAGTTCCTAAAGTTTAGAGAAAGAGACCTCTGTGTTTTTCCAAAGAAAAAAGACGACAGCAAGAGCAAGGTGCTACTTAAAGCTTGGTAAAACTACAAACAATTGGGGAAACAACACTTGCATAGCAGAAAATTGCTTCACAGAGGGGAAAGAATTGAGATAACCCAGGATGCAAGAGATAATATTATATATTATATATTATATGTTATATGTTATATGTTATATGTCATATGTCATATGTCATATATTACATATTATGCTACATATTATATATTATATGTTATATGTTATATGTTATATGTTATAAGTTATATGTTATATGTTATATGTTATATACATACAAATATATTTATTATACATAAATATATAATGATATTCATATTCTATAATAATAGTAAATAATTTATAATTATATTATCACCTCAGCTCCTCCATAGAGAGAAATTCAAGGGCAGCAGCCTGATCTACTTTGGACCATTTCAGACAGCAGCAACCTTCTACTGTCTCTTCCCACCTATATTAAACTTTGATTCTGAATTTTTTTGAAAGTTCAGCCTGGAGTGAGATGCTGAAGTTGTGAATTTTTGGGACACTACCAATCACAGAGTAATGGGATTGTTCTTTTTTTTTTTTTTTTAATTGCAATTCATTATAGATATGGTGACTAAAAGCCAAGAGGATTTGGAATTTTAACCAATATGCATTGCTAGAAACTGCAAATCTTCTTGCATTGAATGACAGATTTTTTTCTTTCCAGACAAGTCCTCTGTTTTGCAAGTTTTGTGGAAGACAGTCTGTTTTTTATATGAGACCTGGTCACTGATTGTCTATGAAAATAAATCTGATCTGACATTCAAAGAGGGATTAGACATAATCCAAATTACAATTTTTTGGATGGCTATCTAACATCTTGTCTATGTAAAAATGTCA